>NC_045681.1:3833342-4433342 GCF_003331165.1 Xiphophorus hellerii
GCTGGCGGTGTGACATCATTCCACCACCAAATATCTCACTATTTATTCTTGTTTACATTCAAAATAGTCCATGATTCACTCGTTTTTATCCAAACTCATTTCTGTGTTGGGCCAGATCAAAAACCTGAATGTTCATAAAGGGCCTGTTGTGCCAGAACATATTGATGAAAACCAATTAAATTGTTAAAATATCAATAAATAGGTGTTTCAGCATCAATAAGTGTTTCTTAAAATAACATAATATTGAACATCTTTTCACACTAATCAGTTCATCCAGGATTGTTTTTGTGCTTTTCTGCAATCAAACATCACAGATTTTGTGGCGCAATTTAGAAATATCTTTAAGGAATTTTTTACAATATTTGCGCTAACATATGATGTTAAATGTGATCTTTTATTAATCGCTCTATCGGTCATGGACTATAACTTGACATCAGGTCAGGCTGAGGACAGCAGGCACTTAATCCAAAATGTTTATGGTCAAATTTGAGAAAAAATGTTGATAAACGCAGAAAAAATGTGATAAACTCAGAAAACCATGTTTGATAAACTCAGAAACATGAGGGGATCGTTGATTTTTGTGTGAATTTTGCGGTTGTTTGTAAAAACTGGAGGGGCCCATTGCTATAATTTGGAGTCTAGAGGGCCACATAAAAAGCTATGGCGGGCCAGATTTGGCCCTCGGGCCTTGAGTTGACACACGTGCCATATATGATAATCTGGTTGTTTTAATCAAATACTGTACAATATTTATGAAACTGTTCGACTTTCTTAAATGAAACTGAATCACTGCCGCAGTATGTAGAGGAAAGATTTAAAAATAACAGCTTTATTAAACATGAATGGGGAAACAGTACAAATAAAGCAACTAAATGAGCTGCTGGAAATATACACAGTAAAACAGAACCAGAACATAATGGTGGAAGATTTCATCTGCATATAATCAGAGAAAAAAATAAAATAGACAATAAAAACTGGTTCCAGGTCAGTTCCTCTTCTACTATCTCTTCCCTGAACAATGGTGTATGGTTTTATTCTTGGCTCTGATAAGAATTTCCTTCAATTATGCAAATAAAAATAATGATTAAATATACTTTGTAATTTAACTAAATTGTTTTTATTAGTTTTGTGGATGAATAAATTCAAATAATTAAGTGTCTGTGTTGTTCACTTCATATGTTGGGATAGTAACTCACTCAAGAGGGATTTTGATACACAAATGATCAAAATAAAAAATAAAAACTGGTTTAAAATAAAATAAAGACACAACCAAAACAGTTAGATGGCAATATTACCCCATGAAAATAACCCCAAAATTGTATTTCTTACAGAAAAGTTTGTCATATTTTTGTTTTAAAGTAAAGATGGAAAGCCCATGTTTCGACTGTTTAACCTTTAGCATTTTACACACGTTCTGGTGCATTTATCCAAAATAAAACAATGTAAATCTTAATATCTCACAAACAAGATATTAACATAAATGTAAAAGCCTGACAAAAACCTTACATTGTAGCAGAGACACTAATTATTCAAGATTAACTGATTTCTAAATTCATTATTGTGAGGCTAATGAATATTGCAGTTTGGCAATTTCATAAGTCAACTGGACCATACGATGATTTTGCATAAAAATGGCCGACATCCATACAAATAATGTACAAATATGACACAAAACTGAAAACAACAAAATAGGGAACATGTTGTTTTCTCAGCTGAGTCAATCTACGAGAAAAGAAATAAAATAGTAAGGAAAAAGACTAAATAAACTCAAAAAGCTATCTAGAGTAAAATGATGCTTACCTTGATGGTCACTGTTCCCAAAGAATCCATTCAAGTCATATTTCTTTCTTCCTAAACGTGAAAATACGCAGAAACAATAAGATACTGTATGGCTTTGCAATTATTTTCATAAAAATATTTCCGATTTGAAAATATTTCGACAATTGAAAAATGCAAGTTTTTGTAAAATGTTTTTTGAATATTTAATTAATTTGTTTCAATGGCACAAAAATAGGAACGATGTAAATTGCTAAAACAATTTTCAAATGTTTTTTGTATATTTTTGCCTATCCTCATATATATTTTTGTTTTAGCAGGAGAAATAAAACATTTAGAGTTACTCCAAAACCCCTTGTTTCTTACGCAGGCAGTATGTTTTGTGAATGCGAGTTTAAGGTGACGTTGCAGGAGTATTTGTGCTCCTGCAACGTATTAAAACGCTGCGCATTTTAATACGCAGCGTCATAAAATGGGTTTTTTAAAAATGCCAGACATCTTTAATGTGACGATTCTGTAAAACTTAAATCTGCCGAAGCAAAAATAAAAATAAAAAAATCCAATATATTGAAGATTACTTTTGTAAGAAACAGCTATTAAATGAGAATTATGTTGCAAGTTATCGATTAATAAGTAACTCTAAAGTTGGTTGCTCTTGTCAGTCGAATAACGATTAATTAATGTCAACATTTTCTTTAAAAAAGTGTTTTTATCAAGAGTCCTTTTATCACAAAGGACTAAATATATGCTGCCTTAAAAAAAAATAAAAACAAACATATAAATATATTTTTAAAAAACATAAAATTGAGGTTATCTGACACTATTTAGCTTAGACAGCCCTCAAAATCAACCGTGCAATTTTCTGCCAGCACATCGTCGCTTTCGTAGCACATTAATACTGTTTGCTTAAGAAAATTACGTTACTCCGCCGCCAAGAACGGCTGAATAATCGCTATAAAAGGTGAGAATTAAGGCTCTTATCGAGTATTTATTTTAAAAAAAACTAAAGGAGTTTTGTCGGGTGTTTAAATGTCAAAACAGAACCGCATAAAGTGCATTTTGTATCCCAAACCGAACTCTTGTTTGAACTGTTACTGTTACGGTATGGCTCCGCCATCTTTGATTCGCTTATGAACGGCTGCGCTTCAAGTCAGATTACCAGTGGCGCCCTCTGGTGGATGGCGGCCAAACTACAACACTAAAATAAGGTCTAAAAGTCAATCTATCTGAACTAATTTGAATAAAACAAACTATTAATCATTCCTTGTCTGAAAAATTTTGCAAAGCCCTGCAGCGGAGATTGTAGCAGCTCCAGGACTTGCCTTGAGGGTGGAAATGCAGCTTGAGTTGCTGCTGAATTTGTATCTGCCGTGGCAGCTGCAGGTCATCCGGATTCTCAGGCAGGTGAGATTCGCCCTGCGTCTCTGTAGCAGGTGAAGAGTCCAGTAAACCCGCCGTGCCGTCAGATAAATCCTGCACACCTTCATCCAGTGTGAAGGAGCCTACAAGGTCTGGCGAGTCCTCCAGGGACGGACTGGGAGTGGGAAATGCAACCGCTACAGACGACAAGGTTTGTATTCAGATTTAAACTTTACATATTTATTTATGCTTTAACAGCTCTTTGTTTCAATTATGTTGTTTGATTTACCTTCTGGCTTCACTTGTCCTTTTAAGTAGCCCACGTTCTCTAATCATCACAAAAAACAAATGAAAAGGAGTTCAATTAAAGCTGCGGTACGTAACTTTTATATAAAAAAAAAATACGTTGGTTTCAACTGTCAACATGTACTGTAAAATCTGCACAAATACCGATCTCACTGAGCTAGTATTGGAGAAAATAAATCCACTGCTTCAACCAATCAGAGGCAGGAGGAGGGCCTTAGCGCTGTCAATCAACCTCATGTACTACTAAATGTGCTAAGGGCAGAAAAACAACTTACAGTTACAGGAAAACCGTTTATCCTGTCACTATGCTAACTAGCTTCAGTATTTACAACAGGCTAAGCTAGCTGAAGTGTATGGAGGATGACTGGCAGCGCTAAGACCCGCCTCCTGGCTCTGATTGGTTGTTTCTAGATAGCACTGGGAGCGTTGGAAAAATGAAAGAGAAGCTCAAGTTTTTCCCCCCAGATTATCTCTTACCTTGATGTCAAAACAACAAATACGTCAAAAATAAATAAATTAAAAGTTCCATCCTGCAGCATTAGCTGAGCTGCATTAGTTAATTCAGCATATATTGCAGACCTAGTCTTACCTTGGACTGCAAATACTGATGATTACAAGAAAAACATGAAATAAATCAGAAGTTGCTTTTATTTATCCATTTATTTATTCATTTTAGTAAAAACTGCTTCCCACACCGTAAGGTAATTCTGTCTGAGGAGGCTGACGGTCATAAATCAAACCAGTCGTTTCTGCAAAAGCCAATCATGCACCACATTTTTAATCCATTGTAGGAGTTTTAATAATGTATTCTTCATTCATGTTTTCTACCTCCAGCTGCAGATTCAAGAGGCTGAGACTGGTGAGCTTTCTGTTTACCTGCTGGGATTGAATTAAATTAAAAGCTGCAGAGCAACAGATAATATGAATATACCCACAACACTTTATAAAACACACCGTATTTTCCTGATTTTGCTTCTCCCAAACCAAGAATCTGTGGCGCGTAGGGAGTCTCTCCACCACCTGCAGCGAGTTCCCCATAAAGCAGATCGGAAAACAAACAAAACACCTCAAAATTAACCAAACCTGCAAAATCTTACACTGGACATGTCAGAAAAATCCAACATTTACTTTACTTTAATTTACTGAGAATGTACTCAAGTAAGTATAGGATATTGGAGCTTGTTTTAAGTCAGTAAGACCTTAATATTGACGAAGAAGTCCTTAGCAGATTAATTCACTCATAAAACATTTTTCCCATGTTATAAGTGAAATAGTCTCCAGAAGAAACTAGTATTCTTTCATCAATATTAAGGATTTTTATTTAAAAGAAGCTCCTATATCTGGCTGAAAAGTTACTTCTAAGTTAGTTTTGTCTTATTTCAAGTGTATTAAGATATTTGCACTAGAAACTAAATGAAAACTACTTGGTAAAATCAGGTGTTTTTGCAGTGTCAAAATATGCAAGTAGCTGAATTATCAACAAGTCCTATGAAAACAGAGCAAACATGCTAATGTTGCTTAGCCCAGGAACCTGTAAACTTTACAATTTGTAAACTTTGAATTGACTAAATCAATTTTAAGGCTTTTCATGCATCTTTTTGTTGTGTTTGATCGATCTCACCATATTTTGCAGCTGATTTCCCGTTATATCCAGATCCAGAAGGTGCAGGATGATACGGCGATCCAATGAGGCCTGAATGACAGAAAATTAATAGAACCTGATTATATCCATGCAAAAACATGATGTAGTTCTTTTTTTTCTCAGATTCATACTACACATTTAATGACGGTTCCAGATGGTCATTCATTTTAAAATTAATAGAAAAATAAAAGTTAGTGGAGTAAGTCATAAATTAAAAAAAGAAGTATATTGTTTTGAGTTTATATTTTCATTGGCCTTAATTTGCTTAATTGGTCCAATTTGCTTAATTGGGTAACTTTTACCTGGTATATTGGCCTTAATTTGCTTATGTTTCTCCTCCAAATTATCATGATATTTGTAGTATTTTCTCAACTTTATGTCTGAGGGTTATCCCATTAGTATGTCATAGTTTTAACATTCTCCTTTTTACCATATTGGCTGGCAGAAATCGCTTCCGGAGTAAATCCAGCTGGTTGAGCTTCATAAGGAAGAGTCCCATAATCTGAAACGATTATTGACATTTCAGTTTTAATTGTTAAAATCACAACAGACCCAAGTTTCCACCATTTTTACCTGGAATATTTCCATGATTACCCAGGCCTAAAAGCTGCCCACCGTTTAGGACGCCTCCATATCCTGAACAAAAAGAAGAAAAATACAATTAATAAAAATCATTTTCTGCTAAAAGGAATCAGTTTTTTTTGGGTTATGTTTAATTTAAATGTAAAAATGGAAACAAAGAATTTTATTCTAACAATAACAGTATTTTGCAGACAAATATTATCAAAAAATATGATTTGCACTTTGTTTGCTATTTCAATTGTCAGGTTTGTTTGAATTTCACTTTTCATCTGAAAGGTAAGAAGTACATGGAAATTCATAATTTCAAGATTCAAAGTCACAATTATTAGACACCGGCTTCCAAAGGAGCAAGCCTCCTTATAGAAGTTGAAATGTTGACTTCCTACCTCATAATTTTGAATTTCTGTCAAAATTATGACAGAACTTCTCATAATTATGAGAAGATTTCAGAATTATGAGACTTTCTATCTCAAAAATTGACTTTGAAAGTCAAAATTCTGACTTTCTGTAATAATTTAACTTTGAAAGTCAAAATTAAGACTTTCTATGTCATAAATATAACCTTTTACACCAATCATGAGTTTAAAAGTCAAAGTTATCCCTTTATTTCAATTATGACTATCAAAGTCAAAATTTGGATGTTCAAACTCAAGCATGACTTCCTGTTGGGCTTTTATTTTTTCTTCCATGGCAGTAACGGGCTTCCATACTGACGACAGATAAAACATTTGTTTGTTTGTTTCCTTAAATGAGTAATCGTTCTTAATAATCGAGTGCTCACCGTATTTTCCAGTTGCTTTACCGTCGCCTGCAGGCAGATGCAGGTTACTCCGTAACCTGAACAGACATGAGACAAATCACGATGCAGTAAACGGAGGTGAAACCTTGCAAGCTGTCGCACACATAACCGTAGTTTCCCGCCCCGTTGGTTCCCAGATGGACAGGTTCCCCAAACTGCAGCCCGCCAACACCTGGAGCAGCACGGACAGACCGACACGTCTGACTGGACCATCACATGTTAGAGATGCTCTGCTGCTGCATGAAGCTCACCGTATTGGAGTTCGATTTCTCCGCAGTCAGTCCGAGCGTCTGACCACCAGGAGGCGCTCCGTTTGGAAGAAGGCCTGCAGCCTGAGCGTCCAACTGACTTATTCCTTTATGAGTTAATGCAAAACGAATGTGAGGAACTGCTGCACCATGCACAGAAGAAGAGCAGTCATGTTGTTTTGTACCTGAAATGTGCTTTTAAAGGCAATCGATCGCAATCTTCTACTTGCTAAACTAACTTAAAATTAGTTAAAATTTCACTGTAAACATCCAGCAGTTATTTCATCTGCTGGATGAAGCACATTTACATTGACTAACTGCTGTTATTATATGCATTGTCCTAATTTCAATAAAAAAATAAAACATCTCACCGTCAAATCCAGCAGGAGCTTCACCAAATGAAACCTGAGTGGTTCCACCTGTAAAAACAGGCATCGATGGATTATTTTCATACATTTAGTGACATTTTTAGCTAAATATCTTCTCTGTTGTCACGTTGTTCATACCCGACTGTTCAGCAGCAGGCAAAATCTGACCAAGAGCTGCAAAAAGAAGAAAACTTCAAAATAAACCAAAACTGATTTTCTGCACAAGATGTTCAAATATTCTCCTACTTACATTTTCATTTAAAGACACCAATCTTAAAAAAACTGAACATGAAGACAGAGAATATGGTTCTGAACATGTAAGGAGTCGTATTTAGGGTCAAAACCTCCATATTGGTTTCCGTATCCAGCTGCAGGGTAGACGCCTTGTCCGAAATCTGCACCCAAACAGATCAGTTTACAAAAGTGCGGCCCACATTTTTAAAATCATAATTTTCCCCCAAACTCCTACAAAATAAAAGCATTTACCAGGCTGAGCAATGCTTCCTCTGTAGGGATATGCAGAACTGATGATACAAATCCATTTATAGCAATCAAAAATAAATGACATGGACAAGTCTAACTAAGGAAAATTTACCTGCTCCATGTCCATTACTGAGTCCTAGAAAGTTGAATCCTCCTAAAAATTAATATAATTTTATTCAGATTCAGTTGAGAAACTGGGTAACGGATCAACCTGCTGCACGCATGGAGAATAACTGGTTCCTTTTTCCATCAGGGTTTATTTACTAAAGCTCAAATCACATAATAATCAAAATGTCATGATTTGTTATAAAAATACAGGTAAATAAACCAAATGAAGAACAAGATTAATTATTTTACAGCAAGAGAGATATCTGTAGAGAAAAAAGAACATTTGAAATGGATTATAAAAAAATAATAATATAAAAAGAATCAAGTAAAATTACATAAAATAAAAATAATAAAGACACGACAAAAAAGAAAACAATAAAAAAATTAAAAGGATAAAGAAATTAGGTAAAATTACATGGAAAACAAAAGGACAAGAAGACAGAATAAGAAAAAACATAAAAGGAAACAAAAATAAAGATCAGAACAAAAAATAAGAAAAGTTAATGCATAAAAAAAGCAGAAAATAAGGAAACATTTGCTGGCCTCCATACCAGGTTTGTTTGCTTTAGCACCGCCTCCACTCCCTAAAGAGAGAAAATATTTATCTAAAATTTTATTTAGCGTCTTCTAAACAAATCAACAAAAAGTTTAAAGAAATCCTACTTTCAATTTGAATTAAAAGAACATCCCTCTTTAAAAAGAACATTTTATGTCCTAACAGCTTATGTAAAATATGTAACAGAAGTTTTATAAGATAAAAAACTTTCAAATAGAAACGCAAATTAGTGTTAATTTTCAAATAAAAATAAACTTTTATAACCCTAAAATGGTGTAAGTCAAGGAATCCTGAGTGTTGGATCTCTGTATGAATTTCCATTTAATATTTTACTGAATTCCTCAGTAAATCAGCATCTCACACTGATACAAACACACTAAAATGCTCACTAACACAGTAAAGTTACCAGATTTTAGCCTCTTCATCCATTGTCCTGTTGGTCCACAGTCTGCAAACCAAACAAATGTTTATCATACACACATTTTAAAAATTTGGACCAAAACATTAAAAACGTTTTTCAGGTAAATAAACAAATTCTTGGTTTTAACAAACCTAAAACAATACAAATATTAGAAAAATTACAACCAAAACACTGAAAAGCTTTTTTTTTCCAATGAAAGAAACACATTCTGGGTTTTAACCAAACTAGAAAAATGAAAAGTATATTAAAAATTAGAACCAAAACACTAAGAATTTTTTCAAATAAACAAGTTAATTCTTTGTTTTAACTAACCTAAGAAAATAAAAAAATAAAGACAAAAAAATAAAGTTAAGTTTTTCTAATAAAAATATTTAAAATTTTTTGACTAAAACACAAAAAAAAGTATTTTTTTTTTTTCAAATAAAGAAACTAATCTGTGTTTTAGCCAACCTAAACTATAATAACATGCTACCTGCGTCCAGTTTATTCATACGACAAAACTAGATGGTGTAGCTGAGATTAAGAGGGAAATGGACAAATGGTCCCGTGTTTTGGCTGCTTTGCTCCTTGAATTCTCCCATTTTCTGAAAACAAAAGGACAGAAAATTCAGAATATTTTCCAAAACAATCCATTCAGAGCGTCTCTGTCATTGTTTACAAGGATTATATCCATTCAGTGAGTTAAACTGGCAATTCAACTCATGCACCAAATGCAAAAGAACAAAAAGATGTTATGATTATCTGTGAACTAAATAAATAAAAGAGAGAAACCACTTGGTTTGGTGCGACACATAAAGTCGATTTGAGCAGGATTTTTCTAGATTATAACAGGCGGATTAGACCGACGTCGTGCAGCTCAGCCAATCCTTCATTCTTTGTTTCCGTTTCTGACGCATGCAGTCCGACTCCGGACTCCGTTTACCAGTTTCCCCACTAGGGGCGCTCTTGCTGCCCGTCTCCTTTGCTGCAGACGCGCTCGGTGTTGCATCAGGACGGATGTTTTCTGCCTCTGAACCAGCAGCGGCGGCTTTGGTTTTTATGGATCTGGTTCTGTCGGGGTCAGCGGTTCCGTCTTCACCAAAAACAACATCTGATTCTGCAGAGTTTTGATCAGGAACTCCAGTCGTAAAACATTACCTTTTGGATTTACACATTTACCACAAAAAGCTTCTTTAAAAAAGTATAATTACTGTAAAAGCCTCAAACTCAGTGAGTTAACAGTCCGTGGGTAGATTGAGCTTAAAACAAAAGTATTTTTTAACTTTCATTATTCCAAATTAGAAGAAAAACGAGACATTATGTCTTATGATGCACTGCAAACATGTAAACGTCACCACAAAGTCATCAGCATATCATTTAACAATTTAAATTTTTATGGAAGTTAAAAAGTATAATTTGTTTAGCTGTTAATAAAAAGTTAGAATTAAAAAAAGTGATTTATACGAGTTAAAATGTTCAATATGCAGCTTCAGAATCTAGTCACATTAGTGCTTTCAATCTTTGAAAAGTAACAATAAAATCAATGACGGGGAAGTTTTCAGTTTATAAAAGAAAACTATTATTTTCAACATTTTTTCCATTTTAACAGAAATTTGATTTTAAAATATTAATTAAGGGAATACAAATATTTATTTAGAATAACATTTGCAATTCAATGTGTGAAAATCTTTAATCATATTGTAAACATTTTAAGAGTTTTCTATATTTTTCATGTAAATTACTTCAAAAGGCATTATCTTTTTTATATACTATCAATAATATTTTCAAATTTTTAATCTTAAACTTCAATATATTTTTAAAATAAAAAATAATGCATAAAATATTTAGGAATAAAAATGGGAATTTTTTCATAAATTTTATATCTTGATTTTTTTAAAATCAGACTAATATATTTTGAATGTAAATTGTTTTTTTTAAGAAAAAGATTTAAAATAATAAATCAGAAAATTTTAACTTAATCTTATATTTTGCTATTTTAATATACATATTTTTTTCTTTAAAAATATATTTAAAACTATTAATATCTAAAACTGAACATGTAGAAATTGTTATACTTCCATATCAAGGTTTAGATATCCTTTAAAGGGATTATTTTTATTTGAAAGATGTAAAAAAATAATTCCATGTTATATACATTAATATATGTATTGCAAAAATATATATATGTATATTTTATATAAAATAAAAATCCAGGAGAAAAGGATTATTGAGAGGGGAAAAATAATCACTTTATTGCCAAAAAAACTGCAAAATAAAATTATCCACCCAAATACTCCAGCATTAAAGAAGACATTAATGATGAAATAAATTAAATTAAAGGTGCTTGCCTGGAGAAAGAACTGCTCCTGGTTCTGTTTCATATTTGGTTCTTTTTTGACCCAAAGTTGCCGGTTCGAGTCCGTGCTGAGGCTCTGGGTATCTGTGTAAAGCTGGAGCCGATTCTGGACCGGAGCCCAGGTGCAGCCGGTTCTGTTTGTACGTTTTATCTTGTGACGCAGGTGAAGCCAGGTTCTGGTGCTTCTCGTTTGGCCCCAGGTAGTGAAAGCCAGCGGTGGGACTGGAAGCTGCAGCCTGTTGCTGAGTCGGCAGGACTCCGCCTTTCAGGCCGTTTCCAACCCGATGAAGCTGCTCCTCTTGCAGCTTGACCTTTTCCAGTCACCGACCCGAAACCTGGAAACCAGAAATAAGCAATAGAGCCACTTTACTGATGATATTTGATGTGAATAAGAGGTGAGATGTTGGCCTTCCCACCGTCAAATCTAATTAAATTGGTGTCAAACGTTTGTTGTGTTTGTGCAGCAATAATTTTAAAAGATTACGAAATGTTTCAAGAGGTGATGAAAGGTCAATCAGCCGCCACACGCTCTTCAAATCAAACTAAATTTATGTCAATCAACTCTATGTTGTGCTGCTTTTGTTTTGAATATATTAATAAAAGTTTAAAGGTCAACAAGGCCCCCTCCCGCATTACCCAAATCAAAACAGATCGGCATCAAATGTTTCAAGAGGTGATGAAAGGTCAATCAGCCGCCACACGCTCTTCAAATGAAACTAAATTTATGTCAATCAACTCTATGTTTGTGCTGGCTTTTGTTTTGAATATATTAATAAAAGTTTAAAGGTCAACAAGGCCCCTCCCGGCATTACCCAAATCAAAACAGATCGGCATCAAATGTTTGCTGTGTGTGTGCAGCAACAATTTTCATTTGTGCTGCTTTTGTTCTGGAAAACATTTAAGCATTTATTAATATCTTTAAAACAATAGTGGCACAAACAAAACATTTTGCTCCATAAACGATTGACACCAATTTTGTTCTATACAAGACAGTGGTGGGAATGCAGTAGAATAATTTTAGCTGTCTAATGACTCCATTTTTTTTTGCTTGTCATGGATTATGTACAAAATTTAAACCAGAAAACAACAATTTCAGTCAGAAAAATATTTTTACAGATGGCTGTAGTTTCTGCATACTTATCTCAGTGGGATTTACCTGAATTACCTCATTTGCTATTGGATAAAGAAGACGTACCCTCAGGTTGGTGTTGGTAACCCCCCAGCGCAGCACACGTCCCACTCCACGGCCTCATGGAAGAAATTAACACGCAGTAAGGTTAAAAAAATTATTATTATTGTCAAAAATTATTTTACAAAAACAAAAAAAAGAGGTAAACTGTGAGGATCCTAAGGGGGCATTGCTTCCCTTTTAGAATGAGATGGTTTTAGGACTCTGTCACTTTAAATCCAGTAGCAGTAAAACCTGGTGACTAAATCTTCTAGAGTTCCGCTGGGGTTGCTAGGTGACGGCTGGGCTTGGCTGAGGTTGCTAGGCAACGGTGCAGTGCCTGTCCACTGTGACTTACTGTTTGGGGGGTTTTAGAAACAGCTCATTTTCCAGACAAACAAAAAACATTAATTTATTGCCAAAAAAAACTGGCAATAATTTTTTATTGCCAATAAAAAAAAAAATTGGCAATAAATTTTTATTTTTGCTATTAAAAAAATAGCAAAAATAATTGCAATTTATTTATTTTTTGTAATTATTTGCAAAAAAAAAAAAAAAAAGCTAATAATTTTTGCTGGGTGTTATTTTTTTAAGCACCTAGAATGTTTTTAGAACCAATTAAGACCCAAATTGAAGTGTAAAAATGTTCAAAAAATGTATTTTTGGTGGTAATTACCATTCATTTGAGGACCAAATCCTTTCAAAGCTCCATAACCTTGGGTTAAACACACACAGTTAGTAAATGTACGACACTGTAAAACATGAATGTTTTAGGTCTCAATTGGATTAAAACAAAAATCTGGTACCTTCACGGTTGGATCCAAACCCATTGGGAGTTGCTCCATTTGCATACCCTAAAGATCAAACGCATAAATAAAGCAACACTCAAAATAGTTTTAACTTTCATTAAATGTTTGAAACTTGAGTTACCTATTTGGGGTCCTAAAGCAGCTCCTCTGATACTTCCATATCCTTCAATTATCAAATGAAATCAAATTACAGTATGATTGATTTAAAAAAACAACTTTGCTCAATAGTTAATAGATATGTTATCAATTAATCTCTAAGCACTTTATGAATCATTAATAACTGTTTATTATACATTAATTAAGAGTGAGAAGGCCTATATATTATATTTAGAGTTGTTATATTTAGCATTTCAGGCTACTTTGTAAGCAAAATAGGCATTTGTAAATGTAATTATTTAGCACATAGTCTCCTTCTGATCCTTATTTAATGCATAATAAACAGATTGTGATTTATAAAGCGTTTATAAATGAATTATTAAATTAGAAACTATATAAATAGAAACTATTTATTAACCATCTATAAGGGGAGCCTTTTTGTAAAGTGGTAACAAACAATCTATTTGCACATAAATCTTATTTTGGTAAAATTTGGTAATATAATCTAAAACAGGAAAAGTCTATTATGTTCTAACATCAGGCCACTGAAGAATTAAATTTATAGTTTGTGAAAATATCTTAATTCAAGTTGATATTATTGTGATATATAAGGAATGTTGTTACTATTGGGTAACAAAATCCTTTAAAAAAGAAAAAATATAAATAATCATGAGTGAAACACATGAAAAACGAGTCAAATAAAAATTATGAAAGAAATTCTTAATTTACAGCTGTACTGCTTCTTTGTATAAATAAAACTGCATATATTTCACTGTGGCTGAATAATCACCTGCTTTCGCAGCCTTGGCAGGTCCAGTTCTTGACTTTCCAAACCCTAAATAGTTACAAACCAACAATAAGTGTTATTAAATTCACCGCGTATATCTAATAATACTAGTAAATAAAGTAACTCACCATTTGGTGATCTGACTCCAGCACGACCTTTTGCAAGATAACGATTAAAGTGTTGAAAATGTGTCACTGTTTGTAATTGTTTTGCTATAAATGATATTTACCATTGGATTGTGAACCTTGTCCATTGGATACACCAGCTGAAGCACTGTAACCTACAATATTAACATTTTAAACTGTGCTGTTTAGAAAAACATGTAAACAGTTGAAAAAAAATAGTTTTTGCTCAACAGAATCAACAACCTTTCATTGGTCCCTTTACGCCATTTCCATACAGAGATCCCAGACTCAAACCGGCTCCACCATAACCTCCATTGAAACCTTTAAACATGTTTTAGACACAAAAAGTACCTTAGTGAATGATTTATACTCCTTGTTTTTCACATATTGTTATGGATTTTATTGGGATTTCATTGGGATTCTAGGTGAAGGATCAATATGCACCTTTAGTTGGATGAGTTCTGTAACCATTACCACCATACACTGCAAAAAGAAACAAACATTTTAATAAGTGTGTTATTTTGGTTGACTCAGCACTTAGTAATTAACTATTCACCATTCCCTTGGTCTCTGGCAGGATGGGGGCCTCTGAATTGTCCCATTCCCACAGCTGGGCAGAGGAACAAACATATGTAAAGGTTTAGTCAAAGAGTTTTGAGTTCTTGGACAAAGAATTAGACAACATTACCTGGAATATAATGAGGGCGGCCAAATCCCTTCAGGTGGTTCCCTCCATGTCTCTGACCTGTGAAACAAGGGTCAAAGATGAAGGTAAACACATGGCAGACAAAATGAACGAGGGCTGCAACTGAGCTATAGATTAATCAATTATTCTGATGAATAATCAATTATTCTGATGATTAATCGGATAAACAAACTGGCACATTCTTCAGATTTTTCATGTAAGCCTTTTTTTAAACATTGGAAATACATCAAAACATGTGAAGAATTCCTTTCATAAATAAGAAAAAACATTTTACTTCCTAAAAGGCAAAAACTCAGCACTCCTTTAGTGTAGGCTTCATCATTTGTAGCAAAAGGTACAAATTGTCTAAAAAGATAATCCTAATATCAACATGTGAAAAGTGAAGTGTAGGGCTGATCTGGTGATTACTTTTAGATTAACCAATTAATGACTGGATAACAATAGGTGCTTTTTTTAATCTATTTTTTACAGAGTTTGGACCTGGTAAAGCTAAAACTGGCACAAAGGTGTTTTTTTTTTTTATCTTAAATGCACATTGAATGTTTTTTGTTTTTTTTTAGCTGTGGCTCAATTACTCCACTGAATGCGTTGTTCTTTCAGAAAATTACCTTTTTTGAGTCTGAATTTGAATCAGTTAATAGTTAATTGATTGTTACATTAATTAACGATTATTTCAAGAATCAATTAATCACGATTAATCATTTCAGCTCCATAAAAACATGTTTATGACCACATTTTATGTATTTTTCTTACCATTTGGCCTTCCTTCATTGCTACTCGACGCTCCACCTGTAAGTCTTTGACCTGAGGAATGATTGGTGTATTTAACATTTAACAGTATTTATATTTAACTTCCAAACTATTTTAAACTTTTGTAATACAAACACTCTCAATACTGTAAAGGTTATATTTATACTCAGTGCTAACTAAAATACCATTGCCTTTAGTGCCTTGCCCTCCATATCCACCGGCTTGAGCTCCGTAACCTGAAACAGTCGCATTCTTCAATGTAAGAGGACATTTGGTGCTTTTTATTATTACAAAAACATTTAAATACAATCAAATACATATTTTATACCATTGCCTTTATCTCCTTGCTCACCATACGCTGCAGCATGAGCATCATAACCTGTTAAAACAAATATTTCCAACTCTTTAAAAATGCCAACCAACCACATCCAAACTCTAACCAAGAAGAGAAAACTATATAATATAAATAAATATAAAAAAGAAAAGAAAAAAAATATCAGGTTTAAAAACGGTAAATTTATTCAGAATAATTAAACCAAAATGTAACCTCAATCATAAAAGGTAGATTTACCGTTTACCAACCCAACCTAAACATTGACATGGATGGTTTATGCTTTTGCTCATTAACCTGGAAGCTGAGCTAAGGGGTGGGACGTGCGTTTCAAGAAAACAACAATCCAAAATACATCAAATAAATTAGGAAAATGTTTCCATGGAGTTTCTCGGTCTCCTGACCTCCATGTCATTGAACGTTTCTGTTTGTATCATGATTTAAAAAGAACAAACGCAAGTAAATATGAGTGGAAGAAAGAAATGTGTTTTCTATTCTCAGAAAAAGAGGCAAAAAAAATTGTGCAAAAATTATGTCTACTCTTAATAAATCTTGGATTATGCATCAACACAAGTTGAAATACCGTTGCCTTTGGTTGCTTGTCCTAAATATCGACCAGCTGGAGCCTGGAAGCCTGCAACAGGAGTAACAACTAATTAAATAGAGGTTCCTTAATGCCTCTGTGTGTGAATTTAATAAGTTATACAACCTTTGATTTGTTGTAGAGTGGTTGGTCCAGATATAACTCCATACCCTGCAACAAAAAACACAATGATTTTAATGTCTGAATACAGTCAAAACAATAAAAAAGCTGAAATATGTATCCAATAACATTTCCTCTTATAGTAGAAACAAATGAAACAGAGAATAACACAAAATATTTGTTCCTTGGTAAGGAAATAAACTACCACAAGACAAACGGCTTTACTGTTTGGAATGACAAGTTTAATCTGCAGCATTTACAGAAGTAAAACTAATTCTGGTAAAGTTGTCCTAAAACAAGTCTTGAGTTATCTCAACTGACCCGATTAAAAAGAAAAAATCCCACAGAAATCTTAGGAAGTACTTTTCCAAAAGTATTTTTGCTTGAAATATTTGTCTCTGCTGATACTTGCAACCTCTTGCACTCAAAATTGTTAAAGCCCAAATATACTTTAACACTTTTCTAACTCATATTTAGTTATTTATAATTCAAGTGTTTGCCGTACCATTGCCTTTACTTCCAAATCCACTTCGTGAAGCAGCTGCAGCACCATTGCCTAAAACAGACAACTACTCATCACTCATGAATGTTATAAACACTAGAATTCACTTTTAAGACCCAACATTTAACCAACTGTCTTTCCAAAAATACCCTTACCTTTAGATGCTTGTCTGCCGTATCCACCAGCTTGAGCACCAAAACCTGAGATAGAAACAAAACATTTAAATCAATGTTTTTCTGTTAAAATGCGACTTTGTTAAAGCGAGTCGCACCACCTTTCATTTTTTGTAGATTTGCTGGTCCAGCTCCATATCCTGCAGAAACAATAAGAGAATATTGAAAACTAAACTAACTATTTTCACAAGAAAGAGACACAATCTGTATTTACCGTTAGCGGCTCCGGTTCTTCCTCCTGGAGTGAAAACAAATCCAAATAACACAAAAAAGCAGTGCTTCTCATTTGAATTATAAAAAATCAACATCATTTAATCTAGTTTAGTCATTTCCATGAAAGATTCAAGAGTTTCTTTAGCAAACCACAAAACTGCCGAAACACTGAATTTCTTTAAATCAAGGCTGAAAACCCACCTTTTAGTAAGTAAAACATTGATCAACAGATGTAATGTTTATTTCTTGTTTCATAACTTGTGATTGTATAATGTTTTTATGATGTAAAGAACTTTCAACTGCTGAAATGTGTATAAAAATACATTTGAATTTGATTCACTAAGGTCGTATTTTTCCATTTTAAGAGACAAAACAGCCTTATTTGTTAAAAGTAATGGATAAAGTTGTCATAACTAGTCAGTCCAAGTCTTGGATCGAACTTTCAAATTGGTGGATATCAATAATTAATTAGATTTTTGTTTTAAACATCTGAAATACTGCCAAACTACAGGTGTGGCCTTTCCCATGTTATCCAGTTTTCACTTCGCTCAGTAGCGGAATCTTAAACTGCTACCAGTTACGCAACAGGTTGTTGCTAGGTAACCGAAGAATGAGTGAGTTGCTAGGCAACCAAAGAGCGAGCGAGCGAGTCGATTTCTCCAAATTTGCTTACAAAATGAACAAAAATAAACTTACCATTTATTCCTACTCCTTTGTTCATCCCAGCTCCATAACCTTTTAATTGAAAAAAAAAAAAAATGTGGTGAGACAATTGATGCTAAAATTAGCAAGGGAAATAAATTACAATTATTATTTTTTGTCTATACTTTGATTTTTCAGGTTTAAACTTCAAATAAAATATGAGCATTTCAACCTGCAGTGTTATTTAGTTTTCACACTGACCCATTCCTTTGTCCCAATGACTGGCCAACGCCTTATTCAAAACAAAATGTCTTAAATAAGTGAAAAATATGAGTTTGAAGCTGAATCAAGTGGTTTTGCTTTACCTTTCGATGGGATCAGGAATGATGCAGCCCTGCCGCCATTCTGAAGTACATTTCCTGGAAGAGTTAGGAATCATAATTAACTGAAAAGAAGCTGTGATCTGTTCCAAAACAAATCAAAAGAAGAGATTATCTATTTTAACATCAAAGAATCTGAAGGGATCACCATTAGGTCGAGGTCCTTGTCCCATAGAAGGTCCATAAGAAGAACTATAACCTTCAACATCACAAAATAAATCTGTTAAAATCTGATATTTAATAAAATTTACAAGTTCAGCCTGATGTAGCGAAGATAGATGGATATAAATGTTTGAGAATGTACCTAAAAATTTATGATTTCTAGAGATGAACGAACATTTTAACCTCTTCTATTTTATTCACTTTTCAGTCATTTAGAATGTCGATGTGCATTGATGTGTTTTTACTGTCGACAAAAAAGCTACATTTTTCTCTCACATTTTATTTAATTTCATTTATTTGATTTGGGACATTGTGCATTAAGAACAGTTTTGAAAATCATCAATAAAAATTCCAGCCAAAGTTGATTTCCATTGTTTGTCCCCAAGCCAAATATTACAGGCCGAGTGACATAAAATTAATACATGTAGAAATAAAAATACAAATATTTTGGGTTGTCAAACAAATTTTGCCTTTTTAGTGTAAAGTTTCAATAAACTTTCATTATAATACAAAAAGTCCTTTCTCACCAATATTTCTGAATAATTCTTTTAAACATCTATTATTTTAACACTTTATTCTAGCAAACATTCATTATCTCTTTAAGTAATTTTACATATGCCTTAGAGAATATATAATTGGAGGAATTATGCACAACAATTTCTCCAATTTAAAATGTTTTGTACTAAAGTGTCCAAAACTGACAAAACAACCTGGAAATTTTATTCTGGAAAAGCACCAAATATTTGCGGGAACCCAAATATTAACTGCAATAATGCTGGTGAGGATCTTTCTCTGTAAAAATTACATGTTTTCTTATCTGCTTGTGCTTTTAAAATAACAGGATTTACAGTTAAAGGCCTAAATTTGCATATCCAGTTTGTGATTAAAAACCAAAGCTTGCAGTTTCCCTTTTAAGGAATTTGCTGATTAGTGAAAAATTAAGTTAAATTTACGTCTAGAGTCATTTCTTTGTCTAAGATTTTTAGGAATCCTTGAAAGTATTGGAGTGACTGTCTAAGTGCAGTAAAACCGTCCTCCTCTCACAAACAGATGCTACATTTAGACCGCTGCTGCCACTGAAAACTGGCTTTGATTGCACAAACTAAACCCGGAAGATTTACGGCCACTCCCCACTGTCACGACTAACGCAGGAACCGTACAGAGGTTGGTCATTTGCACATCGTCGTTCTGAGATTTCAATTTCACACGGCTGTTTGAAATTTGACAGACAAACTCGACCAGCTCACTGCAAAAACACAAAATTTTACCAAGTATTTTTGTCTAGTTTCTAGTGCAAATAACTTAGAACACTTGAATTAATGCAAAACTAAAAGTAACTTTTCAGCAAGAAATAAGAACTTGTTTTAAGTAAACAAGTCCTTAAGACTGATAAAAAAAATACTAGTTCCAATGGCAGATTATTTCACTAAGAAATTTTTCCCATGTTATAGGTGAAAGCATGTGATAAGTCAGAATTCCCCCCAAAAAGTCAGAATTTTACAAAAAAATTAGAGTTCTGAGGAAAAGTCAGAATTCTACGACAAAATTCTAAGAAAAAGTCAAAATTTTATCAAAAAATCTGAATTTTACAAAAAAAAGTCTGAATTCTGACTTAAAAGTCAGATTTTTTACTTTTTGTAAATCATATTTCATATTCTGATTTATTTTACTGGGATTTTACTTGACAAACCAACACAAAGTCCAACAGAACCATCGACCCCATCAGCTCCAACCTCTTAACTCGCTCTGAGGATTTCACCTTCCCGCTACAGCGGAGCAGACGTGTAAAAACATCTGCAGACATATTTCACCCTCAGACTATAATCCATTCAGCTGGAAATTTCCCAGTTACTTTGACAGGCTGGTGAAAATCTGACCCAGTTCCTCTGCTGAACATCTGAGCAAACAGCTTCAGGTTTCGTGGTTTTCATTTGTCACCTTGGCATTTATTTAAAAAAACTAACAGCATTGTTAGTAAACTCATAAAACCAGTGAATTTATATACAAAAATGTCACTGAATGCATAAAGTTGGACATTAAATGCTACTTTTACTACATCTTAAGCAATTTAGACAATAGTTTTGTTGTATAATTTGATGGTGAACTAACAGAAGAGTGAATCGAAGGGTTAAAAAACCATCCAAAAACATTAAATCTCCGTTTTAATTCACAAGAAAAACACAGAAATGTAACAAGGCATAGTTTTAAATCAATATGTTTAAAAACGTGTTAAAATTAGAAGGTAGCAAGAGGTTTGAAGAATTAAAAAGCAAAAAGACATTCTTAGAAAACTACCTGTAAAATATCACGAGACAAACAAATTGTCAGAATGACTGAAGAAACTGAAAAATATATGTGACTGAATTACAAGGTTTTTTTAGTCAAAACATTTGGAAATAATCTTCAGAAGACTTAATTTTTTAGGAAAGTGCAATTAAATTCAATGTAATTATTGTATATTTATATATATATAAATTAGAATTTTATTGCATTTCTCAAAAACTAAGTCATAGGCAAAACATGTGAATCTACAAATAAAAACAAGGAAAAGTAAATTTCAACAAAATAATACTAATTGATCTAAAATTTTCTTGAAAAAACCCAAAGATTTCTGAACTTCAAAAGTTGCAAATTTTCTACTTTGGAAACTGAAAAGTTCCAGTAGTCAAAAATGTTCATCTTTGAGCTCAGTTGTTTTTTCTAGAAAAATTCTGAAATTAATCTCAAAATTTATGAGTTTTTTTCCTCGCCATTTTTTTACTTTTGGACCTCAGAAATGTCCTTGTTTTTTATAGAAAATTTCTGAAATCAATCTGAAACTTTTTGAGTGTTTTAGTGGAACTTTACTCCCGTTTTTTCTACCTACAATGTGCCCTACTAAACCGTTGTAGATGAAGCCGATAACCTAAATTTCCCCATTGAGAAACAAATGTTATTTCTATTGTCTGGTTAGTTGATAAAAACAGATTTTCATAAGTGCAATCTTTAGAAACTCACCGCCTGTGTGTGCCGCCTGCACCAAACAAAGAACCAGAACTCCCTGAAGGACAAGCCGTCCCACCATGTTGGACCTGGAAAAGAAACCCGGGTTTAGACCCCAGCAGGAGATTAAAGGTGGAGGAAAAGTGGGAGAGGTTCCCGGGTCGGTAGCGGCTAGTATTCAGTCTGGGGAGTCCGTCCTCTCCAGATCCTCCCCTGCTTGTTGTGAGATGCATCCAAGGAGAACAGACATTGGGTAATTACTCTACTTCAAATCCGTCACCACTTCACTGAAGAACTGAGGACTGATTGTTTGCTGTATTAGTTTGAAAGAATTACATGTCAATAATAAAGTATTTGAGAACTTGTGTAAAACTTGCTGGTGAATGTTATGAATCATATTTGTTTTATTTTTACAGTAGCGTAATTGTGTTCTGTAAATTTTCATAATGTTTGCATTTTGTGTTGGGTAGTGTCAGAGTTGCTGCCCAACTCTCATAATCCCAGTTAACATTTAGGAAAAAATGAACTTGTAGGAGTATTTTTACTACGCTGTACTTTTCACTTTTACTTGAGTAATTTAGTTATGAAGTATTTGCTCGTCTTACTAGAGTAAAATTTCTGGATTCTCTCCCCACTGAATGAAAAAACTAATTCACCAGACACAGATCTGCAATTTTTGTTAAAGGTCAGCAAGTTTCAAATTATAAGAAACTGAAAAATTTTCTTTTGCCTGATTTTGTTATATTTTAACTTAAATGAATTATTGTAATTTTAGTTCTTAAAATACCAAAATTTCCACTTGACTTTAGATTTTGGTCCATCTGATTATGTCATTTTTAAATATTAAATTATTGATAATTTGATCAGTTACTCAGTATTGAGTAGACGTTTTACCAAATACATTTTTTACTACAGTAATTTCTTGGACGACTATTTTTTATTTTTGAGTGCAAAGACTTCCTACTTGAGTACAATGTTTAGGTACTCTACTCACCTCTGATGTTAGGGAACAACATTTCTTTTAAGATTTACAGAATTTCGGTTAGCTTTTATAACCGGGCCGAACATCGGAATTACACCAAACATTATGTAATGTTAGATACCAGCTAATATTAGCTTTGTAGCAAATATTAGCTGGTATGTTGCTAGCGGACAAAATACCAGCTATCAGTAATATTCTATTCATAAAATACAATAATATATTCATCTCACTTGTGAAAAGTTATCCGCCGAGCCCTCACGTCAATAGTCCGTCGATTTGAACAAAAAATATCCCGCAGTGCTGAGGCATCTTCAGCTGTTAGCTTAGCCAAGTGGGTAGGACGACCGCTCCAAGATGGCAGCCGTATTTCCTGCAGCCGATGGCTACTTCGATAGATCTTGTTTGCATTAGTTCTTACAAGCATCAAGTTTTACTTTCAGTGAGCAAACGCCACTTTTAATTTATTTGTAATCACAAGCGCTAAATGTGACGTTGATTTTAGACAAACTCTTACATGTACTATGTAAATACGCATTTTCACTAATTCTGTAGTTCTGTTGTAGCGAGAGGCGGCCATATTGAAACGGAAGTCGGCTGTACAAGTTTTAACTGGGACAGTCAGTGTTGCTCCCAGTGAGAATCAGATTCCAGAAGTTGATTTTTCTGTCTGGGAAGTAAGAAATTTCCCAGTTCTGAATACAACTGGAAGGCTGCATAAAACTACATCCACTGCTAATTAGTTCTAGACCAGTATCACCTGGATACCATCCTAGAGGGCTGCAATCAGGCTGCCATGCTACCCAGCAGCAGGCAAGGTTGCTGGGCTCTCTGGCCTCCAGTGTATCTCAGAACAAGGATCTTTTGCAAACTTATGGCATCCAAACATTTAGTCATCCAAACTTACGGCATAATTCTAACCTTATTTCTTCATTTATAAAGCTTATATGTTCCCAAAAAGTCATTAAGTTGTGTATTACTTCTGGTGTACTTTTATTTTTGTGCATGAAACTAGACCAAAAATTCTTGATAGGATTGTGTTTTTGCAGTGTTTAATGCAACATCAATAGCAACTGCATGACTGATACTTGATGGTGACAAAGACGATATTGAGGAAAGAATAAAACCAAACATTGTCTACAACACCCTGATGTTGACTACATATTAAATATTGCTTATGTTTTAAAAGTTTAATATTTGCCATTAAACTAATTAGTTTAAATGGATGTTACCATTTCTAATAAGGGGAGCTGTCAAAAATCCTGTCAGAATTACAAGACCTCACCTATGAGTACAAAAAGCATCTTTCACTGCAAATTGCTGAGGGACATTTAGCCAAATATTAAGCATATTTTAGCCTTTATGTATAATTTTGACCCATAAAGGCTAAATATGGGTCAGAGAAAACCCACAATATGCTACAATGCTTGCAGCTAATTGTCATTTGTCATATTGCCCTCAATAAAACCTTAATTGTAGCTTATGTAAACTTATCTCAACTGTGCTTTTCTAGTTTCCTGGAGCAGGTAGCTGTGCTATAAGGCTAATATTAGCTTACAAATTAAAATCTCATATGCTTGTGATACATTTATACACATTTGAGAAATATTTTCTATATTGGACTTGAAGTTGAGTTAAATACCATTGATATTGATATGTTTAGATCCAGTATTGGTAATTTAATAGATGCATGAAAACCAATTATGTAGCAAATATGTCGAGTTGAACATGCACCCTATCGGAACCCAATAAAGTCTAAATTTATGTATTTTTGTCACCAAATCATGGCAGTGATGTATGAAACCAGATGGAAAGAGCAATTTATTTCAGACTGTAGGTTTTCTGTGGTGCTAATACACAGACTGAGTTTTCCTTTGGTGCATTTAAAGCTAAAAGTGGGTAAAAAGAGAAAGATGTCTCACCTTTCACATACATTCCTCACCTGAAGTCCAAATCCTGTTCTTATGAGGTCAAGCAGGGGTCAATGTCTCACTTCCCTGTCCAACTGGACCTCTCACTTACTTGGCATCTAAACAGACCCGACCATCTGGTCAGTTTGTAAGAGAGCAGTTGGTTGAATGTAAGGCACTTTTGAGCTAATTAACTTGTATGGACATGGAGTGGTACAAATATTACATTTAATTTTGATTTGATAGTAAACATGGACATACTTCAGTCGCTGTAATACAAACTTTTAAACTTTAAGATGTGATTTCAAACTTTTTCAGTTGAACAAGGTTTCACTTTTCCCCCAATTTTGTGCTGCGTTTCATTCTCATCTCAAGTTGTATTAATCTGTCCTCAATATTCTACACACAAATACTCCATTAAGTAGTTTGAGATTTTTGCTTATTTATAAAATAGTACCTTCATCTCCACATTGGAGATGCACTTTGTGCCCAGACTCAATTTTACACATGAGAAGCAAGTTTTCTCATTTCTAGTGCAAATATCTTGGTACACTTTAAATAAAACTTAACTTTTCAGCAAGATATACTGTAGGAGCTTGTTTTAGGTGAATAATTTCTTAATGATCAATAAAAGTACTAGTTCCACTGGCAGATTTGAAAATTTTTCCACATTAGGTGAAAAAAGAGAAGAATCATCTAGTGGAACTGATCATTTATCAATATTAAGGAATCACTGACTTAAAACAAGCTTTTAAGTTTTATTTCAAGTGTACCAAGATATTTGCACTAGAAACCACCTAAAAATACTTAAAATTTTGTGAATATGCAGTGAAGTTTCTAGTTTCAGAAAAAAAAAACATGAATATTTTTTGCCTCTACGTCTCTGTTTTCATCCATTTAAGCAATCAATGTCCAGAAACTCTAAATTATCCTGAATTGGCACCAAGCTCAGCCGTCATATCAGTTTTACTGAATAGTTGAGATGGTGGTTAATATCTTCATTTCTATGCATTTGAGAGATGATAGAATCTCATCCCCATTGAAATGATTGGGCCTGTTGTAACTTATGGCCAATTATTCCATTTAAAACTAGTTTTCTTGCATTTTTAAAGATGGAGGCTTTCATCATTTTGGTGCTCATTGTAAAATTAAAAGTCACAGGATTACAGCCCCAAAAATATACGGTTGTAATGGAGTCAACGGAACCAAAATGGCACTAAAATAAAGACAAAAAAAGGTAAATCTTGACCCAGTCTCAGAGTCAACCCTTAAACTGACGGAACTAAAAAACAAAAACATTTTGGGCCAACAGGCCTGTTTCCGTTTCACTTGATGCAGCAACACGTGCAGTGACCAAATAAAATATATTTCATGTTCTCTTAATCAAATTTGAGAATTTTTTTATTCATATTGCAAGTGCTCTACAGGTGTGAAATTTAAATCGTTTCAGTTTCCAAATTAATACAATAAATAAAATACATTTTTTACAGATGAAACTTAAGATTGAAAATTGTGTCAAACAAATCCCATTTAGCATTACACATGCATACACAACACATTTTTTACAATTTTACAAAACTGCATTACCTAATGTGGGCCATATGTATATATGGTCAATATAATTAACATAGTTCCAGTATTATAAATTATGAAACTCATCTTAAATTGATCGTTCTGATAATGTTAGAAACGTTAAAAGAAATGGGTTTAAGCTGCTTTGTGGAGGCTAAAGGGAGGAAAAGCAAACAAAGGAAATAAAAAAGGGAAACAGTTTAAGATGCAAAATGTGATTAAGTGAGGGTGAGGATTATAAACAAAAAACAAATCTATTACACAACTTCTGTTATACTTGGTACTGAAGACTCTGCTTCCTCCATTTCGGGTCCAACAAACCTGGAGTTTAACTTGGCATCTCTTTAGCCAGTTTCCTTAAGATGGTAGAACCAGGCAGCTGGTTGCAGACCTAAACAGAGAAGTTTGGAAATTAAAAAGTATTTATTTGCGTGCATTTAAAGCTAAAACCTGTTGGTATATTTAACAGGACTTACTCCCAGTTGCTTTTTAGTTGATGCACAGTACGCTTGTCGAGGTATCTGCAAAAGAGCGTCAGCAGGTTTGATGGGAGGAGGAGCGGCTCCACCAGCGAACACTGGGACAGCTGTCCCGCTACCTGGAAAATCATGTCAGTCCTAAAAAAAAATTAATGAAAACGGGGATGAGGAAATGTCAGAACATGCTAAACAACTCTGACTTAGAGGAATTAAACTTTGTTTTCCTCACCAGGTCTCAAAGTCGCCAATGCTGGGCTCAAGAGGAACGCCTGAAGAAAGAAGTTTCTCTCCGTGGGAAAGAAGAGCGTACAGCAAGCTGAGTCCAAACTGAACGAACGAAAAATAATCCGAAACAAATCAGTTCCAGCTGAAGAGCAACAACAAACTGTAAAGGACCAATAATACATCCAAAAGCATTTAAATAGTTTTTTTTATGGTTGCTTATTTAATATTTGTAGTACCTTGTGTTTTATTTCAACATCTGGGCTCTTATTTTGGTAGTATTACCTTTAGAAGAAATAAATTCTGTGACTGAGTATTGGAGCCACTATACATAGTTTTAAAAAAATTATATATTTTTTCTGGAACATTTGTGATGAATCTCAAAATGTGAGCTTGAGAAGTCAAATTTGCTAGAAAGAAAAGCCTTAAATGTTGAGATTAATCTCAGAAACTTTCTAGGAAAACAAAATTTAAAAAAACTGAAAATTTTATTTTTAAAAGTGGAAGAAATGACTCAAATGGAGATTCAAAAGTTTTCCAAAAACAGAAAGTTTCTGAGCTTCATTAAACATTTTTCAAATAAAAATATAAATAAGTTATTGCCAAAAAAAAAAAAAAATATTGGGGGAAAACAAAAGTGGGATTTTTTTTTGCAATCTCAAGTTTCTTAGTTTCAAAAGTTTAAAATTTGCTAGAAGAAAAACAAAAAAACAAATTGAGATAGAAAATTTCCAGAACGGGATTTTCTAAGCTCCAAAAGTCAAATTTTCAACTTTTGAAGAAAATTCCACATTTCTTTCCTACAAAAATTTCCAAGTTTTTAGATTCCTCTCAATGTCATTTCTATGTACAGTGATCCTAACACGCAGTCGTAGCAAACAGATTCTTTTTTTAAATAACACTTATAGTGTGTTCAGCACAGAAATTGCTCTGAAGACACTCAAAGCGTAATGAAACGTCAGCGTCCGTTACTCATCATTGATGCTACAAACCTTGTTCTGACAGGTCAGGGAGAGGCACTCGAAGGTCGACAGAGACTCTGAAGACGTCAGGTCTTTGAGAACGTTGATGAGCTGACTGAACGTCAGAACGCCGATCACATTTCGGAGTGACGGGTAAAGAACTGGAAGGTCCTGAAACCACAAGAACTGAAATTTTCAAAACATAAACAAAACTTTTGATATCTTCATTGAGTTTAAAGACTAAAATTAGACCTTCAGCTAGTGCCGGGCGATGCGCCTTAAAAATAAAACTTCTGATTTTTTTTTGCCCGTTTTCTTGTCTGAAAGGTCTTCAGAAACTTCAATCATCCCTTCTCTGACTTGTGAAATGGAGAATTAGGGCCCAGCTACAACATTTTTTAACTACGTGAACATTAGCAGATTAAAAAATGCTATTAAAAAAAGCTTGGTGCTCAGGATATTACATGACCTACAACAGAACATCAGGGCAGTTAAAAAAAAAGATTGAGATCTCAAAATTATTTGAGAAAAAAAAAAAAAAAGACATTTGAGCTCCAAACGTAAAATATTTGGGACATTTTCTAGAAGAAAATTTGACATTTCTGTTTCAAAAGTTGACAATATTTTACTTTTGAAATGCAGAAATTTCCAAGTTTCCTCAAGAAAATTTCAGATTAATCAAAAAAAAATGAGTTTTTAAAGGAAATCAGCACCTCAGTTTGTGTGGATCTTTGGAAATATTGTTTCAAAGTCCTGCTATTAAAAATCTGATTAATATTTAGATTAAGTAAAACTTGTCAGAACTTCACAAGATGATTGAAATTACAACTATTCTGGTAATATTAACACTTTATTCTTATATTGCAACCATTTTCAGATGATTATTTTTAATTTTAGAACAATTTAAACTATATAGTAAAATAAAAAAAATCTTAGCCCTAATATTTCTTTGTTTACTTGAATTCAAAGTCCAAATAAATAGCTGCAAAACCAAGATGGCCACCTTGAGTGTGCTGACATCACTAAACTATGGAAACCCAAAGAGTTTAATGGCAAAAGAAAAAAGAAAATCCAGATTTTTCAAAAATTAAATCTTCAAAAACCAAAAATTTTAGGGAAAAAAACCCCCTCAGTAACTCTCAGATGCCTGTAACCTTTAACCCCGACTCACCTCCTCGGTGTCTCTGCTTATCAGCGTAGGAAGGTTGGAGGTGACGATGTGCAAGATCTTCAGCGCTGAATCGTTCTTCAGGAAGGGCAGCAGACGAGCGAGAAGCTTTTGGCCCTTCGAGACACTCAAGAAAGGAAGAAACTCGTCTCCTGAATCTCTAAAACACAAATTTATAAGTTTAATAAACAAAAAAATAATTTTTTCTGGTGTTGCATTGTTAAAAGACTTACGGAGCGTTGTGTTGCTGCAGCTGAGAGTAGATGTGCTCCACTTTCCTCTGAGTTTTTTCCATTAATCTTATTTCTTCTGCTTCAGACAAAACTGCGGTCTTCATCCTCTCAGTTTCCTCCACCTCCAGCAAAACTATTAACAACTGCATTTAGAAAAAAAAAATTAAAATGAGGAATACAAAAACTACCAAAAAACCCCCAGAAATTTTGCAATTATTCTCAAATTTTCTACAAAAAATTACAATTTAGAGATTTCCAAGTTTCAAAAGTTGGTTTTCTTTCCTTCTGCGCTTGAAACTCAGGAAATTTTCCCCATTTCCTCAGCAGTAATTTACTCTCCATCTACAATGGCCCTTATACGCAGTAGTGCAAATATACAACCTGCAAATGTCTCCCTTCTACTTTAAATAAATCATAAAAACCTTTAAGTAGATTTTCAAAGTTTTCTATAAAGTGCAGTTCAATAAATACTGTATTGACTATTTGTCCCGAAAACTTAATTCCAAAATCGAAAAAATTCAAATCTCAAAAGTGATCAAAACAAAATGAAATAAACTCAAACAGTCAATACTGGGCATCATGGGTTCTGGTTTACGCAGTCCAACAAAAGGTCAAACAGTCAAAATGCTCTTAGTTTACTTTTATTCAATCTTTTGCTAAAACAAGTTACAGGCTTCGGATAAACCTATCCTAACTCCTGCACCTGTTCTCACTGATAACACTGACTAACTGACTGACGGACAGACAGGTAAAAAACCATATGACCACCCATGTGCCTAAAGACTCATCTAAACTCTACGTATTTATACTGTGAAACACACCCACTTCCCAAACTGAAATCAATTAACTAATTAAGTGAATTACTAACCAAAAACTTATTTAGAAACAACAAAATAAACATTCTAATTATAAATCAACTATAAAACAAAAAAATAAACTAAATAATCTACATTCTAACTTTAACTGAAAATAATGGAGAAATAGCTCCTACACTCCAGCCCCTAATTGTGCATTAAATCACAATTAAATCTCTAATTAAAGGAGCTATTCTAACAACCTCAATATTGTCCTACATTAATGCAAAGACATAAATTCTTCTTTATCCTTCATTTCCATAATGACGAACCTGCAAGAGAAAAAAGAAAGAATAGAATAGGATAGAGTAGAAAGAATAAGAATGTCTTTAGTCTGCAGATGCCTCCAGGAGCAGACAGAGCTTCGTCACTGGCCTCTCCAACACACTGGTTTTGGTCTGCAGTTGCACTGAACGAACCAGTCCTCCTCCATCAGCTTTGACTGCCAGGACTCTCCCCATCTGCCAACATCCTCGAGGTGCAGTAGCATCTGCGATCAGGACAATGTCTCCAGGAGAGATGTTTCTTTTCCGTCTCATCCATTTTTGTCTTTCATGCAGATGGTGAATGTAACGCAGAATTAACGTTGCCACATGCATGTTTTTACACAGGATGACTGGATGCTTAATTTCAAATGGCATAGCAGCTTTTTTAAGACGTCCGCCCACTCTGAGGACTCCTTCATCGATCACTGGATCGAGTCGATACAGCTGGCTGTCTTTGGAGACTGTCTTGTTGGCTCTGAGTGCGCTGATCTCTGGCTCAAACCTGTGATGTTGTTCGAAGAGAATAATGAAATGCTCTGCTGCAGTCAAATCTTCAGATGTTAAGCACTGGATTTTTAGCATAGTTTTAAACTGCTGCATCTTTTGCAACACCTTTTGCTCTTTAATGTTTGCGTCTTCTGCAGACTCATGCATCATGTCAGAAAACTCTTTTCTTTTCTGAGACAGTTGAAGAAGGAGTTCTTTAAGCTTTAAAACCCAGGCTACAGATGTTTTTAGCTTCATCCAGGATGAGAAGTAGGAGATGAAAAAACTGGTAGGGTTTTTAGCCTCCTCAACAACAGCATTAACAGTCACATCCTTTTTTATTTCAGCATCAGCAACAGGAAGTGAGTCATACTTTACACCCAACTTAGGCCATTTGTTTTCAGAGTCGTACAGAAACTCAGGACCATCAATCCACTTGCTGTGCTCCAAGAAGTCCTCTGCTCTCATCCCTCTTGATGCTTCATCTGCTGGATTGTCTTTGGAACTCACATATCTCCACTGGTTAGCTAATGTAGCTTCTCTAATGATTGACACTCTGTTTGCAACAAATGTATGAAACCTCTTTGCTTCACTACAAATGTATTTTAGGACAGTGGTGCTGTCTGTCCAAAAAACAGATGCCTCCAGAATTACATCTTCACAGAGAAGATGCAGTTCTCTATGAAGCAGTTGGTCCAGTCGTACAGCAAGGACGGCTGCAGTGAGCTCCAGTCGAGGGATGGTTGTCTGCTTGAGGGGAGCGACTCTGGCCTTTCCTAGGAGGAATGCCAGATGCACATGATGCTCACTTTGAAATCTTATATACGACACTGTACCATACCCCACTTGGCTGGCATCGGAGAAATGGTGGAGTTGTGCTGTAACAGGACAAAAATTTTTAGGTTTAATGCAGCGACTCACTTCAAACTTTGAGATCCTCTTCAGGTCATCCAGCCAGTCAGTCCATTGTTTGGAAAAATGATGGTGAACTGCATCATCCCAGCCCAAGTTTCTCCTGCAGAGCTCTTGTAAAAGAAATTTAGCAGTGATGATGAAGGGAGCAAGAAACCCCAAGGGATCGTACAGTGAACTCACCACTGACAGTATTCCTCTTCTTGTGCGAGACCGTTCTGGAAGGGAAGCTTTAAATTTAAAGGAGTCACTTTGAAGGCACCACTGCAATCCAAGTGCACGTTCCATTGGAAGCTCCAAATCCATTTCTAACATTTCTTTTGCTTTGGTGTTGCCCGAAACCATTTGCAGAATGGCGGGACTGTTACTGAGCCACTTTGAGAGCTTAAATCCTCCTTTATTGCAAAGAGATGTCAAATCTTGAACAAACTTTATTGCTTCCACTTCTGTAGGCAAAGATTTTAAGCAGTCATCCACATAAAAATTATGCTTGATTGTACTGACCACTTCAGCTGGAAACTGCTGAGCATTATCTTCTGCTGTTCTTCTTAATGCATAATTTGCACAGCTTGGGGAGGACACTGCTCCAAACAGATGTACTGTCATCCGATATTCCTGTGGAACTTGCGATGTGTCACCATTGGGCCACCAGAGGAAGCGAAGACAGTCTCTGTGTTTCTCTGGAACATAAACCTGGTGGAACATAGCTTGAATATCTGCCATAACTGCTATTGGCTCTTGTCTGAAACGCAGAAGAACTCCCACAACTGAGTTAGTCAGATCAGGTCCTTGTAGCAGCTGGCAGTTCAGTGAGGTTCCCTTGAATGTTGCGGCACAGTCAAAAACAACTCTTAATTTGCCTTTTCGGGGGTGATAAACACCGTGGTGGGGTATGTACCACACCTTGCCCTCATTGCCCATTAATTGATCATCAGGTACAATTTCAGCATATCCATTACATAGCATGTCATTCATAAATGCAATGTAATCTTTCTTAAAGGTGCTGTTCATGTTAAACTTTCTTTTCAGGCTCAGAAGACGTTGTTCTGCAACACAACGATTAATAGGCAAGACGGAACTTTCAGACTTAAAAGGCAAATCAATACAATAATGTCCATTTTTTAATTGTGCCGAATTATTCATGATATTCATGAACTTGATGTCTTCTCTAGACATTTCAATTTGCTCTTGGGATGTTTTTTCATTGAAATCATGATTGTATTGTTCAATCAACATTGTTTCCAGATGTTTAACAGAAATCTTGTTTACAGTGAAAGCATGATAGCCTGTTTTGTTCCTCTCACTCCGGAGTGGACCATTGATGACCCATCCAACTCGGGTCCAAACTGCATATGGGCCTTCCTCCTGACTGTTGATCAGCTCCCATGGCTCCATTACTTTAGGTGCGTCTGTGCCAATGAGCAGATCTACATCAGCATCTATGTCATGGAGCTTGATGCTTTGCAGGTATGGCCACTTGTCGATGTCCTCCTGTTGTGGAACATTTTGCTTTGAAACAGGCATTAATTTCTGTGTCATGACATCTGGAAGGTCAATGAAATCATTTCTATCAAGTGCTGCCACTTGAAGTCCAGAGATAATGTTTGTACTCGCAATATCTTTATGTCCCATTGTTTGCAGTTGGATGCTTGTTCTTTTACCTTTCAGTTGCAGCTTCCAGGCCAAACTTTCAGTGCAGAATGTTCCTGTGCTTCCTGGGTCCAAAAATGCATATGTCTGCACAGTGATGTTCGTTTTTGGACTCCTGACTTGAACTGCAACAATAGAAAGGTTTGAGTTATCTTCATCACAGACCCTGACATGACCACAGGTCTGAGTCATTGTGGAGGTGGTACTTGGAGGATTCTGTGGATGTCTGGAGAAAACCTCTGTACTCTCCTTGTCGATGTGCAGGACACTGGGATGCTGCTGGTGACAAACAGAACAGACCAAGCGACCTCTGCATTCTCTGCTTATGTGACCCACCTTTAAGCAGCCAAAACACATTCCCTTTTCCTTAATAAAGTTCACTTTATCTTTATGTGACTTGTCTTTAAACTTAAAGCATTTGTCAATTGTATGATTACTTAGGAGACAATACAAACAGCTATAACCCTTTGAGGACTTGTTCTTATTTTCAGATGGATCTTCATTTTTTACTGCAAGAACATTTGTAGCAAAACTATTCCCCCTTTTCTTCTGTTTGGTAAAGCTGCTGTGGGTGTTTTTAGAGTTGAGCTGTTGAAGATCTATAATGTTACCAAACAGTGGATCAGATACAACTTTAACTTGTTTTTCAATAAAAACAACCAAATCAATGAATAATGCCCTCTGACCCCTGTGTTCCTGCAGGTCACAGGCTACATTTCTCCAGCTCTCTCTCATTTTATAGGGAAGCTTTAGGATTATGCTCCTCATATTTGATGGCAAGTCCAATTCTTTCAAATGAGTAACATATTCTGTTAAATTTGAGCATCCCTTAAGAAACAGAGAAAATGCTTGCAGTGATTTAATGTCCTCATTTTTAATAGCTGGCCAGTTGTTAATTTTGTCCATGTAGGCCTGCGCAATTTTATATTCGTTTCCAAAATGTTCAGAAAGAAGACTTTTAGCTCTAGGATAGCCCAGTTCTGACGGCAAATGCTGGCAACTATGCACAAGGTCTCTAGGCTGCCCCCTAGTGTATTGTTCTAAAAAGTGCAAACAGTCACTCAAATTAGACGTTTTGGCCTCCACGCTGTTCTCAAACGCTCTTATAAATGATTCATATTGAAGAGGATCACCATCGAAAACAGGGATGTTTCTTGGTGGCAAGACAGAGTTTTGGTTTTGCTGAACCAACATGGCAGTGATGTCATTTTGCCGCTGCATGATGTCAATAATACTGATTTGTTGAACAGTTAATTCATCACAGACACTTTGTGGCTTATCAACACTTTGAATTGGTGGCTTTTGTTTCAGCCTAACAACTGGTTTCTCAACGATGGCAGAAGCCATTTTAAAATCGTCCATATTTCTCTCTGGAACGAATACTTTGGCACAAGGATCAAGCGCCATGTTGGAATTGCGCTTTTCAATATACGAATTCATGCCATCAGAACATTTTGAGCCACACTGTGAATTTATTTCCAACACACGAAGTTTCGCGTTAGCAGCCGCTAACTCAGTCTCAAGTTCTAGTTGCTCTTTTTCTTGTTTTAGCTTTTCCTCCTGCGCTTCCAACTGATGTTTCTTTTTGAGTCCTGCAGCGCGCTCCAGCAGCGCCGCTCTCTCGGCCTCCGCTTTAATGCGAGCCGAAGATGTAGAGGAGACACGGGACACCTGAGAGCCTGACTTAGACTTTACAGAGCGCACATTGGAAGCGCTGTCTTCAGGATTAATTGCGTTAACATCATTCTTGTCTTGATCGTAATCATCTGCACTGGGCTGCACAAAGGGCTTCTCCCGTTCACATAACCAGCCCCTGACAAGCTCAGTAAACTCGTGGTAAGAACTCATTTTATTCTGGAAATGTTCGTTTTGTTTCATGAGTTCATCAGAGGGGAGTGGCAAACTTGCTAAGTTTTTATGAGACGCCTCTGCATCCTGAGAACATTGAATAAATGTAGCAAGAAGAGAATTCACTGAGTCAGCTTTATCATTTGACTCCATCAAAATATTTAAATCGTCCATTATTCGTCTTGCTTGCTTCAATTTAGCAATTCTTTTATCTTGGCACATTTTTATACAAGACATCAAGCCTTTCTCAGTCATTTTAATACTTCGTTTAGATGAAATCTCCGAATCACTCTTGGTTGACTGTGCTTTCAATACATCAGACATTTTAGCCAAACACTTTGAACTGCTTGCAGTTTTGTCTATAACTTTCCTTTTTCTTTAAAAGTCAATGGCTGTGCGTAAAGGTGCAGCGCTTTAACTCAGTCTTTCATTCATCATGTTGACAAACTTGTACGGTAACGTTGATCGCTATCATCAAACTCCTGTCGTTTGGCCGTTTTCCTTTACAGCATTAGCAATCATTGTACATACCGCTGTCACTGAAGAAAGACGTGAGCGTTTAGAGCTTGGAGGTGAAGCACCTTCATGGCTTGTGGGCGTGGCCGCTTCCTCCAGCTTTCGGCGTCCAGAGAACAAAGGAAGTGGTTCCTCCAAACTTTACGGAGCCATCCGCCAACTTGAGACGGTTGATTAAACTCCAGGATCGTCTTTCTTACTTGTTGTCGTATCAAAAATGCCAAGGTCGGGTTTTTTACTTGAAGTGTATTGACTATTTGTCCCGAAAACTTAATTCCAAAATCGAAAAAATTCAAATCTCAAAAGTGATCAAAACAAAATGAAATAAACTCAAACAGTCAATACTGGGCATCATGGGTTCTGGTTTACGCAGTCCAACAAAAGGTCAAACAGTCAAAATGCTCTTAGTTTACTTTTATTCAATCTTTTGCTAAAACAAGTTACAGGCTTCGGATAAACCTATCCTAACTCCTGCACCTGTTCTCACTGATAACACTGACTAACTGACTGACGGACAGACAGGTAAAAAACCATATGACCACCCATGTGCCTAAAGACTCATCTAAACTCTACGTATTTATACTGTGAAACACACCCACTTCCCAAACTGAAATCAATTAACTAATTAAGTGAATTACTAACCAAAAACTTATTTAGAAACAACAAAATAAACATTCTAATTATAAATCAACTATAAAACAAAAAAATAAACTAAATAATCTACATTCTAAACTTTAACTGAAAATAATGGAGAAATAGCTCCTACAAATACATTTACCTAAAATACTAGCAAATTCAAGTTTTTTCTAATAAGTTAGAGAATCATTTAAAGGGGACCCATTCTGCAAACAAATAAAATACTTTAAACTTTTTTACATTTTTATTTGGGTCTGAAATGTTTCTAAAAACAGACAAAGCTAAAAAAACAACAACAAAAAAACAAAACAAAAAAAACACCAGGCCAGTTCCTGGTAATACGTTAATGTTTTTTGGTGTCTGGACAAATTTACATTTTCCAAAACCATGCAAATGTAACATGGCAAATCAGTAGGCACTCCCCCTCACCTTGTGACGCAAGTTTAGATTAGCCTGTTACCTAGCAACCCCAGCAGAGTTTCGCCTGTTACCTAGCAACCCCAGCAGAACTCCAGGACCTTTGGTGAGCTGGTTTCTACAATGGCTGCCAGAAAATACAAGTATTTTGTTTTTGACTTACCATCTAGGAACCACTTGCTGCATTGTTGTTGGCTGTACAGGAGGCACTAATTATGCTTTTTAAAGATAAACAATTGTATAATTGTGCATCTATTTGCAGCCATTTTCACTTGGGAGTGAAAATGTTGAGTTTGGGGGGACGTGGCCATCAGCAGTTTATTTGGATTTAAAGTGACAAGAGCCTCTAGGGATCGTTTTTTTGTGACCAATCAAAACTTTTACACGGTTTCTGCACTTTAGCTTTTGTAAAGTATGAAATGTTTTCCAGGCTCAGGTATGTGTTGCTCTTTAGAAACATTTCTACACAAATTATAGTATTTTCCAAGGTCAAAATGATCCAATAAGTTTATAAAAGAAGTGAAAACTCAAAGCTACCTTTTCTATTTTGCTGAGAATCTCTAGTCGCTGTTGTCTGGTGTCTTTTTGTTCCTTTAAAAAGAAAAAAAAAAAAAGCTGAATGTCAAGGAAGGCACTATAATAGCTTTATTTACAGGAGTTGAACAACAAACCTCGAGAGGGTTGTGAGTTTGGACTGCATGGACTGCACCGATGGCACGGCGCGGAGAATAACACGTGGAGACAGCGACTTGACCCAAAGAGCCTTCGATGTGGACCACTGAGAGACCACACAGTTTTATAGACACAGGACAACCTGAACACTGGAAAGCTAAAACCTTATCAAGGACTTTTGGTCTAGTTTCAAGTGCAAAAATCAACTCGTACACGTGAAATGAGACAAAACTAACTCACAAAAACCTTATCAGCAAGATATAGGAGCTTGTTTTAAGTCAATAACTCCTTAATATTGATGAAAAAAAGAAATCAGGATAATTAACTGGCACTGTGCCGTTACCTAGCAACCCCTGCCAAACCCAGCCTGTCACCTAGCAACCAAAGTCTGGTTCTTTAATACTAAGTTCTACTGGCAGATTATTTCACTGAACAGGAAAAATGTTCAGGGAAATAATCTGCCAGTGGAACTAATACTTTAAAACAAGCTCCAATATCTTGTAGTTTCTATTGCAAATATCTTAATAGAATTCAAGACTAAACCTAATTTTTTTTAGCACTAATGTATAATTGAGAGTTTATTGCAGAAATGGTAAAAACATTTTGTTTAAGTGACTGCTGACTCCCACCCACACTGCAAAAAAACCCCAAAACACTTTACCAAGTAATTTTGGTTTACTTTCTAGCGCAAATATCTCAGTACACTTGAAATAAACTAACTCACAGGTAACTTTTCAGCAAGATACAAACATTTGTTTTAAGTCAATAATTCCTTAATATTGATGAAGTAGTACTACTTCTACTGGTAGGTAATTTCACTTAGAGAACGGTAAAAATGTCCTGTTATTGAAATAATCTGCCAGTGGATCTAGAATTAACAGATGTAAAATAAACTCCCTTTTCTTGCAGAAAAGTTACTTGTGAGTTAGTTTTGTCTTATAGTAAGTGTCCTTAGATAACTGGGCCAAAAATATTAGTCAATGTTTGCATTTTTGCTGTGGAGACGGTTTAAAGGCAAAGAGAACCTGGTGTGTAGGCGTCTGTCTTGGTGATGTATGGTGTGGTGAGTTTGGGTGGCTCCTTCTTGATCCTGATGCCCAGCTCTTCCTCGGCCATCTTGGCTTCTAATCGACGATAATACTCCTATTAAAGAGCGAGAAAGTTGAAAACTCATTCTAAGATGTGATGAAGTTTTCTAAAATTTTACTTTCCTACCTGGTAATAATAGTCCTCGAGGTACGGGTTCTCGCTTTGCAGCTGAATCATTTGCAGGCGAATGATCCACTCCTTTTCTTTGTCCGTCATGAGGTTAGAGTAAGGGTCCCAGCCTTCACATTTTCTTCAGGAAAAACACTCAAAGTTAATTCTTAACATTTTATTATAATCCTTTAGTTAGTGTAGCACCAACCTGTGAAACAGACGCTGCTTTTGACTGAGAAGCCGTTTATGTTGAGGATGGAGCTGCGTGACTGGACCGGGGAAACTGCTGAGACAGAAACAGGATAAACTTAGACAGGTCATCTCTTACATCGCTATGAAACATCTGGGCACTGTGCTGCCACCTGCTGGTTGGTGGACTCCAGATGTTGTACCTTGTTGGACCAGCAGGTGGCACAGCTAATTTATGACAAGTATTTTTCCAGTAAAAGAAACAACAAAAACCAGTCAGATTAGTACATATTTACATACTATGAAGGTTACCTGAACGGCTGCACCGGGTTGGTTGACGGGCTGTAAAACGGGGACGGTCTGGGAGAGTTGGCACCGAAACGAAGCTGCATGGTCTTTGGAATCAGAGGCCGAGGAGTGGAGGGGCAAGAGTGGTTTGGAGGGAACATGAATCCTCCCATCTGGGTCGAAATTACAAATAAAAAGAAAACTTAAAGTCAAATAAATGCAGCCAAGTCTGAAATTATTCATAGTCCATGGAAGGGCTGGACTTAAAGTAATCTTTTAATTTTAGCAACAAGTTCCCTGTTAACAGGAAGTCGTAAAGTTTGACCATTCAGCCCTATTTAGTCCAGTTTAATAGAACTCCAGTCCGTCTACAAAGTTTGTTTGGTTGAATGCGTAATCAACCAAAACCTCGGTCTCTGCTTGGTTGAAGTGAACTCTGGTGCGCTTCTGGTGCATGTGTGAACACCAAGTGGACCAGAGACCGCTCCTAAAGCAGGAAGTGGACTGCAGTGCTTCCACTTCTGGGTAAACACAACCAAAACAATCGTGCTAGTCTAGCGCTAGCGGGAGAAATGGTTCGTTATCTTCTATCAAAGAGAAATCCTACAAATGCTAAAATCTGAAACTACTCCATTTTTTACATTTCACGAAGAAAGTTGAGCTTAGAGTCTTCAGAGGTTTTTATGTCGCTTCATTCAGTGGTTTTTGTTGCAGCGCCCCCACAGGCGAGGAGGGGAAAATGTTTTCCCCAAACAGTTTGGTTTGTTTGACAGTGCAGCGTGAAAGAACCATACGATCTGAAAATGTAGCAAGTCATTTTTGATCCCTAATCAAACCAAGTCCATCGTTTTATCAGGTATAAAAACTCTTAAATCTGACTTTATTTAAAGATTAGGGTGATGGCTAGGAGGCCTTCCAACCTCAAAGACTTGGAGCTCACCAAAAACTCAAAGATTTAAGGGAAATTCTGGAAAGCAGTTATAAGAAATGGTGCTGTATTATTTACTCATTGAAGAGTTTCCATTATTTCTTCCTATCAGAAAAATAAAAATTTCAAATCAAAATCTGACAGGAGTATGAATAATTTTGAGCCCAACTGTATATAATTTTAAATGCAGATAAGTCTAGATCAGAGGTCAGTACATTTAAAGCAAAAAACATGCAACTTTTCAGCAAGAAATGGGAGCTTGTTTTACATCAATTCCTTAATATTTATGAAAGGTACCAAGTCCGCTGATTATTTCACCAATATTAAGGAATTTACCTAAAATAAGCTCCTATATCTTGGTATAAAGTTACTTTTTAGTGTTGTCATATTTAAGATGTACTAATTTATTTGCACCAGAAAATACTTGGTAAGATTGTGTTTTGCAGTGTTGCAGACCTCTGCTCTAAAGTGACAAGGGTTTAATAAAACCTGATTCAAGTGTTGCCGTGGGGTCAAGGGTTGCCGTGAGAAGATGGGTGATCTTGGCATCACTGGTGCATTAATCTGCAAAATAAAGTTAAATATAGATGGACGGACAGGGAAAAAAAAAAAACATGACTTTAAATCTGAATATATTACAACTTAACACTTTTTACATGGATTTCACATTAACCTACACTGTAGGTTAATGTAGCTTATTTTTAATTAAGAAATTTGATTATGACATAAAAATTATTAACAGAGCTTCTTCCTGACTTTTCTCCAGTAACTAAGTAGTTTCTCCACCATAAACACATTTAGCAGTGAGTACATGAGTTGATTGACAGCACTAAGCCCCACCTCCTGGCTCTGATTGGTTGTATGTGGTAAGGGAGGAGGGCGATCTTTTCACAGATCATCTCATATTATACTGTCAACATAGTGATAGTTAAATATAAAAAAAAACATTTATAAAGGTTACATACTGCAACTTTAATTTATTTCAGAGTCATATTCACCCATTTTAAAACTACCTCCAAGTCTCAGTCATGAAAATATTTCAGTTAAATCAGAATAATCTACCTGAGAGGGCCCTCTTTGGCCAAACACCCTCCTGGAGTACGATCTTCTGGGTCCTCCTCTCTGGACTCCGTAGGAAGAGACAGGATATGGTAGATCCAGGAAGTCAGAGTTCACATGCTGACCCCGCCCTCTGTGACTGATCACACACACTATGGCGCTGTCCTACAGATTTAAACCCCAAAACAGAAGGATTTAAGCCATCTACAATTATTATCTGTTATGTTGAGGGATTGTTTTTCCTCTGAACCTGGAGTATTGATCCAGAAACTCTACGGTTTTTCCAGTAAGGAGGCGTCGTCCTCTAGAAAAGAGACATTTAGTTAGCATCAGCTGCACTGGGAAAAACAGAATCTAAAGCATTTTTTGGTCTGGTTCCTAGCTCAAATATCTTAGTACACTTGGAATAAGACAAAACTGACTTATAATTAACTTTTCAGCAAAATATAGGGGCTTGATTTAGGATCATTTCCCTTTTAACAAGACATTTTTCCATATTACAAGTGAACTAGTAATTTTTTAAATCAATGTAAAGTATAGCTGGACAATAAATCAGTAATACACATTGCATATACTGCACAGCATTCTGGGTGATGTAGGCAGAGGAAAGGCTGCTCAACCTTTCACAGCTAGCTAAGCAAAGTTGATAGAATAAACTAACTCTCTCTTTGGTTACCTAGCAACTCTCGCATTCTTTGGTTACCTAGCAACCTGAAGCAGCAGTTTAAAGTTCCGCCATTTTGCCTCGTAACGGCTTAAAAAAAACAAAGGAGTGAAAACTGCGGATAAAAGAGGAAAGGTCACGCCACCAGTTTGGTAGCATTTCAGATTTAAAACTAAATTATTGATAGACTAATATGAAATGCTTACATCGCCTAATATTAAGAACTTACTGGCATAAAACAAGCTTCTGTTTCTTACTTGTAAGTTACTTTCATCTTATTTCAAGTGTACCAAGACAGTAGTTCCCAAACTGCTGGGCGCCCCAAACAGCATTAGCTTCTGGTTAGAGCCCTTCTTTACAAACAAAGACAATGCTTCAAATTATGTAAAAAAACATCAAATTTTAGAAAGTTTCTCACTTTCATTCTCCATTCAATTACTGCGTTGGTTTAGCACAAATGCTGCCACATAGCTTTTAATTTTAGTAATTCATGCTGTGCTAAACTGAGGAGTAAAGCAGCTTGCTAAATTGAACTGGCAGCAAATCATAAGAATGATAAAATCTACAACGAGGTATTAGGGCCACTGTAGATAGAGGGGGAAAAAGTCAAAAATTTGCTAGAAAAAAAAAAGTCATGTTTGTAATTAATCTCAGAAATTTGTGTAAAAAATCTTTTAGCTTCAAGTCAAAAATTTGACTAAATTTTCTACTTTCAAATATCAAACTTCCAAATTTTCTTTAAAATTTCCAAGATTAATCTAAAAATTTTAGATTTTTCTAGCAAATTTGTCACCTTTGAAACTTTTCAGATTAGTCGCAGAATTTTTTTTGCAAAAAAATAAACACAAAAAAAGTGATAAATTGAGTTTTGAAAGTAAAAATTTTCTTAAGCGAAAAACCCTCAAAACTAGAAAAAAAAACTGACATTTTGAGAACTCAGAAATTTCCAAAGTGAAAAAAATTTGTCTTCTGAAAATGTACGTTTTTTTCTAGAAACTTCTGAGATTGATCTCAAGATGCCATAAATTTATGGCAGAAATTTACTCTTTCCTGTTTACGATGGCCGATGTGCATGTCAAATAACATTTCAAAAAGTAATTTTAACATTTTATAATGATTGAGCTGGACTAGATTTTCTGATTTAAAATAAGTTTTTGCTTTTTTTCCTCAAGTTTTCTGAAGCCCACCTAGCGCCATCTGGTGGCTCCTCTTTGAAAATACTTTACCAAGATATTATTACCAAGACATTTTCAGTAGAAACAAGACCAAAAATACTTGGCAAAAGTATGTTTTTTCAGTGTGCAGATAAAGGAAATTAAAATCCCAGCGCTGCCTTACATCATCCACAGAAGTGTTCCTGAACACGGCGTGTCCACAGTCCACTATGGCGCTGTCCAGACTCTGAAACGTTAAAAACGAGCCGATAATCAGATCAATACATTGTTAGAAAACAAACCAATCTGATCTCAGAGCAGCCATCTTGGTCACCATGAGGCTCGGTCGTCCCTCCACTATCCTAATCACGGCCGGGTCTTCAAACATCTGGCCCCTGCCCAGGCCCCCCCTCCACCTCGACCCCTGACCCCGCTGCCACGGGGCGACCCGGGCCGGATACAGCGGCTTCTGCCTGGGAGGCGACGGAGGTTTGGGGTTCGGCCGCAGCGGAGGCGACGGCTCCTCAAAGGAAACGGCGCCATCAGCCAACGATTCCGTCGTCCCATGTGGGTCGAGATCTAAATTAAAACAATTTACATTTATCCTGCAGATCCTGAATTCTTTTTTTTTTGGACATTAGGCTGCACTACAAAGAACAAATCTTAGTATTTTTAGTCTAATTTCTAGTGCAAATATTAATTTTAAATTAATATTTACTCAATGTGGACAAAAAAGTACTAGTTGCACTTTAGATGCAGATTTAATCAAATATGCAAGTTAGTTAAAAAGTTAATATCGCAAATATGCAGAGGTGTCTAGAGCACCCAAGTAAGAGTAACGACATTTTTAACTCGAGTAAAAAAAAAGAAAAGTTACTTATGTACTGAGTAACTGATCAAAATGTAATTTAATATTTTAAAAAATATGTCGGATGGAGCAAAATATGAAAAGTTATGTGGAAATGTTGGCATTAAAAAAAACCCAAATAGAAATTCATAAATGGTTAAAAAAATAAAAGATTCAGGCCAAAGAAAAATTTTTCAAAATCAATTTTCTTTCACTTTAAAACGTATGAAGCACAGATGTGTGTCTGTGATCACAACGTTTTATTTAAAGCATTGTTTATGCAAGAGTTTCTGATGGACTCACCCATCCCAAATGTCTCCTCATTGAAGACATTTATGTCCTCGTCCTCCTCGGCCATGGCCTGCAGCAGCTCGCAGTCCATCCCCGCATCATCCTCCGCGTCACTCCACGCATCTCCATTCTCAGGCCACTGAGCTTCAGCCGCTTTATCAGACTCCTTAAAGAAAACAACAACCAAACCGCGGAAGTCTGAGGTCGTTCTGATCCACACAGCGTTGTTTACACATTTTAAACAGTCAAATGACGTCGACTTACCTGTTGTTGTTGTTCTGAATCACTCATTGTGTTTGCAGAAATTGTTGAATCCGAAAAGTTCAACGCGCTTTTCCGTCCAACATCACCTGCTCTTTTCTGCTCGGACACCAGGAGACGCTGATTAACCTCTAAATGAACACACCTGTGAGGCGCAGAGGCGTGGACACGTCATCACGCAGCTGTCGCCTCACCTGTACTGTTGGCAAAGTGTTTTATCCAGCTCTGAAACTTTAAATAATATCCAGGATTTTTATGTCTTTCTTCTTAAACTTTTATAAATAAAATTAATGAGTAATTAGGTGCTACTTTTACAAAGTGAGGAAACAGTGACCTCTGGTGGTCAAAACCAGCATTTTCCGAACTCTGTTCACTACGTAGCTGCTGCAGATATATTTCGTAGTAACTTTGCTGCATTTATTTATACTAATACTTTGTGTGTATTTATTTTAACTTGCAACAAAAGATAGCTCAATGTGTACATTTCAAGTGTAAATAAAGTCTGTCTATGTTTATAAAGCAGCAGTATTGTTATTTAAAAATGCTAGCTTTAGCTATTATTTTGTGTTTTACTGCAACTGCACAACACTTTTTTCTTCTGCCATTCTGTTCGGTCATTTTATGTATTTTATGTTGTGTGTGTTTTTTAAAATATCTTAATAAATCTTGCATTTATCCAAGGCTCATAAGTGTCTGCAGCTCTATTTATATTTTATTTAATAGTGACAAATTGTTAGCTTAATAGCATAACTGCCTATCGAAATGCAAAGAAATTACTTTCATTCTGGTTTTATATTCAAAATAAACAAAATATAAATGTACTTGTTGACTCTAGCGACTGCGGAGAACCATAATGAGACTTTTTTTTATTTATAAATGGACACACATGGAGTGAATTGACAATTCAGCCAATATAAAACAATAATAAAGTAGAAACACAAAACATCATAAAAACTTCTTTTATTTCTAGAAACGCGTCTGACATTTTGCATAGAGCAATAAGTGAAAGATACCTGACTTTAAAAATAAGGTAGTTTACGTAAACATATTTAGCAATCAACAAACAATACATAAATGCAAATGCAGTGAAGTGTGTACTTGAGGCAATAAAAAAGCAAATATATTATAAGGAATTTTCTTTCATAACATTTAACCTCGTGAACTGAAGCAATACATTTAATCTGCTTCTTTCCTTCCTTTGGCAAAAAAAAAGATAAAATTTTATGGCTGAGAGAAACTTTTAGCATCGATTTACTACATGCTTCGTCTCAATCTCATTTTCTAAAAAACTAATTATGTGCTGTGTTGGTTGATTCTACTCCATCCTCACTGCTGCACTAAATAACCGAGACATGATGTAGAAAAAGCATCTGCTTTTATTCAGGGATACAGAGGATGAGCGAAGCACGGAAGAGGATTAGGGCCACCAGAAAAAAAAATGTAATTCTGACTTTTTATTCAGTTGTTTTTTTCTCTTTTTTCCATACACAGGTTGACAAAATGAGAATTTTGAGAGAAAAGATAGGAAACTGAGATTAAAGTCAGAATTCTGAGAAGACATCAGAATTCTGAAATCAAAGTCAGAATCCTGAAATTAACATTAAAATTTTATTAATATCAAAATTCTGAAATTAGTCAGAATTTTGAAATTAACAACAAAATTCTATTAATATCAAAATTCTGAAATTAATATCAAAATTCTGAAATTGACATCAGAATTCTGAAAATAAAGTCAGAATTCTTAAATTAACATCAGAATTCTTATTTCAAAGTCAAATTTCTATTAAAGGGAGAATTCTGAGATTTAAGTCAGAATTCCGAGAAGAAAAAAAGTCAGTTTTAAGTCATAATTTTGTACTTTTTTTTAATTGGTGGCCCTAACTGTCTCCCGTAGAGTCGGTCCGTGGAGCGGTGGGCGTCTAACCGAAGAGCTTGATGAAGCAGGGGTGGCAGTAGGGCTTGTTTTCCTGCTCCTTGAAGCAGCCCTTGCTCAGCGGCTTCATGCAGAACTGGCACACCAGGTGGTGCGGGTGGAACTTGGCGCCCATGGCGGTGACGCAGCGCCCCAGGATGGGCTGCTGGCAGGCCTGGCACATGCTGCCGCGGGACTGGTGGTAGTGGGCCTCGCACAGCGGCTTGCCCTCGTGCTCGAAGAAGCTGCCGTTGACGAAGGGGCTGTAGCACTCCTGGAGGCAGGCAGAGCGGTGACGATTAATCGTGATTAATCTAATTTAGCAATCAAATAATCGATAACCGGAAAATACAGCAAAGTTATTATAGATAACTAAAACTACAGAAATAACAAAAACTGAAATTGAGAAAACATTTTCGTTAACTGAAATAATTATTATGGGGGAAAACTCTTAACTAACTGTAACTGAAATATATAACTAACTGTAGCTATATTGTCTATTTATAAAATTAACTAAAACATACTAAAATTACAGATGTAATATCCTTTGTTTTTGTGTTATGAATGTATTTATCAGCCTTTCGAACTGATGTGAAGTTGATTGTTTTTCCCCAAACAAGCAGTTTACGTCAGATGTTGGGAAATTACAGCACTCTATTTTCCTCCTTTTGCTCGCGCGCAAAATGGCGACGGCAAAAATTGGGAACATCAGGGTTCAACAATAATTGAATAAATGTTTTGAAAATGTAATCTTCTGTTGAGTATTGATTAACCAATCGATGTAAACATAATCACAATACTTTCCATGTTTTTGAATTCTGCGCCTAAGAATTAACCAAAGTCTGAAAGAACTAAAAGTACTACTATAACTAATAAAAACTAAATTTTAAACAAATAAAAACACACTCTTAAAAACTAATTAAAACTAACTGAATCAGACAAATAAAAAGTCACAAAAAAATAAAACTAACTTATAATGAAAACCCCATCTATACACACTCAAGAAAAGAGTAGCATTCAAGCAAAAGCTGTACAAACAATATATAAATAGATTACAGTTGGTTTGGTTGCTAGGTAACCCGCTGGGCCTCACTGGGGTTGCTAGGTAACGGCGAAGTTCCCATGGAATGTAACTTAGTAATCAGGAGGGTTTAAAAATAAAAATTCCTTAATATTGATGAAAATGTTCTACTAGCATTATTTTACGCATAGCAAGACATTATTACTATGTTATAAGTGAAATGAAAAAATATTTCTTAGAGTTAGAATTTTAGTATTTTGGATTAGATTTAAACACAAATATTTCTGATTTTTCATGTGTATTCATGGCTGCTCCGTGTTTATCGGTCTGTTTATGAATAATTCTACAAAAATCACCTCACAACTCAATAACTAATTAAAATCATAATAATCTCCAAAAAATAAAATTAGTGCATCTTAACTTTAACTGGTTGAAGTGTTAATAAAGTTATGCAGTTTAAAGTGATAACACACTGGATTATCACTTTGGCTTGAAGGGAATTATTGAACCATTTTCAGGACATTTTGCAGATTTTTAGTGCAAATTTTAAATAAATTCTTTGAAAATCAATCAACTGATTTGGTGAAAAGAGCAAAAAAACACAAAAAGACAAATCAATAACTTAATTGTTATTGACAATTAAAAGGGTTTAAATAAGAAAATAAATTGGACTGGTCCAAACTGAAAGCTTGTTGTTGTTTTAGATTGTTTCATTTATTATTTCAGGTCATATTTAGGGTTTTTATCGGTGGTCCACTGCTGATTAAATGACAAAAACTCACCCGACACACGAAGCACTGCGGATGCCAGAGAGAGTTCAGAGCTGAGATGTAGTTTTCCAGAATCGGTTCGCTGCAGCCCTGACAGCGGGAGGCAAACAGGGTCAGGAAGCACTGTTGACAGTACTGCTGGCCGTCACGGTCATGGAAACCTGCAGGAGGAAACCACAGAATTACAACAATGCCACCTGAAAAAGAAAAAAAGGTTAAATACAGCTGAGAAAAACAGTGCACCCTTTTTAAATCACCTTGCATTGTAACAAAAATATTAACACAATTTACTTATTTATTTCTTATTAAAGCTAAAAGTATGCTGTAGTCCACTGTTTTCAAAAGAAGGCCATCAGGGGGCGCATGATTATTTTTATCAGAAAATCTAAACTATATTTCAATAATAATAATAATATATAAGTTAAAAATTTACTGAAATATTTGGATGTCAGTCAAGTTGATCAAGCTACTTTGCTCCTCAAGCTAGCATAGCGCAGCTAACTAAAATCAGAAGGTATGAGGTAGCATTTATGCTAAAAGGATAGCGAATAAAAGTGAGATAATCATTCTAAATGTTTGTTTACATGTTTTGTGTTTGCCTGTTTGAAAAAGGAACCTCCTGTAGCTTTCAGAAATATTAAAACCCCTACATGGATCTAAAACCAGTCCAAGTTTTATTTAACAAATAGCTTCATAAACACAAAAACAAAGGATGCTATGTTATAATTTCAGTATATTTTAGTTAGTTTTATAAAGTTCCAGTTGGTTACAGTTTTTCCCCATAAATTACAATTTTTATTTATTTCAGTCAAAACTGTTTTCTCACTTTCAGTTTTTGTTGCAGGGTTTCCTCCTGTGTATTATAAGCCTGGCGGGCCACCTGGCTTTACTTGTGCTCCCACCAGGCTAAGCATTGCTTATTTATTTAAGACTTTTTAAAATATTTGCATTTTTTAAGACTTTATAGTTGGTGTTCAGGCGTTAATCTTCTGATCTTTCAATAACACATAATTATCAGGTGATATTTTCAAATTTCCTGTCAACTTTAACCATTTTGTAACTCAAAAACACGACGTGCTGCTGGATGAATGACTGCCCTAGTGCCCAACCACCGGGTTTAGATAGCTTTCTGGGGGAAACCTTGACTATAGTAATACTGATTCAAATAGATTAATAATATCCGCTTACACCTTCTTTCAGTGTTGTACTTTGGCCGCCATCCAGCGGAAGGCGCCACCGGTCTTCCTTAACCAAAGTCGTTTCAGAATTAAAGATGGCGGCCATTCCAAAATAGGAAAGACAAACGGTCCAGACAGAGTCTGGTGTGTAATGCAAAATCCACATTAACAGGCGGTCTATTTTTGATTCTTTTAGTCCACAGAGTCTGAAATTTAGCTAAAAAACCTCAGAAATGTTTAAGATTTTCTTTTAAACTCTTTCTAATAAGTTTTTTTCTTGCTTCATGTCGCTTCATTCTCCGATTACCTTCGTCTCCAAACGTGCGGCTGCACTTGACGCAGCAGAAACACTCTGGATGCCAGTTCTTGTCCAGAGCAGTGACCATTTTCTAAACAGACAGAGAAACAAAGGTGAGGGAAACAGCTGTAGCTAACCGTTATAGATCTGTATTTTTAAAAAATGTGGTTCTATGTCTCACGTTCAGTATCGGTTTGCTGCAGTTGGCGCAGTGCGGGGAGAAGAGCGTGAAGTAGTCCGACTCGCAATATGGCCGCCCGTCCTTCTCGAAGAAGTTGCGACTGCCCAGCTCCGTCTCGCACTGTGTGCACACGAAGTGCTCCGGGTGCCACACCTTCCCGAGCGCCGTCACCACCTGTTGCACACGGACAGTCGGCTTTACTGCTGCTGGTAAGAGTGAAGGTCATCTACTAACGAGTTTAAACTAAAGCTGATTAACTGATAAGCGAACATTTTCTTAAAAACTGGAGTTTTGTGAGCCGTTGTAGATGTAAAGGAAGAGTAATTTTTTGCCAAAAAAAACCCCTCAGAAATATTGAGATTAATCTCTGAAATTTTCTACAAAAACCCTTTTGAAACACAGAAATTAAAAAAAAATCTAGGAAATTTCTGATTTATTTTAGTGAAAAATTACTCCTTTTTTATATCTAAAATGGCCCTGATCATCTGTCATCCCATCCTCGCTTCAAAGCATGTCAGTAATTTTTGAAGTTGTTGCTCCGTCATGCAGTGCGGCTGAAAAAAAAATCACTATTAAGGAGAAACTTAAGGGCCTTGTTGAGTTTTTATTTGAAAACAGAACCACAGAGTGAATTTTTCACCCTACACTAGACACTGTTTGGACCGTTTCTCTTTCCTGTTCTGGTTTAGCCGCCATCTTGTATCAGCTGGCTGCGGTTAAACACGACCAGCGGCGCCCTCTGCTGGATGGCCACCAAGCTACAACACTAACAGAAACTTTAACAGATGTCATTAATCGATTGGAACTCATTTTAATCTAATAAACCATTTATTGACATTTAATCATAAGCTGATTAATTGTTTGCATCCCTACTGGTGGTTCACATGGCAATGTGAAAGGTCAGTAAAGTCGCTCACCTGTCCTACGACTGGTTTTTGGCAGGCTGAGCAGTTTCCCTTGGAGGACGTCTGAACTCCTTGTCGGCTCAGGTCTGATTGGAGGAGTCCCAGCATGCTGTCCAGTGAGCCTCCAGGTGTGGGCTGGGCTGGAGCGGCGGACTGCTGCGGCGGGGTGGCGGGCCGCTGCGGTGCGGTGACCACTTGGCTGACAGGCGGAGTTGGCTGGTAGAAGGCAAAGAACAATCGTCTTTAAGGGTGACAGTCTTACATTTTCAGCTGATGCGGTTCGCTTTCACACTGTGTCTAACAATCCAAACTCTTTGAAAAAACCTATTCCCCTCCTCACCAGTGGTGGCACTGTGCCAAAAAAGACTGAAGGGAATGACACAAAAACCTCAGTACAAGACACTGAACATAACTTCCTTCTTCCCAAAATGTAAACAAAAATGGAGTAGCGTCAGATTTTAGCGATTGTAGGATTTCCTTCTTCTCTTCTTGAGTCATTTTTTTGGCTAGCGCTAGACTCACACGTTTGTTTTAGTTATAATTACCCAGAATGCCCTGCGCTGTAGTCCATTTCCTGCTTTTGGAGCAGTCTCTGGTCCGCATGGCGTTCACATGTGTATTCAAACCGCACTAGAGTTAATTTTTTTCTTTGATTATGCATTCAGATATCCCCAAGCAAACCAGACTTCTAGACAAACAAACTACAGTTTGATTAAAGCAAATGAAATAAAGCTGGTGTGAATTCACCCTTAAGTCTGGTCTGTGAAGCTGAACTCTGACCTCAGATTGAAGGAGACACTCTAAAACAGATCCTTAACCTTCATCCTCAGAAAACCACGGATGTTTGGAAAAGTGCAGGAATCTTCCTGTAAACATCTGGGCTTTGTTTATATCTCACAGCTGGATCCAAAACTGTTTTAAAATGATGCAAATAAGTTCCTACCTCATCTAAAAAGGAATATCTACCAGCTATCGATCGACTGTTTCAGCTAAAAACGGTTTTAGTTTTCTAATTTCCTTTATGTTCCCTGAAGTCTGTAACTTACCGTCGTCTGGACTCTGAAGTCAGACAGTGAAGCCATCAGTTTGTCCAACTCCATGGTGGCTGAAGTCGCTGAAGGCTTAGAAGAGCTGGAACAAAAAGACAAATCGTCACGTTAGGTCGGATCTAGAAGAGCCTGAGGATTACGGATTCTCTATATGCAGCTTCTGCAGGTGAAATTCAAACATCAAACAGAATTTAGAAGTGAAGTGGATTTTTGTCTAGCAAATTTTTGACTTGTCCTCTTTTTTCTATAGAATTTCTGAGATTAATCTCAAAATTTATGTGTTTTTCTAGCAAATTTATGATTTTTGGAACTCGAGATTTTCTTTTTTCTACAAAAAGTTTGACTCAGAAATTTTCTTGTTTTGCTAGAAAATTTTATAGATTAATCTCAAAATGTTTTTTTTCCTAGCAAATGTTTGATTTTTGTAGCTCAGAAATGTTCTTGTTTTTACTTGAAAATTGCTTAAATTAATCTTGAAATTTGAGTTTTTTGGCAGAAACGTATTCCTATTTTTTTTCTATCTGCAACAGGCCTAATGGAAACTGTTTGGATGCTTCTGATTTGTAACAAGGACTGTGATCTAAAATCATTTTTGTTCCCCAGCACCAGGCCGCATGGTGGCCACTTGGTAGCACCTTGAATATTTTCTTTAAATTATAGTACTTCAGAAGGAAATAAGTATTAAAAACTGCCTGCATTACATTATTTTTACAGAAATATAAAACATCGTATTAATGTTCTGACTGGATCTATGTGCGTTTAAAAAAAATTAACATTTGCTTTACATGGATTACATGTTCTCTTATCTTTCCAATTTTGAAAATAAAGCTTAGAAAACGTAAAAGATTTATTGGATGAGGATGGTGGTGTTGCGTCTGTGTTTCTTGATCTGAAAAAAGCTTTTGACACTTTAAATCATAAAATATTATACATATTATTACCAGATTACCTTTCACCTTCTCTGCCATTATCACCCGGTGTTCTCCCAGGCTCCATTCAGGGACTGCTGGTATTTTCTCTATACATAAATGGCCTCCATTCAGTTCATCCTAATGTATTTATTCAAATGTACGCAGATGATACTGTCATTTATACCCTAAGACAAATGATTCAAGCCAATGAGCTTACACAGTCTGTGGCTAATCAATCGGATTGGTTAAAACTCAACGTAAACAAAACTGTTGGAATGTTTTTCTCCAAATCAAAACTTCCAAATCATGAAGCAGAAATTTATCTGGCTGGAGAAAAAAAATACAGGTTGGGAACAAATTTAAATGTCTTTCTATCATAATGGACTCAAAACTTAGTTTAAATCTCAAATTATAAAAAGTTTGAATTTGAGTTAAATTTAGTATTTCAAATTTTAGTTTCATAAGGCCACATTTATACTACAGGCTTCTAAAATGTTTATGCATGCATGTATTTTATCACATATAAACAACATTTTAATGTGACACTAAAGTTAAAGTTTGTGAAGCTATTTGTGTATTAAATGTGTTGTGCTTATGCAGATTTATCAAATTAATTTGTAATTCAGCACATTTTTGTTTGTGTGTTTTAAAAAAGGAACCTTCTAAATAATTTTGTTACTGTCTTTCTATATTGGATCGAATAGACCGATACTGGAAAAAAGTGGATAGATGCATTTCTATTTAAAAAAGTTTTAAAAAGTTGTAAATTTGACTTACTGAAACTTGTAGATACTCTGGTTTGATGCTCATGGTACAAATTTCAAAACAATTAATATATATTCATTAAATGAGACCTGGAGGAGGTTGAGGTCTTATCCTTGATCCTGTCCCTCTCATCTTTCTTAGAAGCAGGAAACTGGGCCAAGATCTCATCTGCACACAAAATTACACACTCAAGTTAAAGTATAGACCCGTTGCAGAGTAACGTCACGTGCTCTAGATCCCACCGCCATCTCTCTGCTGCAGGCTGACGATGACTACCTTTGGTTTTAGCTGCTAAATTGTCAATATAAGGTGCTAAATCTTAAATGTATGCCTGATATATAAAAGAAAAATGAATGCAGTGCTTTGTTACTAACTGTCAACACTACAACTAGATAACAAGGTCAGGAAAAAGTTTAATTAAGAAAAAAGAAGGAAATAGCTCAGTTATGCTAGCTTGACTATGACAATCTTAACATGTAGATGTGATGTGGAATTCGATGTGCTTTGGTTCAGTTACAAAATTAAAAAAAAGGTGACTTAAACACCTAAAAATATAAAACTATCGCAAACTGAATGTTCTGTTCTTTGTGTGGAAAATGTTTGAGTGTTTTTTGGTGTTGAATCCTGAAACATAAAGTGGCGTTGTTGTCAGTTGCTATGACAACAAGTTTGTGTGTAGCAAAGCCGACACAGAAAGTGAGAAAAAAAGCGGTTTTGAGTTACTCTCTAATGGTTTTTCTGCGTTATTCTTGTATTTGCTGTAGCGCACTGCACTAAACGAATAATTCTCTAGGTTTAATTTTGTTAACAGGATTGTTCTACCGCAGCAGCGTAGAGTTGGATGGCAAGTAAAAGAATCGTCTTTTTGCCCTCCGGCGTTGTGCGCATGCATACATTTCCAGACTTAAACAATAACTTGCAAGAGGTCTATATCTGAACAGCTGAAACTTGAGGTAAACCCATGGAAATGCACTCACAGACCTGTGATGTTAAACTGGGTGGCGTTGAGCTCCTGCAGCAGATGATCCAGCTCATTCAGACCGCCGCCCAGCAGCGAGGAGGAGAAGGCAGGCGGAGGGTCTGCTGAGCGCGGAGAGCGCGGTTTGCACACGGTGCTGCGGGGCAGAGGAGGCATGACATTACTGCTGTCAGTGAATTATTCTTTCAGTAAATTGACTTTTTTATCTGTATGCTCCAGTTAACAGTTAATCAATTACTAAATTAATTATTTCAATAATAGATAACTGAATCACGATTAATGGGATTCAGCCCAAATTTGTTCTTGGTTAAAATCCATCCGTCCTGGATCCCCAGTGTTATTGCTGTGTGCTGTGTTGAATTATGATCAGAGGTGAGATTCTTCTCCACTGCAGACCGGACCGACCTGTATAATTTGTCCGGGTTGGAGTTGGTTGAAGACTTCATTGCTGCAGAAACAGTCTGAGAGACAAAACAGACGATTAGTGAAGGTGAGGAAATTACACAATATGACATGAAAATAAATCTCTCAGTGCCAACCTGCTGCGGCGTGTAGGCGGGCGGCGGCGGTCGAGCCTGCGCCGAGTCGTGGGAGTTGGCATTGGAATTCTGTGGAGGGTCAGAGGTCAGCAAGACGGGACACCGAGGAAGAGGAGAGCTGGTGTTCTCCAAATCTGCAAGAAGGGCATCTGGAAGGAAGGAGGCGGGCATCCAAATGTTAATTTCTAGGAGAAGAAATCTAATTTTGAGATTAATGCCCCCCCCCCGAGACAAAATTTTCAAAATTTTGAAATTTCTGAGTTTCAAAAGTCAAAAATATTTGTTCACAAAAATTTCTGGTTTAATCTCAAAATTTCTCATTTTCTTCTTGGAAATTTTCAACTTTTCAAACTCAGAAATTTACAGTTTTCCCTAGAAATTCTGAAATTAACCTTAAATTTTCTGATTTTTTTCTAGTATATTTTTGTTTTTAGAAAATTTTTAAAAATCTTATTTTTTCTAAAAAAATAAATAAATTCTGAGATTCTAAAAGTTTCTAGCATATTTTTGACTTTCCAAACTTGAACATTTCTATGTTTTTTTTTCTCAAAAGGTTCTGAAGTTAATTCTGAAAATTTTGGCAGAAATTTCCTTTTTTTCAATCTCCAAAGTCCCTAATACGCCATCATAATTTATTGCTCTTACTTACTGTCTAACATCATAATTCTATATTTTGGATAATTTTTTATGGTGCTCAGAGTGGAAAAAAGTTAAGAAAAGACATGCAACATAAATGTGAATAAAAATATGCAAGAGCCTGGTGCAACACAAACATGCACAGACAGCTACGTACCAAAAACAACAATACGAGGACTGAGAGGGTAGCAAGGCGGCTCAGACAGTCCTGAGGAGAGACAGACAGCCAGCGTGACCAAAACAGCAGCAGAAAGTCAGAGCAAACACAACACACAGCTCAGCCGCAGGACAGGATAATCTGCTGTAGCTCAGGGCGGGAATCCGTCTTCATGCTGACATTACTGGGACAGACATTCATATCTGAGGCATGCCAGGGTGCAGAGGAAGCAGGGGAGGAAGAGTGCCTGGCTGCTGATATCCAAACACCAGCCAGCCGCCCCCACACTCTCACTCACATGCTGACTGCCAGAAACAAAGCTAGTTAGCTAGCTAGCAGCTGCACAGCACCTTTGTAGCTTAAAGGTGACCTAATATGCTTCTTCCAAGAGATTGGGATAGACAAAACAAAACTTGTTCATTACATTTTTTTTCACAAAATCATCCTTCAGTAATGAGATCTCAGTCTGCTCAGTTCAGTCTAGTTTGAGCTACGTTCATGATGAGCTGTTTTAGGGGGTCCTGTCACTTTAAATCCAAATAAGCTGCTGCTGACCATGCCCCCCAACTCAACGTTTACACTTAGACGTGAAAATGACTGCAAACTACGAAGGCAATTGTAGATAGAAAAACGGAGGATTGAATTTATGCTAAAAAATAAAAACATTTTCTATAAAAAAAAAAACAATGGAATTTCTGAGTTTCAAAATTAAAAATTTGCTAGAAGAAAATCTGAAATTTTTAGATCAACAACAAAACACTTGTCTTTTCCAGCAGTCATTGTACAGCGCATACAGCAGTAAAATCCAGCTGCACAAATGTTCTGGAACTCGGCTTGGGCTGCTAGGTAACGAGCTGGGCTTCGCTGGGGTTGCTAGGTAACGGAGCAGTGTCTGTCGAATGTTACTTTTTGAAACAGACACAGAAAACATGGACAGGAAAACGACTCAGTAAATCTTTTTTTCAGCGCTTGTATGGAGAGCCATTTCAGCCAAAATTAAATAAATAAATATATAGAGTTTGCTCTGTTTTTAGAAGCAGAATGTGAATTTAGCATAATAGGTCTAACCTGATTTGACCTGACTTTTATCGCAATTCTTTAGTAGAGTTTGATTTGAGTTATTTTAGTCTACTAAAATTACAATGAAGTAGCTGCAAAGAGCAAAATGCAACAGAAGTGTTCATATTCTGTTTATTTTACTGTATTTTCACTCTTAACTTGATTTGGCTTTAAGCTACAAAACCCTGAAAATGTAATTTTTGACGCTAATGCCAATATTATATAAAATTTTATATAATATGTTAAATATTTTATTTCTACTTTGCTTATTAATTGGACTATAATTTAGGTCACACACTAAATAGGTCTCAAATATTGAAAGAAATTAGATTACTGGATTTAAAACAACTTAAAAAATAAAAGAAGAAATATCAAATTTTGGTTATAATATAAGACTTGCAATCCTAAAACTTAGACATATCTGTTTCCAAGAAACAATTTATACATAATTCAGGTTTTTAATTAGTAATGCAGACCATCTGCTGTAAAACTGAGCTTAAACAAGGGGCTCTATAGTCTGTGAGCATCAATAATTCAACTCTGTTTATTAGTTTTGACAAAATACTGTTAACCCTTAACTGGCAGTTTCCCATTCATTGGAACAAATCTAGTTTGTTTGAATACTCTGCCTTTTTTGCCACTACTTAAAGGATTAAACTTTTCACTTTCAATATTCTAATCTTCTGAGCTGTATTTACATCTGTGCACAGACAACAAAGTACCCATTAAAATTGGGTTTAATTTCACCAAACAGCAGTTTTGGCGGATGCGATTTTTCCTGCATTACCGCATTGTGAGGTGCCAAGGATTATAAATCCCTGCCTGAATCGCAGCATTAAAACAGATGTCTGCCCTCATTTCAAGTCAGCAAGTTGTCACTGATCATATCGATCAAAAACAAGGGAACGTCGTCCAAAAGCACAGATGACAAGCTTCAATGAATTTGATTTAGTTTATGTTTTATGTTAATTGAAAATGAGTTACAGTGCAAATGGAATCGGATATCTATTATGTCACCTCTTTATGAGGCAGAAACTCTCGTACTTTAACATTAAATAATAACCATCACTTTAGTCCGTACATCTTCACTTTTCCAGATTTCTAAAATTAAATGGGAATAATATAAATGTTGGAAATCAGAAAGTCAACGCCACACTGTAAAATTGTATTTACTTTGACATTAGCGGAATATTTGAAGTTTTTCTTACCCACTTTTTGCGCTACTGGTTTTGAACCACGCATGAACTCTTGACAATATCTGCGTTTCCATTTCCCATGTAATTGTGCAACTTAATATTACGGAAATAAATTTGCTTAAAGGAAAAACACGAATTTTTAAAAAATATGTTTTTCAATACAAGGTTTCTGTGCTAAATAGATGTATTTTGTATAACTGCAATGGAGACACTTTTTCGGATCACACAAGTAACGTGATTACTACTGGCAAAAACAACAAAAACACAACAACAAGAAGTAGTTGGAAGATCATGGCATTGCAATAATAAAGAGGTCTTCAAATTTCTTAGAACTTTACTTCAACTAAACTCCTATTTTAATGCATATTTATTCATAATGAACCAAAGCAGCTGAAATTACAAACTTGTTTGAAAACTATTCCAGTGAAATGTTGTTATCTATATTTTGTGGTGGATATAAGACATTAACGGTATCCTTCTTTTTTTAAAGAATTAGATGTAAATAATAAATGACAAACTTTTTTAAAGATTTAATCTCATTTAGCCTTCATAGCCAGAGCTGAACCCCAGTTTTACACCATAAATCATGTTAGCTGCCATTTCGCTGGCGAATTTAAATACACTAATATCCCATTCATAACATACAAATAATAATGTGTTGAACTTACTTGTGAAAAGTTATCACCCAAGCCCTCAAGTCAATAGTCCGTCGATTTGAACAAAAAAATATCCCCGCAGTGCTGCTGTTTTGGACCGCTGCTGTTTTGGACCGCTCCAAGATGGCGGCGGTGTTTCTCTTCCTTTTTCTTATGTCTACGTGATGGGGCAGCATGTCTTTAATTACTTATCTAGCGAACAAGCTTATTCGCGTGTGATTTTAATTTTGTTTCTCATTTAATAGAAACACCGCAATTGCGGAATTATGTCTTTTTGCTTTTACATTTGCGAAATATTTACAAAGTTTTCAGCTAGCAGAGGCACTTCCGGTGGACATCGGAAAAGCCACTAGTCGCTGCCACGACCGCGACTTGAGCTCCCTTTGTCTCAAAGTTTTGCGCACATATTTCTTTAGAATGTAATAAATATGTTCAGGAAAGAGAAGTGTTACTTGGAGATTTAAGTAGGAATAAAAATAAATGAGATATTAGGGAATTGTTTCAGAGATCATCTTTGTTTTAGCAGTATTTTTTGTTTTCTAAGAAGAACGGGCATTATGGGGAGATTATAATAGGTCTGATCCATACTCCAATCTGGAAGGTGGCGGTAATGCACCTATAAGTTGTTTGCCAACCGCCATAAAAATAATAAAAAGAAGTTTTGCGCACATTTGTAATGGAACCGCAACTACGTCTTGCTTACCAACCTTTTGCGCCACTGGTTTTGAACCACGTTTGAACTCTTGTGACATTTTCTGCGTGAATCAGATATGAGACACGAATGACGTGAACGTATCCCGCCTCGGTTCAGCCCTGCGGTCACCTTCTCACCCGGATGATTCACACTTGTGGTATGGCCATGTGTTGGGAGGCTAGTGCACAGTCTACATGCCTGCTGGGTTCTTGCCATTTCTCAAACACACACACACACACACACGCGTATACGAACTGCACATATAAGGAGTTGGGCTTCTCTTAATGGGAATTATGACCATATTTAGTTCTGCCTGCTGACTTGTTTGTCTTGGCCAAAGAGACCCTCTAACAAGTGGTCTCACTCCCTGAAAGTTTTACAAAAGCGGCGTAAACTGAGACAAACACCAACCCGGTCGCCCGAGTAATCCTGCCTCTGCGAGTGCAATCCGATCCAGATGTGCCCAGATGTTCTACATCTTGCCATTCACCCCCTCCTGTTGCTTGCGAAGCAAAAGTGCCCGATGACTTCACATGAAAAAAGCAAAAAGCAAATGGCGAATGGGCGGCAGAGAGAAAAACCTTCTCCTTTTTCCTCGAACTGTGTGGCTTGCTGAAATGGAAGAGTTGCTCTGGGCTATTTCTAACACAGAAAGATGTCTCCCTAAACACGTTTTCAAGAAAAAACATCAATAACTAGAAATAAAAGATCCCTTTATGATTTTAAACAGAGCAACTCTGTGTTTTTCCTCTCCATCCACAGCTTATCAGGGGCAATGCATGGAGAGGACGGTTGCGGATCATTTAAAATCTAATTTACAAAGACTTTATTGAATTAGCAGGCCGTGCATGAAAAACTCAGTAGCGGTCAGACAGATGTGGAGTAATTTATTGGGCTCACGTTGTGTGTGGCTTTCAGAGCTTTGACTCTTCCACAGGTTGTCACGTTGCAACCATGAACTGAAATGTGTTTCAGCAGGATTCTCGCATCTTACAGGTAAAAATGCGAAAATGTTTGTTAGAGAACAAACCGGAACACAGCAGACAGGTCAGAGGGAAAGTTGTGCAGAAGTTTAAAACAGGTTTCGGTTCCAAAAACAATATTTCATTATCTGATCATGAAAAGAGGATTAATCAGAGAAGCAGCCACCAGTGGTAACTCTGGAGGAGCTGCAGAGATGCTCAGCTTGGGTACAGGAAGCCAACAGATCAATGTTTAATTGTGCACTACTCCACAGATGCATGTAATGATAATTTTAGTAACCGATTAATCAAGTATTCTGATGATTAATCAAATATTTTTGATGATAAGCGAATATTTTTGACAATCAATCAATTATTCTGCTGATTGATTGGATGAAAAATTCAGTTAACCACATTAATACAATAGAAATTAATTAAAACTAATTAATTCTGATGATTAATCAAATATTTTGATGATTAATCAAATATTTTGATGATTAATCTGATTTTAAAAATTCAGTTAACCACTTAGCTGTATTTCTTTTGCAATAGGAATACAATCAAATAAGAAAATAAACCAATTAATTAAGTTAATTTTTTTTAAGTAAGAACAAATGTTCTTGCCTAAAACATAATAAAAACATTCTTTGGTGTCCACTTGATCAATCAAGGACGACATGTTCAACCCTTTCTGCTTGATTTGACATCCATACAATATAGGGCTAATCTGTTGATTAATTTTTTGAATAACTGACAAATTATTAAATAGAAAAAAGTGCTTAATAGGACATTTTTTGTTATACTTATACAGAATTTGAACCAGATGAAGCTAAACCTGCCACTTGAGGAGTTCAGGAAAATATTTACTGACAAATAAGGTTTTATTTTAATCTTAAATGTAAAATGTATACATTTTTTGTACAGGTTTGTCTCATTTACTGCTCTGAATATGTTGTTCTTTCAGAAAAAGGCCATTTTTACTGTATACTCCAATTAAATCTAATATATTCACGATTAATTGTGATTAATCACACTGGGGCTTCAGCCTTAGTTATTTTAGTTTATTAAAATTACCATAAGGCAACTTTAAAGAGCAAAATGCAACTGAAGTGTTAGTTTATTTTACTGTATTTCTCCTCCCAAAACAACTTTAACAATTAATCGATTACTAAAATAGTTGACAATCATTTCAATAATCGATTTATCACGATTAATTCAATTAATTGATTCAGCCCTAGTTTGATCTGAGTTATTTTAGTCTATTAAAATTACCATAAGGCAACTCTAAAGAGCAAAATGCAACAAAAGTGTTCATAATCTGTTATTTTATTGTATTTTTACTCTTAAAACAACAAGTTTGTCTTTTGGCATATGGTGTTTAGCTATCCTGCCAAAAGTGTATCCTTATTTTAGGGTTGTATGGTGATGAGTTTACAAATGTGAGGTCGTAAGATATCGTGCTAAGATGTTTATTTTATGGAAAACTTCATATCGTCAACACTTGTGTGATGTACCACTGATGTATGGCTGTATAATTGCTCTGTAAAAATAATAAAAGTGTAAGTTCTAAAAAAACCCCAACAACTTTAACGATTAATCGATTATTAAATTAGTAGACGATTATTTGAATAATTAATCACAATTAATCAATTAATCGTTTCAGTCCTACATGATAAATCTAGACTTTATGGAGGAGGAGGAAAGTCATAACAAGTCATATTTGCTGTGAAGATGTGAGATGCACTAAAATAAAATGTTTTGACCTACAAACAAAAAGCTGTTTGTGGAGGAAACAGTTAAAATCCACCCAAACCATAAAACATGGTGGTGGCGGCTTCGTTATGTGGTGGGTAAAATGGATCTAAGTGACTACAGCGTAATAACTGAAAAAATAAAATGGCTTAATTTCCAAATAAAAATACAAAAAATTGGGAAGGTGTCTGAAAAGTGTGGCATGCATTTGCATTCAGCCTCATCTACGAAAACTTGAGACTTAATCAAAAAGTCAGTCTACAGATGTTTAACTCATTGGGCTAAACGCACAATTTTCCTCCAGCGTCACAGTTAAACTAACAGTGAAGAAGTTGGAGGGGAATAAATTCTGATGGAGAACATTTTGCCTGCCTTTCTACTGAAATGGGTTATTTTTAAGCCTCCTGCATGTCTGCACTCTGACTGCCAGGATCAACAGAGGCCAAATTTCCTCTGTTTGGGCAGACCGCCCCTTCCCACAGATTCCCCTCAAGATATCCCAGTTACAACCAAACGAAGATCTGCTACTACAGTACTCACCCAAATCCTCCATGATCGGATCACAGCCAGCTGCTTTTCGCTCTAAAACCAGAACATTTATGGCTGATGGTCGCGCTTTTGTCTCCCTCGGTCCTGAATAACTTCTTGGACACCGTTATCCGCTAAGAGAAGCAGCAAGAAGAGGAGGAGGAGGAAGAGGGAGGGCGTCCCGTTTCTTTTTTCCAACTCTCTTCCTGTCCAATGCCTACCAGCAGACTTTCAGACCGGAGGAGGCGTAGTTAAATAAATGTGGTTACAAACCCGCATTCCCCCTCCGGCGCACGCAAGAAAGACGTAATCCTGGACATTCCCGGTCCATATTTGGGATAGAAAACTACGGATTGAGAGGAAGCGGCGGGATGGACCACTGCTGCGACCAAGCGTTATTACTGAAGCTACTGCGTCCTTCACAAGCAGCATCCTTTAAAAAAAATAAAAAATCCACGTTAGTGTAAAAAAACCTTCTGCTCTGTGAAAATAAATAAAATCTGATATCAAAATGTATTTATTTACGGTTCTGAAAATGTAATTAGTGACGTTTTACTGCCTTCTGTGGGAGCGCAGGGAGTGGTTTCCATGGCAACCGGCTGAAAACTATTGTTCTGCCATTGTGGATAAAAATAAATAAATGAATAAAAGGAGGTGGTAATTTAAAAAAAACAACTGAGAAGTTTTGATATTAATCTCAGAAATTTTCTAGAAAAAAAGTGAAAATTTCTAAGCTTGAAAAGTGCTACAAAAAAACCGTGTTATATATACAGTGCTACCAACTGCGCCACTGTGCGTGGCGCAGTTGGTAGCACTGTTGCCTTGCAGCAAGAAGGGCTTTGACTTTGACCGGGAATCGAACCGGGCCGGTTCTCCCTGTGCATGCGTGGGTTCTCTCCGGGTTCTCCGGCTTCCTCCCACAGTCCAAAAACATGACTGTTAGGTAAATTGGACTCTCTAAAATTCTCTGTTTGTTTGTTTGTCCTGTCTGTCTCTGTGTTGCCCTGCGACAGACTGGCGACCTGTCCAGGTGACCCCGCCTCTCGCCCGGAACGTAGCTGGAGAGGCACCAGCGCCTCCCGACCCCACTGGGGACGAGGGTGTAAGAAAATGGATGGATGGATTTATTTTGCAAATATTCGACATTTGGAGGCCCGAAATTTCCAACGATGTGGCGGAAATGTACTCATTTTCTTAACTATCAAACTATCAAATGGCCCTAATACTGACTAAACTGTATTATTATTATTTGTTGCTTTATCAAATGTGTTAATATTTAAATGCAATGCAATAAAAATCAGCATGTGTCATAACTATAACAAGAAATAAATGCTTAACACTTAATAATGAAATATTAAGGCTATTTAATATTCTATCTGAATTAATGCAATTGTTTTCTTATTGTTGCTTTTTAAAATTAAATATTTGTTTTGAATTCTAACTTATTAATGACATTTCTGCTCTTCTTTAAATTTTGGAATAAAAATTTACTTCAGTACAGAAAATGTTTATTCCAAAATAATTAAAAAATATCTTTATTAAAAAAGACAAACAAAAAAAACATGATGATAATAAAGGGAAAATTTTCTTTAACCACATCAGTGGTTCTCAAAATTTTAAAGGCAGATATGAAAGCAGAAAATAAGAAATTTCCATGTACATCCACATCAACAGGCGCTGTGAAACAGTCGCACACCAAGACTTGAATTTTTAATTTTATCTGTGCTGTTATTTCATTAAAAAATAACATTTCTCAATAACTTAATGTTTTTTGGTGACTGGAAAATTACCAATTTCAGAAACCCTCGGAATGTAACGTCACAAATTAGGCTCTGGGTCGTTGCTTAGCAACCCCAGTGAAGCCCAGCCCGTTACCTAGCAACCTAAGCTGTGTTCCGTACAACGTGCTGCTGGAAAACACGAGTGTTTTTGTTTACTAACCATCCAGAATCCACTTGTTACTTTCGTGTTGCTTCTGCTTTCCAGAGATGAGCGGTTGAATAATCTGAGCATCTGTTTTAAAGCCATTTTTCACCTGCGAGTGTAAACATTAGGGGGGCGTGGTCAGCATCTTATTTGGATTTAAAGTGACAGAGGCCCTAAAACAACTCAAAATAGGCAGAACTGACCAGACTGAAATCTCTTTATATAAAATGATTTTGTGCAGAGAAAGTAATAAACATGTTTTGTATTACCTTTGTACGCCTTCTCGCTGCAAGGCATCAGTGCTACCTTTTAATTTAAGTCTAAATCAAATAAATTTACAACAGATGGGACTCCATTTATGTTGTAGAAACATCTCAATTTTGAGCTTCATAACTGTGAAGTTACAGAAATGTGATTTCTTGGTTTTCTATTCTTTCCATATCGTCATAATTGGCTATGAGGAAAGAGTATGAATTTATGAGGCTGTAGCAAAATGTGGAAAAAGTGAAGAGCTGTGAATACTTTCTGTATGTGCCGTATCTGTATTAAACACAGCTGCATTACACTTTGGTTTGGATATGTTACGTATTTTTAATGGCTTACAGGAGCATCCCATGAATTTCATCACAATTTATCGTTTTTGTCTAAAATATGTTGATGACTTTAGAGAAACATTGAGCAGCACAAAATTCATTCTGGACCGTTTGGAGAACAGACAGGGAGAGCAGAGGCATCCAAACCTTTTGCCAAGGAGGCAAAACATTTAAAAATTATTTTCACCTGCTCCATAATTACAACGGGGCATTAGGGAGATGCTAGGAAAATAAAAAGTTTTAAAAAGACGAGAATAAAGTAACACCATTTTTACTTTATTCTTGTAATTCTGACTTTATTCTTGTACAACTTTCTAGTAACAGAACTTCTCATAATACTATGACTTTATTTAAAATATTTAGACTATTCTTGTATAATTTCGACTTTATTCTCGTAATTTTATGATACCTAGAATTTATTTTTCTCCCCTTAGTTTAGCCCTAATGCTGTCGTACAAAATAAACTAAACACATAACATTTAATGGAACAAAGTAGTTTGATTTCTGTCAAAAAAGGGTAAAATGATTATATTTGAAACAAAAAGGAGTTTTCTAGGTTTGAATGATTATAAACAAAACAAAAAAAACAAGTGATCCACATTTTCTAGTTTTTTTTTAGTTTTCAGCAACACAAACAGGATTTAGCCAAGTTCAGGTGTCTGCTTTCCAGTAGCTCAAAAGCTACTGGGAACTCCTATTACCATTAGAATAAAAGCAAAATAAAGGCTGATAAAGATGAATGCTTTGTGTTGCAGCTAACATTTAAGAACATTTAGATTAGTTTATCTTTTTCCATCAGTGAGAATTAATTTTTCTTTAATTGTGAAAGAGGGCCACGCAAAATCATCCAAGGACCCCCAATGGCCCCCGGGCCACACTTTGAGCATCCACTAATTTCCTTTTATTCCACTGACTTGAGAAATGTTTTAATTACCAGGAAAAACAAGAACTTTTTTTCCACAAACGACTGTCTTCTTGTAAACAACACAACCATCATGTGACATAAATAAAAATCTGTTAGGCAGAGGAATGAAAAAAACAAAACAGGAAAAACGTTTTAATTAATCGAGCTTACAGTTACAAGCTTTGTTTGTGTGCCGGGGGTTAGGAGATGCCATAATAACGTTGGTGACATGATGAAAGCATATATAAAAAATGAAAATTAAAGAACAAAGTTCTCATTCGGTGTTTGCGAATGTCACAGACCAAATGTGCTTTGACCAAACGCATCATCGCCTTTGGTCTCAGTGCATGAAACACAACTGACTGACGATTCACACATACTGATTAAACAAACCGCTGTTTCTAGATGTGTCAAATTGGTGGTGTGGAGTAAATAGCAGTGAGTGTCCGACCAAGTAAACGTCTCAGCGGTCGGTCTGCAACCTTAGCTTCAAAGTTGTTCATGCAGATTCAAATACTGGATTCTTACCCGAGTGGTTTTTACATCTAGCGCACTGCGACACACAACTACGCCTTTCCAAAAATGCTAATGATAATAATTATAGTCAACTCAAAGACGCACGCTTACATACACTCACACTTTCCAAAGTAACAACATTCTCGCTCCAAATTTCGTGACGGTTGGTGCTTTCGGGTAAATTCAAGGAGCAGGGCTGCACATGGCGTGGATACCGGAGATAAAAAGAAAGACATTGAGAAGTAATTTGGCGAAAGTGAGGAGGAGTAGAGGGAGGCGGGACGCTGATGTGATGGCGTGAAGGTAACGTGGGCAGGCTCGGTTACCCCTATAATGTCCGCATTCATTAAATTAAATTACTTCTTCACTCCAGTTAATCCACACACAGCCGATTCCGTCCTTGCCGGCGCCGCCATCACTGCACCGCTTGCTCGTTGGCAGTGCTACCGGAGTCCTGAGGCTTCATCACGTCGGGGAGTTCGGGGGGGCTGGAGAAGGCCTCGATGTGCAGCTGCTCAAACATCTCATCTGCAGGGGAAGCGGAGAAACATGAGCCTCGCAGTGACAGCGGAGCATAAAACATGTCAGAGAGCTGGAGGAAAACACATCGGTCTCAGAACAAGAGGAATTAGCTGGGCTGCTTAACAACAAGGTGACTGATTGGATGTCGACAACTTTCAACTGCAGAGGGAGTGAAGAAAGAGCTCTGGCAGTATTTACTCTGTAAATCTGCAGTTTGTAACTTACCAAAAAATATGTTTTTATATATTTGTTGAAGCCGTCACCATATCATGTCAATAATTTATGAGACACATAATCTGAAAACTAATGTGTGAGTTCTACTAGTGCTAACTAAAAGCAACCAATCAGAGCCAGTGGTGGGTCTTAGCGCTGTCAATCATGCCGTGTGTGCCGCCTAGCAGAGCCTGAATGCTCAGGCTAGTTAGCATAGCCACCGATGCCAGCGGATAAGTGGTTTTCCTGTAACTATAAGTTGTTTCTCCACCATTAGCACATTCATGAGGTTGACTGACAGCGCTAAGTCCCGCCTCCTGGCTTTGATTGGTTGTTCTTGGTCGGCAGCAGTGCATTTCTTAAGATAGTAGCTCAGGGAGGAGGAGATTGATCTTTTCAAAAATTACTTGTCTCATATTGAACTGTCACAACATCGTGACAGTTTTTACAAAAATGCAGAAAACATATTTTTTGTAGAAGTTACAAATTGCAGCTTTAATGACAAGATGACTGATTGGATGTAAACACCTTTGAACTGCAGAGGGAGTGAATAAAGAGCTCTGGGAGTATTCATCCATCAGACTGAAAACCCTTCAGGGCCTTAAAGCTGCAGTACGTAACTTTTATAAAGAATGTTTTTATCTGTTATAACTGTCACCATGTTTGCTTAGACAGATAATCTGTGAAAAGATCGATCTTCTCCACCTCTTGTCTATTGGTTGCTCTGATTGGTTGTCTAAGAACAACCAATCAGCGCCAGGAGGAGGGGCTTCTAACTGTCAATCAATCTAATGGACGTGCTGGTAAGTCTGGTAATGGTGGAGAAGCCACTTAACGTTACAGGAAAACCATTTATGAACCGTCATCTGTGGCCATGCAAACTAGCCTCAGGATTCATGACAGACCCTGCTGAGCGTCACACAGAGATGATTGACAGCGCTAAGACCCGCCTCCTGGCTCTGATTGGTAGTTTCTAGTTAGCACTGACAGAAAGCAGAGGAGCTTGATTTCTTTTCTCTTTTTATGCTTTTGGCTTTAATATTTAAGTAAAAAACTTTTTTCTTTGAAAAATCTGATCTACTACTTAGAGGCAATAAATTTAACTTACTTTTGAAATGCTTTTTTTTATTACTAGATTTTATTTTTATGTTTTTTTTCTTAAGTCATATTTTGCTCTAGTTTTACACTTTCAAGAGATCCATTTATTTTGCTAACTTATCTGTGGAAATTGGACAAAAAGATGTTTAAATATTTTTAGATGGTTTCTGTACAAAAAATACACATTAACTAGCAAACAAGTATGTTTGGATTCCACTTCTTGTTATTCTATCCAAAGGATTTGTGATTTAGTTAACCAAGAGAACGCAAGATGAGACGTTAGATTTCCTAGCTCAGAAAAACAAAGCCTTAAAAATACTAACTAAAGCACATAAACATATTCCTGAGCTTTAGAGACAAACGCATAGATAAAACAATATTTACCATTTACACGGAAGGCCAGACCAACTGTAGCTGGTGCTTGAGGTCTGGCAGTCTGGTTGGTGAATCCACAGTCTCCCAGAGTTTTACTGTCCTCTAGTAACTGATCATCCTGCAGAAAGAAAACGAAACCCATTACAAACAGGAAGCAGCGCAGGAAACCGCTCCAATAAACATGATTTCAGGACTGCGTGCTCCTGAGGTTTAAACTCACTTTGTAGAGCCGCTGGTCCTCAGGAGTTCTTTTAAGTATTCCTTCAACAATACGCTTCAGCTCATACACGGTGGTGCATTCCTTGGCGTCTGTGAAGATTGTCGTCTTGTGACGCCTGATCATTAGGAACACGTCCTTGAAGATAATCAGCACAATCATATGTTGTTGTTTGTTACAGTTTGTTGTTGATCTTTGAAAAACATGGCATTATCAGTTTGATTCAGACTTTGGTTTAAACATGTTTAGTTTCTTGAGGGTTATTAAAATGTACTTCTTTTTTTTAATATATAAGAAGTAGCTAGTTTTTTAAAGTGTGATTTTTATGTTTTAGATACAGAAAAAAGGGAAAACACGACTAGAAACTAACATGTTTCCACATTAAACCTTTTCAAACTTGGAAAGTAGCGCTATAAAAGTGTATTGAATCACAAATCCTCATCACAATGTTATTGTGTGCTGTATTAAGATACCGAATTTGGTAGAAAACTACATTTTAAGAAACTTGTGTTCACACTTTCCATATGCTGAACACATTTAGTCAGAAGAAGGAACTCTCACTTCATTTAATGTCCACTTCTGAGTTGGTAAATCTCATGTTTAAGATAGAAAAGTGTCAGAAAAATTATGATTAATACTAATCAATATTGTTATAGCTATTAAAAAGTGAGAAAAATCTTGATTTAATACTTTTCTCAACATTCTATGAAAATATTTTCCTATAAATGACCTGATTAACAGATTTTTCACATATGTGAATAAACAGAAAGTTTTGATTATGTCTAGGGATTTCAAATAAAGAAGCAAAATGGTAAAAGCTGCCATTTCCAATTTTATAACTCGCGAAAGAGAAGACACTTAGTGGAGGTTGGAGTGACTAGATTGTCATTTTTAAATGTTTACAAAAGGTACAAATTCATTAACTTAATCTGATATTTAATAAACTCAAATACAATCGTTACTTGATGTACTGACTTCTTATTTTAGACTCAATTCATAAATAGGGAAGAAATAAAACTGATTTTTCAGTAATTGGCAAGTAGGTCACTGATCAATAAGTCAAATATTGGAACATTCTTTTGTATTAGATACAAATTTAAAGTGATAATCATCTTAGTAATCAAAAACAATGTAAAAGCAGACACAAAAATAAACCAAACGGTAAATGATAGCCGTGTCTTCGTTAAAACAAGCAATTCTAAATTACTTAGATAACATTCCAACTATAGTTTTTGCATCACAGGATAGCATAGCAGTTTTATTTTCGATTTTCACTTCAGGTGTTTTCAATTTAACATTTAGTTTTGTTATGTACTCATAGTACAAAGAAATTAACACAGAAGTCTTCCCAACAAATCGGTATAAGGATACAGTTAAGGCTGCGGACAAAACATTGATTGACAAAGAATAATACCTAGCTCTTTCAACGCACACTTAGCTGCAAGCTAGCACGTATCCAGTTCGAGTATGCCGTTAAAATAAAGCCAGGTCGTAAAAAGCAACGTTGGAAACTTGACAGATAAAGTAGAATAGTTTTCGGCTGCCCGTAGTTAGCCTAATGTTGTAGCAAACTTGTTAGCATTACACACATTAGCGATAAGATAACCAAGCTAACACAGCCAGTTTAGCTTGAACAGGCTAACAAAACCAAAGATAATATAGCACTATGTTACATTAACACTTTCATGTAAGACAATTGGTATTAATTCCGTTAAGGTAGTTCAAGACTAATCACGTAAAATAACCGTTAAACAAAGTTACCATTTCAAGGGATCAGCTAGCTAGCCAGTTACGCCAGCCCCGACTGTACTGCACCAACGCTTGCGGATATTGCGCAACGTACGTGCAGTTACGTCGCACTACGCAACGCTGCGTAAACTGTTCAGAATTTGGCGCGAGCAGGTGATTATGAGCTGAAAGAGGACTGTACGCTCAGCTCTGGAAGCAGATACCAACAAACAAATTAGTTTCTGCTGGAAGAAATCAGGAAAACTGGATTATGGTTGGTGTCATGTTACTAATTTAATGTTGTTTAGTAAACCCAGAGCTGCCAGAGGGCGGAAAGGGGGTTTGACGGGGCGGTAGTTAGCTAGCGACGTTAAGTCTGCAGCTGCTCCGCCTGCGTTGTTATTGTTAGCTACATGTTTTACAGCTTTGACAGTTGTCCACGTTTATGGCAATTGAGCAAATTTTAATCGAGAACATTGAAGTCAGTGAGTTCATTGCAATTGCTACAGTTTTACAGTGTTTGTATATTTGAAACTTGTTGATTTAGTTCAGTTTTAGCTTTATTTTTGGACTTGTCTCGTTTTTAGATCAACTATTTCCCAGACTATAGAAGCCGAAGATGGCCATGGTTGGTGAAGCATGAACCAAAAATGTGTCGCAAATGAATTGATATATGTCATACTTTTAAACTCTGTGCTAAATCAAATTAATAAAGTAGACATTCCAGATCTAGATATGGATTGCTTAGTTTTTCTGGTTTTCTTTGATGTCTGACCTTTTATTTTCAATTTTGAGCAACAAATTTAGCAAAAAGTTAAGTAATAACAAGATAAGTTGGATATCTCAAGTTGATTACATCTGATTACAAGGCCAGTACTCTCTATAACATAATAATTTGAGTTTTACTCAACAAAACAAGACAGTTTGCAACATTTAGAAATTTTGTAAGTGTTTTTTAATGCTTTTGTTCTTAATTTAAGATCATCAGGAAAAAATGCTCTAAGTCTTTGTTTTGTTGCCTTTTTTCTAATTAATAAACCGGGTTAAAAAGATGAAATTAAATCAATATTTGGATGATTTTAAAGATCTCTCAAATATTGAATAATCAGTTTTGAATTTTGAAATGAAATATGTATTTTGTTGGGAAGGAATGTGTAAATTGTTACAGATCCAAAACTTTAAAATAAATTTGGAGGTTTGCTTAATAAATTAAATTTAGCAACATTTCTTTGTATCAACTGGGAAATTTTTTTAAACAAAATGTAGTCAATTCTGAGCAATAAAAAAAAGGATTTAATTCGCTCTTTGTTTGAAAACGTCAGCTGTATTTAGTGACCTGTAATAAATTAACTAACCGCCGCATCTCTAGATCTTGAATGTTTACTCTAATAATTTTACTTAGTGTAGGGTTTAGAAGTATGACATATATCATTTAACTTACTACACATTTTTTCCGTCTACAAACACACATTATTCTTGAAGTAAAGTCACGGGCCACACAAAATCAGTCCAGGGGCCGAAAATGGCCCCCGGGCCACACTTTGGTCACCTCTTCGTAATTAGCTGCCCTATTAAACAGGAGGCCTTTGGGCTGCTAAACCTGTTAGCTGCTGATCTTCAGGCAAGTTAGACTTTATAATCAACAAATGAGGTCATTGCAACATCGTGAGTCTAAATGACAAATTAAAGCAACAAAACGTCTTAAAACATCAAAGCTTTTTCTCTCTGTAACAAATTCTTCGGGTTTGGACTCTTTTTCTTCTCAGTTAATTGGCTGAGATTCAAATCTGTTTCCAGCCTTTTAATGTTTTGTTTTTATATCTTCCAGCAGAGTTGGGTAGAAATTATTTAAATTTGCTGGAGCAAATTTACTTTTAAGGGTATTTTTACTGAGCTGTACTTTTTACTTGTACTTGAATAATTTTATTATGAAGTATTTCTACTCTTACTTGAGTAAAATGTTTGGATTCTCTACCCACTTAATGACAAACAAACAAGTTTTAACCAAAGATTCACCAGACACAGACACACACCTGCAGTTTTTGTTAAAGTTTAATTTTTTTTTTTATTGAAAGAAACTGATTTGGAAAAATGTTCTTTTGCCTGATTTTGTTATTTTTTTTTGCTTATATGAAGTATTGTCATTTTGATTCTAAAATACCAACACCTTCACTTAACTTTCTATTTTGTTCTGTCTGATTATGTAATTTTTAAATATGAAATGATTGATAATTTGATTAGTTACTCAGTACTTGAGTAGACTTTTCACCAAATACCTTTTTACTGAAATAATTTCTTGGATGAATACTTTTTACTTTTGCTTGAGTAAAAATATATTGAAGTAGTGCTACTCTTACTCCAGTACAACTTCTGGTTACTCTGTTTTCCAGCCTTGATTGAACAGAACTGAAGAAATCCTCCCGCCATGTCAGTTGCCGTGGAAACTACGACGTCCAGGGCTCCCCTCCCCATCCCGGCGCACCTCTCCCACGCAGAGCAGTCCTTCTCCCTCAAAAAGCGCAGATTCCCGTTTTCCTCGTCGTCCACATCGAACGCCTCCTGCTCCTCCCCTCCTCGAGGTTCCTACTCTCTCCCTCCGCTGCCGCCCTCCAAAGGATGCCCGCCTCTGAGCAGGATGTTCCCTCAGCATCAGTCGCCGTGGACGCCGCTGTCCGATTCGCTCAGTAAATCTCCCCCTCCCAGCTCTGTGTATGATCCCAGTAAGCATACGTCTTATTTTGGTCAGTGCTTCACTAATTTGGGTCTTCTTGGAAGAGGATCCTTTGGAGAGGTCTACAAGGTGAGCAATATTAGAATTGATTAATTGACCGAAATGATTAATTGTGATTAATGAAATAATTAACTAATTAATTATTAGTTAATTATTTCATTAACTACTAACTTAATCAACTACTAAGTTAGTAGTTGATTAATTGTTAACTGGAGTAAACAGACTCCAAAAAAGGGTCATCGGTTGATAGAACAACACACTTAGAGCAGTAATTAAGCCAAAACTCTACAAAAATATTTACATTTTGCATTTAAGAGAAAATATTTTATACCCAGATCCCCTCAAGTGGCAATTTTAGCTTCACCTAGTTCAAATTCTGTGAAATAATTACATATTAAGCATCTTTATTATTCAGTTGTTAATCTGTCAATCCAAAAATTAGGACTGAAACGATTAATTGTGATTAATCTGATTAATGAAATAATTGTCAACTAAGTTAATTATAGACTAATTAACTGGAGTATAAATCCTCAACAATAAAAGGCAGAGCTGAAGGTGGAGTTTCAGAAAGAGCAGGAGCTTCTTAAAGAGACAGAGCCCCAATTTCAAGATGTTAAAATTTCTAAGTCATTTTTGAAATTTACAGCATTTTTATAACAACTGAAGGTAACATTGTGCTATAAAATGATACTACATGCCTGGAAAACACATAATACTTCCCCTTTAAGCATTTTCTGTATTTTTGCAGGTGCAAAACAACAAAGACGGGCGACTGTACGCCGTGAAGCGCTCCGCCCAGCGCTTCAGGGGTAACAGCGAGAGGCAGCGAAGCGTTAAGGAAGCCAGGAACCACGAGCGAATTTGTCCTCACCCTCATGTTCTGGATTTTTTGGCAGCGTGGGAAGAGAGCGGCCGTCTGTACATTCAGACGGAGCTGTGCAGCACCAGCCTGCTGCTGCACGCCGAGAACAAGCCTCCTGGCCCAGGTCAGCCTTAAAACATCTTCATTCAGAAACTGAATCGTTTCTTCACCCGCTGACCGCCATTTTGTTTCTGGTTGATCCAGATGAGCCGGCGGCGTGGGGCTACCTGTGCGACCTCCTTTCTGCCCTGCAGCACCTGCATTCTCATGGTTTTGTGCATTTGGACCTCAAACCCGCCAACGTCCTGATCACAGATTCTGGGCGGCTCAAACTGGGAGACTTCGGGCTTCTGTTGGAGGTCAACCAGACCGGCGCCGAGTCCAAAAACAGGAAGACGAAGGAGGACATCCAGGAGGGAGACCCGCGATACATGGCGCCGGAGCTGCTGCGCGGGGAGTACGGACCTGCAGCGGATGTTTTTAGGTACGGCAGGGCAGAAATGGGGAATATTAAAGGGGACCTATTATGCAAACCTCATATTTAGCTATTTTTTTATGCTTCTATTTGGTTCTAAATAACAACTCAAAAAAACAAACAATTATTGTATTGTTTATCATTTATTGTGATAGATTTCTAAGTTTTGATTTATTGTTGTGATAAATTCCAATTAACGATGTTAAAGCCCCTCAAAACTGTCCTTGTTGTCAGGATAGATACTTTTAATATTTTCTCCATCGTTTGTTTGATGAAAGCATCAATAAATGCCAATAATTTGAAAATACATTTACTCTGTCCAGTTTAGTGATAGAAATCACACTTCTTTATCCTAGTTGTTGACTTACCATCCAGTTATTACTTGCTGCATTCTCGTTAGCTGTGCAGGAGGATCTACTAATGCTTTTCAAAGATGTGTAGTTATATATTTCGCATTTGTTTGACGGCGTATTAGGGCCATTGCAAATGGGAGGAAAGAAGAGAAGTAAAATCTCGCCATAGCACTCAGAAATTGTAAGATTAATCTCAGAATTTTTCTAGAAAATATTTGCAGATTTCTGTGTTTGAAAAGTCAAAAATTTGCTAGAAATTCAGAAAAACTTGCCTTTTGAAATTCAGAAGATAAAAAAAACATTCTAGGAAATTTCTGATTTTTTTTCTAGCAAATTCACAACTTTTCAAACTCAGAAATTCTTATTTTTTTCTAGAAAAAATTCTAAAATTAATTTCAAAACTTCCAGTAAATTTTTGACTTTTCAAACACAAAAGTTTTCGTCTTTTTTTTTTTTTTTTTTTAGAAAATTTTTTAGATTTCCAGTAGAAATTTACTCCCCTTTTTTTCTATCTACAATTGAGTGTAAACCTTGAGCTGGGGGGCGTGGCCAACAGCAGCTTACTAGGATTTAAAGTGACAGAACCCGAATTCTGAAGGAGCTCAAAATAGGCAAAACTGATCAGACTAAATTCTCATTACTTAATGATTTTGTGAAAAAAGTGTAATATACATGTTTTGTATAGATCACAAACCTTTCCTAACCTGTTCACAATGGGTCACCCTTAAACACTCATAGTTTAAGTTTAATTAAAACTCTTTTTTATGCTCTTAGTTTGGGTGTTTCTATTCTGGAGCTCGCCTGTAACCTTGAAGTTCCAAACGGCGGCGAAGGATGGCAGCAGCTCCGACAGGGCCACCTTCCCTCGGAGTTCACCAACGGTAACATCCGCCCTCCGTCTGCCAGCGATGAATCTATCCAGATAAAATAAGGAGTTTTTTTTTCTGCCTGTGTTTCCAGGCCTGTCTGTTGAGCTTCAGTCAGTCCTGAGGATGATGCTGGCCCCACAACCGAGTGAAAGACCAACCGTCTCTCAGCTTCTCGCTCTGCCGTGCGTCAGGAAGCACAGATGGAAAAGGCGGATTTACCTGATGGTGGCTGAGACCATGCTGACACTGGTCTCCTTCTGCCAAGTACTGGTTCCAGTCTGCATTCTGCATCACAAATACATTTAATCAACGCAAAGGTTTTTAATGTTTGATTGTTTTCTCTACAGTTTGTGGTGAGCTTCGGTTGCAAGCTCCTCTCCTCGGTTCGCTTGCCGTTTCTGCCTTGTTGGTCGAAGCCGGAGCCGTGTACGCCGCCGAAGGACATCTGGGACAGAGACGTGACGCTGTCCCTCAGTTCCCTGCATAACGACCCGGGAAGTCCAGAGGATGACGGAGTCTTTCTGCATCACTCAGACCCAGAACTTTCCCCCACCTTTTCCAGCAGGTACAGGATCATGTTGACATGTTTGTACGTTCGTACACAAAAATTACTTTGAAGCATAATTAATGGTTTTTAGTCGGTTTCAGGTCGAGGATGTTTTGAAATATTTGCTTTAATTTTAGTATCCTTGTGCTTTTTATATAATAATAATAGGCCTGTCGCGATAAACGATAAATCGATTAATCGTACGATAAATTAAAACTATCGACGTCATTTCAATTATCGGCATTATCGTCTCTCCCGACCTTTTTCTCTTTCTGTTGATGACACCGAATGAAAAAAGGCTCAACTCCGGTGCTCTCCACTGATCCTCCCTTCCTCATTTCCTTAGTGTAAAGCCCAGCTCACACTACACGATCTTAGAGCTGGCGGCCGATTGTCGGCCCATTTTCAAAACCTGACAGACCACACATGAGCCGACAGAAATCCTAGCTATAACGGTTCGATCGGGTTCGTTCCTGCCGTGTGGTGTCCAACAATGGGCACAAAATAATGGCTACAAGTTCAGTTAACTAATTTTAAAACCAGGCATTAATCAATGCTTTACTACAATCTACCTGCAATGCATGTGGCTAGTGTCAGCGTAAAGTCCTGACTGAATGAAAATCATTATAACCTATTTACGTCACGTTAACGAAGAACAGCTGAAAAGTTACCGGGTTTATCAACTGCGGTAGTAATTTCGCTCCAACTCCTCCCCTTGTCATTTCTATATTCTTTGCACAAAATGTTGAATAAACATTAATGTTGTTTCCACGTCGGCTGGACTTCGGGTTGCGCCGTTTCAGCTGTTTGGGATTCCCCGACGTAATTTCCCCTCAGAAAACACGGAGGAGAATCCGCGCTTTCTGATTGGCTACCTGTCACATTCAACAGGCTGCGTTAAAGATCCCAGTCGGGGAAAATCCCTGATTTAGATCGGAGCGGCAACGAGGATCTATCGTAACACACCACACAATCTTAGAAAGACCAAAGGTCTAAGATTGTTGTATGGAGAAAAATAGGAGCAAAAAATCATGTAGTGTGAATTATTGCATCAGGTAGTCGATGTGCCCATCTTCTCTATTTAAATCTAATTATTACTGAAGGGCAACATAGTATACAGACTTCATAATCTGCACTCTTTTGGTTGAATGCAGTATTTATTTCCACTTTGGCTTTATGTTGTTTAGTTTTTATCAAGTACATTTTTTGTTAATGGAGACTGAGAATCCATTTTGTTTTTGGTTGTTTTGTTTATTTAGTTTATCAGCTCCAGTGTTAAATATTCTTTTGAAAATAAAGTGTATCTATCTTTGACAGGAAATCGCATGCATTATTACGTCATTTCCATTAAATCAGTGTAAAAAGGTCTTCAGACAATATTATCGTTTATCGCAATAATTTTTTGAGACAATTAATCGCTCAGCAAAATTTGCTATCGTGACAGGCCTAAATAATAATAATATGATAATATGATAATGAAGTTGTAATAATGCCAGAATGAAGTCATAATGATATGAGAATAATGTCGGAATTGTATGAGGAAAACCTTCGTAATTATACGAGAAGGTTGTAGAGATACCAGAAAAAAATTGTAAAGCTACCAGAATAAATGGTAAATGGACTGAACTTATATAGCGCTTTTCCAGTCATTTTTTGACCACTCAAAGCGCTTTACACTAGAGTCACATTCACCCAGTCGCACTCACAAGCACGCACACATTTATACACCGATACGCAGATCGGTAGGCAATTTGGGGTTAAGTGCCTTGCCCAGAGGCACATCGACATGTGGCAGGAGGAAGCTGGAATCGAACCTACAACCTTCCGATCGCAAGACAACTACTCTACCAAAGAGCCACAGTCGCCCCACAGTCAGAATGATGTAAGAATAAAGTCATAATCATATAAGAATGAAGTCGGAATGATACGAGAACAGCCGTAGCGATGCAAGAATAAAGTCGGAACAGAGTTGCAATAAAATGAAAATAAAATCGGAACTTTGCTATCGTGAAGTTGAAATTATACAAGAATAAAGTCATAATAATAAGAGAGTAAAGTTGTAAAATTACCAGAATGATGCGTATTATTTTATTTTTGTATTAATACCAGAATATATTCATATGGCAGTACAGTAATATGCAGAAATCACTGAAGTTGTCTGTTGAATAATCTTTTCATCATTTCGTCTTTTAATAAAGTTCATGAAGATATTTACAGTAGTTTTTTTAACTAATATAAATTATCTTACTCTCTTCTTTTTTTTGTTTTCACTTTTCCCCTCAGAATTAAATCCCGACTGTCAGTGGAAAGCACATCCACTCCTCTACCGGGTTCTCCAGTCCGCAGCCCGGTCCGGTCCACTCAGTCGGTTCTGGGCGGCTGGTCGTCCAGTAATCTGCCTCTGACTCCAACCAGCTCCCACCTGAACGACTCCTGCCACAAACTCACCCCCAACGTCAGCCCCATACGCGCAGAGCGCCACCCGGGCTCCCCGTCCACCGCGTCCTCCGAGCGCCGCCGACACGGCCGGGTCCAGGCGGACGAGGCGCCGCCGCCTCGACCCAACTTTGAACCAAAGAACCTCCTCAGCCTGTTTGAGGAAACGACTCTGGAGGGACAGCCTTAAGGACATTTTTTCTTTTGCCTCTTTGGAACTAAAGAGTTTATTTTACGGCGCCCCCTAATGGACAGAGTGGGTTTTTATTCGTTCCCTTGCAATGTATTAGCAATTTCTCTTTTGTACACAGTCACTGTGAAAACAAATGTCAATTTAAAAATGCAAATACTTGTAAAGTTCCTCAATGAAAAACTGTTTAATCTTAACTGATTGGAAATTGATCTATTAGTTCAGGCGAGTCCAAACCGCCTGCAAATTTGAACTAACGGCGAGCCACAAAATTCATTAAATTAAAATGCAAACATTTATTTTTTTTTTTCTCATTTATTTTTATCAAATCTGTTTATCATTAGAGAACAAAGCATAAAAAGAGCTTCAGATTGAAGCCTTATTGCTAGAAAAACAGGGAATTTTCTCATTTTTGGGGTTATCCATTGTTTCTCCCATCCTTGACTTATTGGTTAGGGGCCGAACAAAATCATTTCAAGGGCCACAATTGGCCCCTGGGCCACACTTTGGACACCCCTGTATTAATGTTCATGTTTGTTTATGTAAGGTTGAGCTGGACGTGAAAAAAATGCCTTTTTTTTTAGCAATTCAGACGGCCAACACAAAAAAGATGCAGTCAGATTACTTTATTGCTGTGAAAATAACTCAAAAATATTTCAAATAGTTTGAACTTTCTTTCCTTCTCATGTGAAGTTTCTGATTTTATCTCAGACGTGATGGGAACATTTTATCTTTTGCATTTTTCTCTGAAGTTAGTGATGCATTTGTATAGAAGAAAATATAAAACTTAAGATATTTCACTAACAACATATTAACATACATGGAAAAACCTTATGGTTCAGCAGAAATACTTTCAGTTTTCAATATTGCCACATGAAACAACCAGTAAAAAGAGCAGAAATGTGTCCACTAGGGGGCGCCGCATTATTTAGTGTTGGGTTTTTGTGAACTTTTCTTCTTTCCTGCCATTTTTGCGGGTTCTTTTAGAGCGTATTTGATTTCAGGTAAAGGGTTTGAACGCGTAATCAGACCTTACAGCACTTTTTTTTAACGTTTGTGTTCGTGCGGATAGTTTCCCCAAATGGCTTGATTTACACTGAAATAAGTTACAGGTTGCATGATGGGCTGCAGAGTAAATTTGCTTATGGTCTGCAAGAAAGTACACTTAATTTGTGGTGCATGCTGTGGCTATAAAGCTTCGGAAAACATCAACTTTGACTTGTCTGGGTTTTTTTTGTTTGTGGTTTAAATCTGAAATCAACAGAGTTAAATGAATGAGTCTGTTTTACATCATTACCACTAGATGGCAGCCATATACTGAATGCTAGATGCCTGGGAATTATGATTATATTAACTGCTGGATGAAGTTTTCTTCCTTAAACATTCACCTTAAACTATGTGTGTCAAACAAGACACAACAATACTAGTACAACTATTGCTCATTTACAATTTTTGAGTCTTAACCCTGATAATAAAAACAAGGCTTAATCAGTCCGACCCAACTTTCAACAAGATGTAGAAATCAATAGTTATAGTTTTTATCTTTTACTTTTTCATGTTGTTATAAATAAATAACCACAAAAATCAACAGATCCCCACATTTTTTCTGAGTTTATCAAAACTTTTTCTCAAAATTGGCCAAAAACATTTGGTGACCTCTGTCTCAGCCTCGCCTGATGTCAAGTTATAGTCCATGACCTATAGAGTGATTAATAAAAGAAAACATTTAACATCATATATTAGCTCAAATATCGTAAAAATTCCTTACAAATATTTCTAAATTAGCGCCACAAAATCTGTGATGATTGCAGAAAACCACAAAAACAATCCTGGACGGACTGATTAGTGTGAAAATATGTTCAATATTTTGTTATTTTAAGAATTATTGAATGCTGAAACACCTATATATTGATATTTTAACAACTGAATTGGTTTTTATCAGTACGATCTGGCGCAACAGGCCCTGTATGAACATTCAGATTTTGGCCCAAAATGGAAATGAGTTTGATGCCCTGATATTTGGGATAAAAACGAGTGAATCATGGACTATTTTGAATGTAAACAAGAATAAATAGTGAGATATTTGGTGGTGGAATGATGTCACACCACCAGCAAAGGAAGACTCTGTGATGTCACTGGCGATGCAGTCTGTGATGTCATCAACTGCAGAATTGTATGCAACACAATTCTGCATATTTTTCATTGCTTGCAATATCACTGACCAGTTCAGACGTGTGCAAAGCTCTTTAAGGTAGTTTACCAATCGACGACTTTAGTGATTGTATTGAGGAGAAATGTTTCACTTATTTCAACAATACTGCAACAAAATGATGGGACCCCAGGCGAGAACGGGAGTCCAGCAAAACCCCCAAGGCAGCTTCGCTCCTGCACACCCGAGAATCTTTCACGGGGAAATCCAAGAACTCAGCTACGCCCTGGAAATGGAGAGAGCCGGGGGGGTTGAAGACAACCAGAAACTGGCCCACCTGGAGCCTGAGCTGGAAGAGATGAAACTCCAGTTAAAAAAGCAGGAAGCTCTCAAAGAAACATTGATCAACCAGGCCAAGGAGGCAAAGAGGGAACTTGAGAGACTAGAGAAGTTCAGCGATCCAGCAGTCCTTAACGCTGCGGTTCACAACGATGTGAAGTACATGAAGAAGAAGAACTTACAACAAGACTTTGAGGAGTTAAAGGTGGCCCACCTCCTCAGCCGGGAGGCATTTGTAGCTGACATACAGGCTGAGAGAAAGAAACGTCTGGCCCTCCAAGAAGAACTGAACCAACTCCAGACTTCATACGAGGAGCTGCATTCCCAGGATGAAGCAGATGATGCTCTGCTGAGGCAGGAGGCCGAGACACAAAAGTATGATGAAGCGAGGCTCAGTGAAGAACAACGGCTGCTGGAGAACTTGAGAGCTGAAAAGGATAAAATGTTTCAAGAAATGTCCCAAAAGATCACGTTCCTGCAAGGCAGTGAGAAACTTTTGCAGGAGGAATTAACTCAGCTCAAATGTTCATACAATGAGCTCAATTGTAGATACGAAAGGGATGTTTCTGGATTACAGCAAGACGTGCATAGATATCAGGAGGAAGTGAAACATGAGAAAGAGGCCAACATAGAAAGAGACAACAAGAATCTGCAGCTCATCAACAAGCTGAGAGCTGAAAAGGAGGAGCTCCTCCAGAAAATGTCAGGAGAAATCGAGACATACCAGCATCAGGTAGAGCAGGAGAGAAAAGCTCACCTGGAGAAAACAGAGGAGGACAAGAAGCTAGTCGACAAGCTGAGAGCTGAGAAGGAGGAGCTCTTTCGAAAAATGGCTAGAGAAATCTTTATTCTGAGAAAGAGAGAGAAGCAGATGCTGAACGAACTGGATCAGGTTCACATTTCGCACGAGGAGCTGAAACGTAGGTTTGAAAGAAACAATATGGATTTACAGCAGGAGGTTGAGACATACCAGCATCAGGTAGAGCAGGAGAGAAAAGCTCACCTGGAGCAAACAGAGGAGGACAAGAAGCTTCTAGAGAAGCTGAGAGCTGAATATGCCATCCTCCAAGAAATCACAACATCAGAGAAGAAAATCCTGCAAAACAAGGAAAGGAGTGCAAAGGCTGAGCTGGAGAATGTTAACAGTTTGTACATGGAGCTAAACAGTCGGTTTGAAACTGAAGTAACTGCATTAAAACATCAAGCAGAAAAACACCAGGAGGAGCTCATTTGTGTAAAAAATGATTTACAAAGAGCGAGAGACGATCTACTGCTGGCCGACACTCTGAGAGCCGAGGAAGAAGGTTTCCAACAACAACCCATCACAGTTTCCCAAGAAAAGGAAGAAAACTCTCAGAACCAAGTTAAAGTCTTAAATCAAGAGGTTTCTTCAGAGGAGGATCTCTCAGGAGAACCTTTACCAGGTTCTTCCATGGATCCAGAATCCTCAGACGAGACCGAGGTCGCTGGAGAAACCATCCTGCAGGATTTGTACAATCCAGATGGTAAAAAGATAAAGTCTAAAATTTCATTTTGGAAGAAGGTACGAAACACTCTGGGATGGAAGAAGCCAAAAAAGAAACAAACAAGTGAAGACAATCAAGAACGTGTGTAAAGTTCTTGATTGTGATATTTAGAGAAGGAGAAAGACGTGCAGGAGACGAACCGAGGACTGGAATCAAACGCATGGAGGTTGTAGCCTCTGTGAACGGGGCGCCATGCCACGCTCCGTCAAGACCAAATTTAAAAACTTTTTCCCCCCATTGACAAACTAGAAAATAGATCCCTTCCCAACCAAATTGGAAAAAACGTGGGCAGCACGGTGGTGCAGCGGTTAGCGCTGCATCTTCACAGACACCATCTGTGTGGAGTTTGCATGTTCTCCCCGTGTTTGCGTGGGTTTTCTCCGGGTGCTCCGGTTCCCCCCACATCTCCTAAAACATGTCGGTCAGGTCAGTTGGTCACTGCAAATTGCCCCCAAAGATTTGAAGAAACCCCAAACACATGTGCAGCTTTATTGTTAAACTTTAAAGTTAATTGAATTAGCCGTACGTTAGCACTTTTCCCTTTTCTGCTTTAGCGCCGCAGCAACACTGGGCTCAATTTTTATAGCAACGAATTGATTTAAGAATTAAAATTTCTTCTTTTAATAGTAATGATTTCTGTTTATTTTCACTGTATTTGTGCTTTTATGGTTTGTCCTTTAGTTTACATTTTCTACTCACTTTTTATATTAAATTGCACTGAATTGTAACTTTTAAACTGTTTGAATCTGTATTTTAAAGAAGATTAGCAAAAGGATCATGCAGTGGCTTTCTTAGGGCGACTGTGGCTCAGTGGGTAGAGTGGTCGTCTTGTGACCAGAAGGTTGTAAGTTCGATTCCAGCTTCCTCAGCCACATGTTGAGCTGCCCCGGGGCGGGGCACTTAGCGGCAAGTTGCCCCCCGACCTGCATGTCGGTGTAAATGTGACTGTAGTGTGAAGCGCTTTGAGTGGTCAACATGACTAGCAAGGCTCTACACAAGTTCAGTCCATTTACCGGTTTTTCTTTGATAAATCCTGTTTTTCTATTTATACCAAACATAAAAAAGCTGATTTAACAGGTTTGGATTCTTCAGGTTCCAGGATGTTAAATTAAGATTAGAGTTTAATCTGTACATAGTAATAGATGATAATTGTAATCATAATTTAATACTCCGGACCCTGAAGAAGCCCAAACTTGTTTTATCTGGTTTGTTTGTTATAAGAAAAAAATAGGTTTTATCAAAAATAAAAGTTACTGTGTGATCTTTCAGTTAGTCTTTATTTAGAAATACAGATTCAAGATAATATTAGAAACTTAACAAAAAAGTGCAATTTAACATGAAAAACTGTAGAAAAGGTAAAAAGAAGAACAATCCATGAAAGTATGAAAACAGAGAACTTCATCAGAAATCATTTCCACTACAGGAAGAAATTAATTCTTAGATCAATACTTTGTAATAAATATGAAACTTTTGTGTTGTTGAGCTTATGTGCTGTCTGCTTGTATAGAAGAGAAGGAAAAGGGGCTAAGAAATGAATAATTCAGTTATTTTTTTAACCAGATTTACAGTAAAACTGTAAATGATGTTTTGTTTAGGACGTTACTTCTAGGTTTTGTTTGTCAACCTGGGTTCAATTCCCAGTCCTGGGGAATCTGCTGCATGTCATTTCCTTCTCTCTCCTCCCAATTTCCTGTTCAGCCTGTTAAATAACGGCCTAAAAAACTTTATTAGAGCCTAAAAATCTTTTTTTTTAAAACTACAAAGATACATTTCACCTCAAGACTGGACCCAAGGTCAGAATTTGCTTCCCACCACATTGAGTTTGTTTCCTCATCTTAAAAAAACAACTTTCTTCCTCTCTCTCTCATTTTCTCTCTGTCTTACATAATTAACAGGTTACTTCATATTTACACACACACACACACGCACACACACCAACACACACACACACACACCCACCCACACGCACACCCCCACACACACACACACACACCCACACACACACACGCACACCCACACGCACACACACACGCACACCCACCCACACACACACACGCACACACACACACATTTACACGTCCCCTCCATGGGCTGCCACCTTATCGTGGTGGGGGGGTTTGAGTGTCCCAGTGATCCTAGGAGTCTTGCTGTCGGGGCTTCATGCCTCTGGTTGGGCCACCCAATGCAGACGGGTCCAAGGTGAGGAACCAGACCAAGTGCAGCCCAAAGATCCCTTATGATGAAAACGACCATTGGAAACAGTGGTTCTGCTCGCCTGTACATGAGGTCCCACCCTGGAGCCAGGCCTGGGGGTGGGGCACGTTGGGGAGCCCCTGGTGGCCGGGCTTTAACCCACAGAGCCCGGCCGGGCTCAGCCCGAAAAGAGCCGATGGGTTCCGGCTAGAAATAGTCGGACTCGGGGCGTGCTGTGGTGGCGCAGGGGGTTAGCACGCACCACTTTTGGAGGCCTTAGTCCTCGAAACGGACGTCGAGGGTTCGACGACCTTTGCCACATGTCTTCCCCCTCCTTCCTGTCTGCCTGCTGTCAGAAAAATACGAGCCACTAGCGCCGCAAAAACTCTTCGGGTTGGATGTTCTCCCACCCTGGAGTTGCCCCTTGTGAGAGGCGCTGGGCAGGAGTGGGCTGACTTGTTGCCTCCCGCCTTGGTGCCTGTACGCTGGGGTGAACAAGAGGACAGCCTCTCCCTCTACCTACGGGTTTGGGTCGGGTTCTGACTGTTTACCCAGTCCTTGGAGGGGGTACTGGAGAGTGCCCCTCCTGGGAACTGCCTTGTTATCCTGGAGGGGTTTTCTCCGCAGGGTCTCCTTAGAGAAAGGGTGAGAAGCCCAGAAATCCAGGAGTCCTTGATGTTTATACATATATCCAGGGTTTCCCCCAGCGCATCTGCTGGTGTCGGCCAGCGGGTGACCCGTCAGTTATTCAGTTGGCGAAACCTCAAAAAAGCAAATAAACCGGCGATCCGCCAGAACCGCACACTGTAAGAAGCTCAGGCGGGATCTTAGAACTACGGGAGGTTCAAACTCCACTCATTCATGTTTAGCTTGCAGAAAAACGCCAACCCGTGAAATAAACAAAAGCAAACTGACCAATCAGATTTAGGCTTTGTGCCCCACCTCACCCCCACAGACTCTACACAGCTGTGTGTACAATATCTTTGGACACAAAATGTCTTTTATCCTCCACAATTTTGTTAATAGTAAAGAGGGTTAGATAATAAAACAAGAACTATTCTTTTCTTTTTTTTATTCAAAGGAAAATCTCAAGGTACTCAGTTCGTCCAGCCGTGCAGCTGCAGCACCGATCCAGACTCTCAGTCACTGGTGGGAAATTTATCATCACACAGAAAATCTCCAAATGAGAATCAAACTTAAAACTCTGAACCAAGAACTTCTGATCACAATATAGCAATTAACCATATCTGCCATGGCAAATTATTACTGATAACTACTGTGAGTAGTCCCTAACATTAATATGATCAGGCAGGATGTAATCATATATACATATATATATTATTGTTATAAAGGCTGAGCCAAGAACATTTATGTCTGTATCAATAAGTAGCCCTTCGTGTTACTCTGGACCCGTGAAGTAGCTCCCAGTCTGAAAAAGGTCGGTGACCCCTGTTTTAGACATTTCAAACCCAGAAATTGTCGAGGTTTTTTTTGCTGTTGTTTTTGGGTTTTTTTAAAGATTTCTTTTTAGGTTAATCTGAAAATTTCAGAGTTTTTCTAATTTGTTCTAGACTTTTGAAACTCAGAAATGTTAAAGTTTTTTCTACAAATTTTTTGAGATTAAGTTAATATTGTTTTTTAGCTTTTTAATGGAAATTTACTCCTTTTTAGTTCTAATACACTCTTGTATTTACTATGGCTTATTCCTGATAGACAGAGTCTGCCAGGAATGCTAAAGCTAGTTAGCATGGCAGATAACAGTTTTTCCTGAAACTGTAAGTTGTTCCTCCTCCATTAATACACTAAGCAGTGTACAGGAGCTTGATTGACAGCACTTTGACCCTCCTACTGGTTCTGATTGGCTGTTTTTGACCAGCTCATGCACACTTTGTGACCATTCCTTCAGATGGCAATAGCAGCACTGGAAGGAGCTGAAGCAGATCGATTTTTTCACTCTTTATCTGTTTCACTCTAAACTATCCTCTTCATGAGATTGCTTTGGGAAAATAGAGTGTCTTCAGTCAGAGGCTTCTTGTTGTGCCTATTACCATATTTGGCCGTAGTCAGGCACTGTAACAGCTGTAATTGTGTAGTGTCTCTTTAAGATACTCTAGTATTGCCAATGATGTCAGAAGTATGCGCCACGGCTTCTCTGTAGAGCGTGGGAGAAACGTGCTAGACGGACATGTTAGCTCCCTAACTTTATAGTAATGTTATGGGTTGTTTGGACGCTGCTCAATTTTCATGTCTGATAATATAACAGCCGTTCAACCGGCTTTGTAAGGTTGGTGAAGAGCGTATTTATTAAAGGACAACACTGGGGAATTCCCAGTACCAGAGTGGTTGTGAGTTTTGGACCGTCCTGACGAATCTGCCGCCTCCTCTCCTCCCTTAAACACAACCCAAGCGTTACAGCGCCTCACCTTAATTACGTTACACTGATCAGCAACTTCCGGGTCTAGGCTGGATGCTGAAGCGCGTGAAGCGGGAGCGGCCGCGGAAATTGCGCATGTACCGCATACAAATAATGACAAATAGAAAATGCAAATAGGCCCGGGCGATGTCCCGCCCCCGAGAGCAATATACTCCACCGTGATTGGTAAGTTCGTTCAGCTCCGCACAAAACACTGAAAAGTGCCAATTATATCAAACTCGCGGGCCGCACTAACATTAAACTTTCATATTAAGGCGGGGGCCACAAACTATCGTCCCGAGGGCCGCAGTTGGCCCGCGGGCCGCGAGTTTGAGACCCCTGTGCTAGATGAATGCAAAAATAACCTTATAAATTTTGAGGAAATGTGGAGCGAGAAAAATTAACAAAGTCCAAACCTTGTTAAAGAGAAAGAACAAAACACAGCTTTATTTCACATCTGCGCAGATGGAGAACTCAGAAGAGATCTAACTAGACAAAGGAATCATCTCTCTACATATACTGTATACCGTCCTTCTCCCACAGACACAGTGTCACCACCAACATTCCCAAGGAGCTAATCAGATTAATACACACACAGAGAAAAATGCAACTTTCAGTTAAAAATGGGTTTCAGACAGAATATTCTGTGTCTAATAATAATCGCTCCGCCGTCGGTCTGGTCTGTCCCTCCGCAAGGTATGACAACTATTTACTTATCGCCTGTTGCTAAGCTTCTGACACACTGAGGCAAACTGTGAAGGCTAAAAAGAGAAACAATGACTCTGTAAGACTGAGTGAGACATAATAAACTAATTAAACATTGCAAGATTAATATTAAATAAACTTCTAATAAAAGTAAACACACTGTAAATAATTGTTTTATTCCACAATTCCTCCCTTTTGTTTCTCTTGAAACATCCATCCATCCATCTTCTTCCGCTTATCCAGGGTCGGGTCGCGGGGGTAGCAGCTTCAGAAGGGAGGCCCAGACTTCCCTCTCCCCAGCCACTTCTTCTAGCTCCTCCGGGGGAATCCCGAGGCGTTCCCAGGCCAGCCGAGAGACATAGTCCCTCCAGCGTGTCCTGGGTCTTCCCCGGGGCCTCCTCCCGGTGGGACGTGCCCGGAGCACCTCACCAGGGAGGCGTCCAGGAGGCATCCTGACCAGATGCCCGAGCCACCTCAACTGGCTCCTCTCGATGTGAAGGAGCAGTGGCTCTACTCTGAGTCCCTCCCGGATGACTGAGCTTCTCACCCTATCTCTAAGGGAGAGCCCAGCCACCCTACGGAGAAAACCCATTTCGGCCGCTTGTATCCGCGATCTCGTTCTTTCGGTCATGACCCAAAGCTCATGACCATAGATGAGGGTGGGAACGTAGATCGACCGGTAAATCGAGAGCTTCGCTTTTTGGCTCAGCTCTCTCTTCACCAGGACGAACCGGTACAGCGCCCGCTTGACGGCAGACGCTGCGCCAATCCGCCTGTCGATCTCCCGCTCCCTTCTTCCCCCATTCGTGAACAAGATCCCGAGATACCTGAACTCCGCCACTTGGGGCATTACACCCCCCCTGACCCGGAGAAGGCACTCTACCCTTTTCCGGCTCAAGACCATGGCCTCGGATTTGGAGGCACTGATCCCCATCCCGGCCGCTTCACACTCGGCTGCGAACCGCTCCAGCGAGAGCTGCAGATCACGACCTGATGAAGCCAAAAGGACCACATCGTCTGCAAAAAGCAGAGACCCAATTTCTATAAACATGGCTTAATTTAAAGCTGAGGACATTGCTGGTGTTTGTAAATGTTCTTCCTTGATATAAATCTATAAACAGTTTGGTTTCTATCAAGACGCAAGAGAGGACTAAGCAAATTCCTCCATCCTATTTGATGATTATGTACAAACATATGAGGCAATTCAGTTTTTGTCATTTATTTAAAAATTACAGCAGCTGCAGAGCGCCACAGCAATGGGACAATAAGCTGATAAAGTTGTAAAACAACTTCAAACAATTTATATTCTGCTTTTCCTTGCTTAGTGTTTGCACGCAAACCCGTTGAAATGACAACCGACAACATCTTTGTTAACCCTCAGAGCAGAGAGTAATATATTGACCAGAATGTCAATATAGCTACGCACTGTAGCCAACTTCCTGCTTTTGAAACTGTCTCTAGTCAAGTTGCATTCAGACAGGTTTTCTACCATTTTAGAGTCCACTTCAACCGGACCGAGACCTAAGATTTTAGGCTGATCAGAGTTTGGTTTTTAAGTCCGTTTTGAAATTCAGATCTGCATTCAGACCTCCCCAAAAACTCGGACTTTCTAGACAAACTGATTAGAGTCAGACTCAGGACTCTAATCCTGGGTTGGTTTGAATACACCCTTAGAAACGTAGACAGACAACCAAGGGCGTAGGTTTGGTCTAAGTTTTGGTGGGACCTTACAACTTACTCACCAACTCACCAGCATTTAAAATGAATGCTACCACTGCGTAGTATATTGAAATATTAAACTAATCAATGTAGATTTTCGTTTATTTATTTTGTTTTTGTTAAAAAATACATATGTTTTTTTTATTTTTTATTTATATGGCAAAAATTGGTCGGGGCTATTTTATATCCCTTGAATATTGGTCGTGACATGTCACGACCGTCCATACCCAAACCTACGCCCATGCAGACAACATAGCAGCAGGGACACAATCAGACTCCGGTACCGTCAGTAATGAGCTGAATGGTTTGGCGTTGTCGGCGCTACAAATCGCTCAGCTGAGGCGCTGCTGCTGGCGAAGTTTTGAGATCAAACTGCCTAAAAATGGCTTCTCTTGTCCACAGTTTGAGTCGCTCCGTTAAACTGAGCCAATGGTGGCTGGAAGAGACAAGACACAGCGAGGTTCTGCTGCTGAGAAGATCAGAGAGAAGAAAACGGGGAATTAACAATGCCATCTTCATGAGAATCCACTTCAGACACAGAAGAACCGCTGAACTACATCTGAATCCATCCTGGTTCCTTCCATTGGGGTTCCCTCCATCCATCCGTCCTGGTCCTTTTGTCTGTCCGTCCCGGTTCCATCCATCCATCCGTCCTCCTTGGAGTTGCATGATCTTTTTTTTTCTTTTCAGAGATGCTTTCACAATCTGTTGAAATAAAAATTAAAACTGGAAAATCCTAAAATTTGATCTCTGGTTGTGGAGATTCAACATGAAGATTCCTTTGAGATCAGACAGAAAAATGGCTGTTAAACACTGAAGATAACATCAGGAACGTTGTCCTTAACCTTAACACAGTGAAATGCGCGGATCACAATTTGTCCTACTGTACTTCGTATTGATGATTAAAATGATTATTTTACTGTAGTTATTTGTAAGAAAGCGTTCTATTTGTTAAAAAAAAGCTTGGTCCTGAAAACAGGTTTTGTTTGGTTTCAATGTAGAGTATTTAATCATGCTTTATAATAATTGTAAAAAATAAAGGTAACTACTTCACGAATTTCGCCCATCACAGGTTCTTTTTGGAACGCAACCCCCGCGAAAAACGAGGGTTCACTGTGCTGCCATTATTAGTTTATTTTTTAATGGTTCAAAACCAACTATGAATGGGTGAGTTTTTAGCCTAGATTGAAGTCATTGTTTCGGCTGTTTTCTGGAAGTTTGTTCCAGATTTGTGGTTTTTAGAAGCTGAAAAAAGCTGATTTGGTTGCAACATTTCAGTAAAAGTCTCTGAATAAACATGGTTTTGTTAAAGCTAGGATATAAAAACACTTTGTGTTGTACTTTACATATTCCATTGTGAGAAAATTTCAAATTAAAAGTGTTCATCTGCATCAACAAGTCAAGTTTGTGTCATTTTTATGATTGCAGTTGGGGCCGCACAGAATCAGTTCAAGGGCCACAAATGGCCCACGAGCCACACGTTGGACACTGGGCTAAAATGTTTATCCATGTTGTTTTTCTGCTTTGGTTGCATCAAACTGAATGATGACTTTCTATCACTATTAACAAATTTTTCACCCCCTGATTTGTCCTGACTCCACGTCATTATTTTTTGTCATCGAAGTAAGGAGTAGGAAATGCAGATTTTTATCTTAAAATACAAGTAGTAAAAGTAAAACGTCAAAGATAAATACTATGAATAAAGTACAGAGACTTGGAAAAATTAAGTACAGTAACTTTTCTTCACTTTTACTTTACTAATTTTAGAAGTACTATTTACCCTAATCTGCTTTCTCCTTTTTTAGTGGGTTCTGGTGATTTTACTGACATGTTTATTTTATATTCGTGTATTTGTTTAGTTGCTAAAAAAAAAAAAAAAAAAAAAAGCGTGGGTCGTTGCTAATAACCGTTGGCCACGCTGTATTTTGAAAATTCAAGTTTCGGAATGGGGCGGAAAGCTTTTATTCTGAAAGGGAACCGAGATTTGACTTGACTTCCGGTGTGCTTTCTGGGCTCTCAGAGGTGTTTCTAGGTTAGTATGGTCATGTTTTGTAATGTAATATTTAATATGTACACGTGGGTGTGACCTGAACCAGATGAAATGTCGCCATGTTTCTGCATCTTTCGATCTTCGGCCTGTTAAAAGAAATCCTGACGGAGCGGAGCTAATGTTGCTAATGCTAGCTGCCCAGGTTAGTGACGTTAAGCAGGACCAGACGCTCAGCTGCTGTTTATAACAGATTCAGACTGGAAAGTGATGCAAATGTACCATGTTTTAGTACAGAAGTATTTATAATTTTAGCTTAGTTTAAATTAATAATACAGAAAATATGTACTGTATCAGTTAAACGTTGATATTTAAGTGTTAATGTATATTTAGTGTCAAATTGATCGCTATAAAGCTTAGAAATCAAATTGGGAACATCAAGCTTGGACATAGTTTGATTTTGATCATTGGAATTTAACGTTATTATTGTTTGATGTTGGAAATTTAGATAAAGATTTGATCAATAATAGCCAAGACTCTACATTGATTTGATTAAAAATTGGGTATTTTAATACCGTTTTTCCTTGGAGATGCCGATTTGCGGGTTTAGTTGCTTTTTAAAAGTAACTTAAATGCCTTTTCTTCCCCATTCTGATGCTTTGTTTAAACTTCAGCAAGTCATCACCACGACATTTGTGAAGTTGATGCAATGAAACTGGTTGATATTTTTGTCAAATGTAATTATATTGAAGTACAAATAATTTATCACTTTATTTCATGTTGGATTTTAAACCGCTGTAAAACTAGTTTCTGAATGATAAACAGTCAATCAAGCATAATTGAGCATAACTGTTACTAAAGATTTTTTACTCAACAAGTTGAATTAATGCAGCCAGAATTGAATAGTTCATTCATTTGATCATACTTTCTCTAATCTTAATCTGTTTTATGTTTTTAGGATGTCTAAGCTGGAACGTCTGAATGCCCGTGTGGCCAAACTGCTGACTGAAGCTGTGCAGGAGGTTCTGGAGCTGGTGAAAGAGACGGTGTGCGAGTACCAACAAAGAACCTTCAGAACACAGAGAGAAAACGAAAGTCTGAAAAGACAACTGCAGGAGCTGCAGGTCAGACTAACCAAAGAAAACACAGGTGGGTTAGATGTCGTTCAGTCCCTCCAGGACGTTTTATGCAATAGTTTCTGCCTAAAATTGCTGATTTTGCGGCACCTATTTCTAAAAGTTGCTGTCAAAGTTGCACATTTTTTAAACCTTTATTTTTGGTAAACTGCTGCTAAGGTTGCAACTAACGATTTATTTAGTAACCGGTTAATTTGACAATTGTTTGATTAATCAGATAAAAAATCTGGCACATTCTAACCTCTTTAGCATTCTTTGAAACTATTAGATAAGCATTAAAATATGCAAATAAACTAATACATATTTAATGTCGAAAGTAAAATAGCATAGCATTACTTTTAAGGGTTTTTTTTTAAATTAAATGCAAAATTTTTATATTTTTGTTCAGTTTGGTCTTTTTTAATCTCTATGCTCCAGTTAGCGATGATTTGGTTACTCAGTTTGTTGACGATTACTTCAATAATTGATTAATCACAATTAATTGTGTCAAGTCTAATTGTCTTCCCACAAAGAAACAGGATTTTAACGGTTAATATTTAAAGTTTGGTCAGGAAAGAAGGAAATGCAGAAAATATGAAGGTGGTTTGTCAGATTTTTTTCTTTCCAGTTGTGAGTTAATACAATTTTCTTGTATTTTCCAATTATTTTCCTTCAGAAAAATTAGAAGGCCTAAATTTTCAGAAGTTATTAATTAAGTTTGTTTTTTAGTGGAAATTTGTAAAATTTGAATGTGAATTTTGAAACTTTTCCTGAGTTGAGTCAAATAATGCTCATAAAACTAATTTAGACTGGATAACATAACTCATAATAAGAATAAGCATTTTAAAGTAAAACAAACACTACAGAGATGACTTAACTTAGAACTGAGTTAAAAAGGTATAAAAATGCAAAAAGAAAAAAAAATTACATGTAATGTAAATGTTATTAAATTTAAAATTTCTCAAATCATTTTTAATTTAATACAATGGTTAAAGAGAGATTGCTGTAGCAATAGTTTTTAAGTGTCTTGAACTTGACTGTTAAAGTTGGTAACTGAGAAAAGCAACAATAAAACTAGACTGAGTCTTTTTTACAGTGTGGTAAAGTTGCAGTGACTGGTGAAGATTGCAAGTCCACACAAAATTAGCAAATAATGAGTGAATTTGCATGAATAGTTGCGATCGCAACTTCTTGGAGGTTCTGGTTGTTGTTCAGGCATCTTAAGTTTCCTCATTCATGATGGATAAGAATCTTTTATTTTTATCTACATTTGCAGCTGTTCTCTCTTCAACTAAGCCGTTTCTTGAGAAAACGGATCATGTGGACGAGCGAAACCAGGATTTGAGCTTCTTTCAGAATCATCAACCAGATGTAACTTCCACAGAGCCAACGCTGATCAACGCCACTGAACTCTGCGTGAAGCAGGAGCAACGCGTCGATCACGAATCAGGAGCTGAGCGCTGCAGAGCAACAAGTGAGGAAGTCCAGGCGTCGCGTTGTGCAACCGGGGATTCGGACGCTGCGTCGTCCAAAGTGTACGACTCTTATACTGGCGGGATCCAGCTTCCTGCCATCAAAACAGAAACGGAGCAGCAGCAGCCGGCTGGATGTGTTGACTTGAGCTGCACCTCTACAAAAGACCCCGGTCCGCAAGCCGGCGCAGAACAAAACGGACTCGTCTTCGTCGATTCACATCTCGCCCCCGATGGGAGGCAGGGTGTCGTCAACGGCAACAGGGCTGCCACGGTCAACGGTAGAAAAATCCGTTTGGATCATGTCGGCAGAAGCGGCCTCCACCTCTGTGTAGTGTGCGGGAAAACGTTCAGCAGGGTGGCCAACCTGAGGATCCACCAGCGGTGTCACACAGGGGAGAAACCGTACGGCTGCGTACAGTGTGGGAGGCGCTTCAGCCAGGCGGGGGACCTGAAGAAACACAAGAGGGTCCACACGGGGGAGAAACCTTACTACTGCAGCCAGTGTGGGAAGAGCTTCAGCAGAGGAGAGAACTTGAAGAGACACCAACGGATTCACATTGGAGAAACTCTGCAGCTGCAGCGAGCGTGGACAGAGCTGCAGTAGACGTTCTCTGCACACTTTCTGCATCTCATCTTATAGGTTTTAACATATTTGATCAAGATTTGTTTGGCCACGTTCCCACAGCAGGCCAATACGACCAAAATTTTATTTCTTTTTATCATATATCCATATCCGACCTAAATCCAGCTTTTTCACTGCAGTCAGAACGGCCAATTCAGATCTTTTCACCCAAAAAATATTCTATCTGTGCTATTTCTATATGTGGAACTAATTTGGACATCCGCTTGTTAAAAATTATGGCAGCGACAAATGTAAACATGACATATATTCATAATTCAGTCATAGCTCTAGCACTCATCGTCGATTGGCCAATCAGAGGAGACGTCGGCATCTTTTTCAGGTGTTGGCGTGATAAGAAGCGTATATGGCTACGTCTGCGGCTTTTTGGGGAAATGGTGGTTGGCGATTTCATAGAAGAGCTATGGATTCAACACATTAGAATGACGAAACTTTTTCATGAACTGTGTCTGGGGGGAAAAAACCCAATCAATCCTACAAAAGTTTGATTACAGTCGGGTTTAAACAGTAGTTTGAAGGACAACACACAAAAAAGTAAAAATCGGATTTCAAGAAAAAAAAGAATTAACGCCAAGACCTGCTGTGTGAACATAGCTTTAGCGTTCTTTGAAACAAAATGTCCCACCATCTTGCTACTCAGTCTATCAAATGCCTTCCTTTTTCACATATACACAGCTATGATGATGCTTTGTGTAGGAATTGCTGCATGTCTGAGATGATTAATCGGTTTAATCGTGATTAATCAATTATGGAAATAATCATCAACTAATTTAGTCTTTTTTTTTTCTTTTTTTTAACCCCTCCAGGGGTCTTTTGTGGGCTCTAGTGTCCCTTATATGACAGTAGGCTGACAGGAAACGAGGAAGGAGAGGGGGGAAGACATGCGGCAAATGTCGTCAGGTCCGGGAGTCGAACCCACGACTGCCGCGTCGAGGACTCAAGCGCTAACCCCGCCCAATTTAGTCTTTTTTAAATTAAGTTTTCTGAGTATACGCACTGAAGGAAAAAAAGGTCATTTGCTGAAGAAATAACATTTATAGCAGTAAATAAGACAAAACTGAACAAAAATGATACGTTTTGCATGTAAGATGGAAAAAAAACCCAGATTCTCTCAAGTCGCATAGTTTAAGCTTGAGCCAATTCAAATTCTGGGAAAACATCTATTAACAACCTTTTGCTATCCGGTTATTAATCAGTTAATCGAAAAACACAAGCAACAGATTAAACTTACACTGTATTGTTAAAGCAAAACGGGCTTTTCATTTTTCTTTTAGCTTCAGATGCATCCTTTGCTACAAACGACCAATGTTTGCCTAAAAACATTGTATTTTAGGCAATAAAATATTTATTTTCTGATTTTAAAATTTATTGGATTGTTTATTTGCATTTTTAAAATCTATTTCTAATATTACATAAAAAGATTTTTAGTCTTTAAATGAAAAATCTGCACAATGTGACAGTTATGTAATCTGAAAAATTGTCCAAAAAAAAAAAAAATCAGTAGATTAATCTGTTGCTAAAACAGCCCTGTAGTGAACACAGTTTGACCCAAAGAGTTTTAATGGTGATGGACTCCAGATTAGTGCATGATAAAGGAAAAGTTATTCTCAGTTCATCATCACATTTAAACTGTTGTGACCTGAATTCATATCCAGTAAATCTGCTTCACCAATCACCATATTTAAGCTGATAATTGTTTACATGGTGGAAAATATTTTTCTGTAGCTTCTTGTCTGTAACTATAAGACATGCAGCGGCGCCTGTTAATGGTTGATTGTCCTGCAGCCTAAACGGTTCAAACATTTATTTTTGGAACACAAAAAATGGCTGAGTTAATTATTTTTAGCCAGTTAAATCTTTAACAGCCTTGTTATCATTTATTACAAACTTGTTGAAGTAGCCACTGCTTTTTTCTCACATAGTTTAACCAGTTTTATCAGTGGTTGGTAATCTGAGAGTAATATATAAATTTTAAGTGCAAACATTACACAACTAGATGTTTTGATTTAATTTCAATTAACCAATAAAGATGGTTACAAATAATTACTGAGTTACTTTTTGTTCTCTATCTTTGTAAATATGGAGTTGTTTATATATATATACTGTATATATATATATATATATATATATACATATATATATATATATATATATGGCTCTGCACCCAGGGTGTCATTCCATCAGAGCAGAATCAGAATTTTTAATATTTTTAATCACTAAATATTTGGCTCCAAATTAAATATTTATTTTGCTGACTGAAATTTTAGTTTTAAACTATTTATTTTCCAAACTACACATTTAATTTCCAAATGAAATATTTATCTTCCAAACAGAATATTTAGCTTGCTAGCTAAATATTTCGTTTGAAATGTAAATGGTATAGTTTGAAAAATAAATATTTAGCAAGCAAGAAAAGTTAGAAAAAATTAAATGTATAGTTTGGAAAATATTTAGTTGGCAAAATAATTTGGAGCCAAATATTTATTTAACAAAATAAACATTTAATGTGGAGAAAAATAGCAAAAATATTTAACTTGAATCTAAATATTTGCAAAATTAATATTTAATTTGGAGCTAAATAGTTAAATACTATTTAGTTTGAAAGCCATTTAGTTCAGACTTGAACATTTAGTTTCAAATTAAATATTTAGCTTCTTAACTAAATATTTAATTTGAAAGTTAAATACTTTAAGTTAAATTATTTTACTTTGACATTAATGAATATAGTAATAACATTGTGAAAATATAACTGAAAAATTAACACACCCACATTTTTCCCTTTATGACAGGCTAAATAAACTAATTATTGCTTTTGTTTTATTTTTGCTTTTTACTTTGTGACTTTACGAACAGCACTCCATAGGTCTTGACATGTACTATTGATTTATTTTACTTAGGGGTTTTTTTAATGGATGAAATTCATATGAAAGGCAGTTTGCAACACTTTATTTTGAAGGTTTCGAAAGTAGATTTTGAAACAGAAGCGCGTCGCTCTGCAATACAAACCGCATGATTACGCAACTCCGTAACACGAAACCAAACATTAAATTTATTTCTAATGACAGGAAAACATGCATTGAAAATTAGTAAAATGATTAAAATAAAAAGGAATGTGTTATCTTAAACCTGTAAGATTATATTATTTGCACGCATATTTTTTTTATATTGAAAGCTTTATTTGCTCAAGTGAGTTGACGTGGAGCCGGACCAGGAAGCAGCTGCTTTACACACACACTCTCTCTCTCACACACACACACTCACACCCAAGGGAGGAAACTGCAACACGCTTTACGGAAAGGTGAGTAACCGATACCCATGCTGATGGAAACGTTTTCTCGCTTCCCAATTTCTTCAAAAGTTTCGTCTGAGTCAGTTTTTGTTTTTAATCGACGCTGTCGCTTTAAATGAAACAGCTGGGCAGGTATAAGTGGCGCAATGAGCGCCGCTAACAAATGAAAATATTTATCGTTACAGAAAACAAACGGTCCTCCTTTGAAAATAATAAAGACAGTATCATAGATTCACTCTTTTGTGAAACAAGGGGGGGAAAATCCAGTTCTTTTGAACTGAGTCAGTTTGTAACAGTCATGGTCATAATTAGTTCTCGGATCAGTTAGACGCGGAAGTGGCTCAAACTGTGTTTGTGTGCTGCAGGTCTATGTTCTGAACACCCTGCAATGTTGAAATGAAGATTGATGAAAAGGTTGTCAACTACTTTGAATCTTGCAACTCACCTGTGGACAAAGAGGGATACCTGTCCAAAAAGGTAAAGGCCAACGTTTGAAGTTTTTCAAAATAAAACACGTTGCATATGTTTTCACGGTTTATAGATGTGACACGTTGCAAAAATACGTCTAATACTGATGTCAAAAAATACAATTTCGCAGTTGTGGTTTTTCTGTTAAATTTAAAATCACACATGAGTAAATTTGTTCGTGCCATAAGTCATAAAAAATAATGGCAGCGACCGTAAAAATGAGACGTATTCATAAGTTAGCCATGATGCTAGCACTCATCTGTCAGCCGTCAGAGGACTTTGACTTCTTATTCAGGTATTGTAGCCACAAATATTTGGGGGAAACTGTAATCTGCGATTTTACAGAACAAATATGAATTCAACATAACTTTTTTTTTTTTTTACCAGTTATTTGTTAATTCTTACTTTATGTGTGAATTGTGAGACAGTTATTTTTTGTTTTTAAGCATATGCACTGACTGATGGCACCTTTTAAATTTCGTTGTCCTTGTGACAATGACAATAAAGATCTATCTTATCTTATCTTATCTTATCTTATCTTATAAGAGCTGTGAAACTAGAAGCGCCACCTTCCTGCTCTTTGTCGTTTTCTGCAGTAGTAATTTGTCACGTGAAATAACGTGTTTATACCGCTGAAAAAACACCTTATCCTAGAGCAAAAACCTTTTTTTAAAAATCAAAAAATCTTTTGTTTGTTTGTTTTTTTAATTTGGCATGTTTCCACTAAGACGATTTATTTTTGTAATTTCAATTCTCTGGTTAATGGAAACGCATCTAGTGTCTTCAAATCCCATTTTGACCAATGTTTCAACTTCGTATTTGTGCCCTTTGATCTGTAAATTATTAATACATTTTAACAGGTGGATTTATTTGACCGGTCAAGCTTGAAGTAGGAACCAACTTCAAAAACATAAAAAACATTTTACGTTGCATTCCCCATTAAACATTAACCCAAAATAAAACATTATGAAATTTATGCGTTGTACATTTTCTGTCTCTTTTTTTAAACCAGACCTTTTTAAAGACATGAAAATGTAAATGTATTCACTTCACAAATACATTTTTTAGAGGATGTTTTCTATTGCAGACTACAGAACATTATTAGGAAATCTTATTTATGTAACTTTCTATGAAAATGTTATGTTTAATATTTCCACTCTTCCAACTTATTTACATTTTAATATTTGATATATTCTTTAATCAGGCAACTGGATTTTTTTTCTTCACATTTTTATTCCAAATAAACAAAGTAGGCAACCAATTTGTTAAATTTTGTAGACAAACTTTTCAGCCTCTATTTACTTTGGAAACAAGGAAATTTACAGAGTAGTTAAGCTAACAGTAACTAGATACAACTCGTCTCCAGCAATGATGTAAAATTATTAGTATCTGTAAAAGTCAAGAGTATTTTGGATTGACTCTCAGTTTGTAATTTTAAACATAAAGTCCTAAAAATATACAAACACTGATGCTACAGTATACTCTAAGCATTTTCTAGGCTAAATGGGTTAAACTCCGTTTTTCAAAACAGAGATAAATGCGTCTCTGAAGACACATTGTTCTATCGCCCTCGGGCCTCGAGCTGAATTCAATCTCCAGTTCTCAGTTTTACGTGAGAAATGACTCATAAGTTTGAAATGACTCATAATGAAAAGGAGGGAAGCTGATAGTTTAGTCAGAACATGTGACAATCCTGCAGGAGTCAAACTTTTCATGGCTAAATATGGGAGCGTTAACAAGAAAAATCCAAAGTAAAGATTATTTGTACAACACATTTCAACAAACAAAACAAATGAATGTACTTAACATAACAATTGGCTTCTATGATGTGAATACAAAACCACAAGAAAGCAACAAACATATTTCCTCCAATTCCATCATTAATCTGATAAAAAATCATCATAAAATACTGGAATGAAGTCTGGACTTGGTCAATGTTCCAGTTATTATTAATTAAAAGCAACTCTTAGCAAATATTTTGCTTCCCCCCCTTTAAGTTAAAAGGACGCCATGCTAAAGCATTTTTGAAATTAGAAATTTATAAATTTATTTGGCGTGGACAATCCGTAAAAGCCCCAGAACTAGCTAAATGGTTACCCATTGTAACAATTTATTGGTGCAATTTATTGATCAGTTGTACCACATTGATCAATAAACAATTGGTACAAACAGGAGCAGTTGCAGTTTTCTGGAAGTTTTTTCCAGATTAGAGGAGCCTATAAACTGAATGCTGCTTCTCCATGTTTGGTTTTGATTCTGGGGATGCAGAGCAGACTTGAACTAGACCTATGAAGGCACTGTATTCATTTCAAATAAAGATAAATCCATGGATGAGTTTTTTAGGATCTTGTTGGGACATTTGTAGTTTAATCCTGGAAATGTTCTTCAGCTGATAGAAGACTGACTTTGTAACTGTCTTTATGTGGCTCTGAAGGTCCAGGTCCATCACTGCTCCCAGATTTGAGGCCTTTTCAGTGGTTTGTAGCTACAATGACTGTGTGCTGACTCTACATCGTTCCTGTTTTGATCTATATATAATAACTTCAGTTTTTAAAATTCACAAGAAGCCAGTTTAATTAATACAAAACAGGAAATATATAAGGTTGTGTGTTTTGGTCGAACAACTCTTCCGTATGGCTAATAAACGCTTCAGTAAAGCTTTGTCTAGTCTTGTTTACAATGGTAGACGATGCATATTTAGATTTGCAGATGGCCACACAAGTTTGATTAATTTAAATATTTCTTATTTGAACGGGACAAAACTGGGATTTTTCGAAGTGAACGCAGAGTTAGATCGGAAACAGAAATTAAGCCCTGGATTGAATAATGGGAGCTAAACCAAAATAACAATGGACCAAATAGGGAACCTTGGGGAACGCCACAGATCACTGAAACCTTCACATCTGAGTAGTTAGAAGGTTTTACTGAATTTAAACTCAGTTCCAACATGAACTGAGTTTAAATTGGATTAAATTCAGTTGATGCTGGACCCAGAAATACCAGCCAAAACTATTATGACCCTGATGTAAAGTCATTGTTTTGTGACCTGATTTTAACCCCATTCCACACCTCATGTAATTACAAACCAACACAATATTTTGCAATAAAAATTAAGAAAACATGTGCAACGTATCCTCTTTGCAGACTACAGATTGCTTCAAAGCAGTTGTGTAATTGAGAGATGTGTAACCTGCTCAGTAAAACGCACCATGTGTCACAGGGTGAGATAAAGACTTCGTATCAGAAGCGCTGGTTCGTTCTGAAGGGAAACCTCCTCTTCTACAAGGAGCGCCCGGGGGACAGGGACGTGATAGGAGTCATTGTTCTGGAGGGCTGCACCGTCCAGCTGTGCGAGTCCGAGGAGCAGTTCGCCTTCTCTCTGGTGTGGAGCGAGCCGGGACTCCGGACCTACAAGTTTTCGGCGGAGGACCAGGCGAGCCAGGAGAGCTGGATCAAGGCTCTGCTGTCGGCCAGCCACAGCTACCTGGCCCTGCTGGTGACGGACATGGAGAACAAGTACAGAGGTGAGAGACGAGGGAGAGAGGGCGACCTTTGTTCTGGCTCTGAGTCACCGATTACAGCCTCTACGTCTGTCTGGCACCAGGCTCACTGTGGTACAGATTATACAGACTTGGTGTATAATCAAGTACTGATTCATTTAGTTATCGATTGTTCCGACTACTCCTGATAAATGCTGCTGGATGATAAATTGCCCCAAATGTTATTGCAAAATACAATAATTCTGTTGTTTTTAGACAATTTTCAACTACTAAAGTGATAATGCAAGAAACATTCTCAAAGATCAATAAACTTTAAATTAGGGATGCACGATGTATCGGCCAATATTAGTCTTTATTCTTTTAACATATTCATATCATCCCGATGAATAAAACTGGGCCAATATTAATATCCAATATTTACTTCCATCTTGTTGCTGTTTGTTTTTTTAAAATGTGTCAACAGGGTAGAGAAGTGCGAATAATATCAGTTAATATTGGTTATCAGCCATAGCAGAAATATTGATATCTGCCCAAATTTTCAAATGAGCATTTAACACTGGACCTGGAAGATATTTTAAATATCCAAAATGCATGAATAAAAAAGAAGTAACAAATAAATTAATTATGAAGTCTTTAATAAATTTTTCTGGACAATAAATTGTCCTAAATATTATTGCGATAACCAATAATAACGATAATGGCATAATAATGCAAGAAAACATTTTCAAAGATTATATCACAATATATCGGCACCAACATTGGCATCCATCGATATTGGTCTTTTTTTTTTTTTTACATATTGGTATTGGCCCGATAAATAAAATATCTAAGATTGATAATTTGATCTATGTATTTATATCTATATATGCTACCTTGATGCTCTTGGGGACCCCCTGGTGGTGTGGGGACCCTAAGCAGTCGGCCCTAATGTGCGTTGGGCCGACTCTGCCTCAGCCATTGTTGTTCTTGTGGCTACAAGCAGATTTTTGACTCATGGTTTTAACTATCGGACTTTTTGGAGCTCCGTTGTACTTCTGTCATATTTCAGTCCATCTTTTTTTCCTTCTCCTCTTTCGTAGATACGTTGCTGTCGCATCCCAGCCAATTCCACCGGCCGTTCACAATGCCGAACTTCCACACGTCAGCAACGAACTTTGTGGAAGCAGGAGTCTCCAACCAAACGCTTCAGCCTTCAAACATTTTGGTGGCCAGAGTGTTTTCCAAGAAATCGCCCAAACTGCGGTCTAAGAAGAATTCGAACCTGCCGCCTGTCAGCACGCCTGCCCTGCCGATGTTGGAGCACTTGGATTTGTCTTTAGATCCAGAGGAAGATTTCAGTAAAATGCATGAAGACTTTGGAAAGGAGGTGAAGAAGCTGATTGCTGATTGGTCCAAAAGAAGAGGCGGCGATGAACCAACTCCAGAGGAAAGCCTGATAGATCTTGGATAAAGAAATTTTAAGTTCTCGGTTTTTAATCATCGTGTTAAATCATGTTTGCAACATTTCAAACCTTTTATTTCATTAGAAATGGGAAAAGTTTTGTTTAATGTACAGTACAGACCAAAAGTTTGGACACACCTTTCTAATTCAATGGGTTTTCTTTATTTTCATGACTATTTATAAGGCAAGAAATCCCACTTATTAACCTGACAGGGCACACCTATGAAGTGAAAACCATTTCGGGTGACTACCTCTTGAAGCTCATCAAGAAAATGCAGAGTGTGTGCAAAGTAGTAATCACAGCAAAAGGTTGCTACTTTGAAGAAACTAGAATATAAGGGGTATTTTCAGTTGTTTTACACTTTTTTGTTTAGTGCATATTTCCACATGTGTTATTCATAGTTTTGATGCCTTCAGTGTGAATCTACAATGTCAATAGTCATGAAAATAAAGGAAACTCATTGAATTAAAAGGTGTGTCCAAACATTTGGTCTGTACTGTATTTCCTTTGTTCTGTTTTTATGTTTTCCTCCCATACATTGTTCAATAAATTATCATCTTTTTACTTTGTTGATCATTAGTATGAAGTTTTGCCTTTGTTACATTTTGACACTGTAATCTATAAATTACAATTATGGTTAAAGAATAAATGTGAACATGGATGCAGTATTAATTTTTAAATCAAATTTGAGTTGACTTGGATTTACTGCGATTCACACAGGCTCATAGCCATTAAAACTTTCCATGACGACTTGCGGAAAACCGCCCACTTCCTGTAGAAATACACAAAATAAAAAACATTTGGCAGATCCAAATTCCTGCCAAGTTTCAAGGTATCAGTTTCAGTCTAATAGATCTTGACTCACTTTTTTTCTTTTAATAGTGAGTTTGGATCACAGATGGAAATTTTAACTTTTTTTTTTTTTTCCAACAGCACAACGATCCTAAAACCACATCAAAACTGGCACTGTATCATAAACAATACAACAATATTGTCATATGAAATGGCAGATATTTTAACAGTTTTAATAAAGTTGAGGACTACAGTTAAAAGCCAGGAATCAGCTTAAAATTAATTCTACCTAATCTCATTACAAGAGTGGCCAAATTGTGCATGTTATTAGCTGCGTTTCCATATAATCCCGTAATTTGACAGTTCAAAAATAAACATGATTAATGGAAACACGCCAGTTTGGGAGGGGGATCGTTTTTCGATAAAGTTTTGGCGTTAGGATGATCAAAACTGGTTTATTTAGCAAAACTACAAGGAAACACCTTTTTTCCGCATCACACGAGTCACATGATCAGCAACCGGAAGTGACCAGTGGCGCAAACCACGAAGAAGACGAGGACAGGAAGTGGTAGGAGGATGATGGCGCGGTATGTTTAGTATCCACTGTTGCTACAAACAGCATGCTAGGTAAGTTCAACGGTTTTCTTTTATACAAAACTAATTCAACCAGCTTTTATTATAAACTAAACATGACTACATAACCACGATTTATTCCAGTGATTTAGTAATAAACGTTAAAGTGACGTGTGTCGTGATATTCCAACCCAATGAAACTGAATTTAATAACTCCCATTCTACTTTTAGACGCTCTAAAAATTGTTCCAAAAAGTCATAGATTAGCTATGTTTCCATTTTAGATTAGATCCGGCAACTCTTCACCAAATATTTCAATAAATATTACAAACGGCGCTAAATACGAGTGGGGTTTAAAAAAGCAAGCTAATCAGTGAAGAGTGTCAAAATGTTAGTACAGGGTCAAAATGGCTGCAGAAGAGAATGGTGGTGGTGGTGGTGGTGGGGGGGCAGCGCTGCTATTTCAGTCTGTACAGCTGTCTTGTTTTTATGGTGTTTGACTGCTCCCTCTGCCTCTCCTTTCACCTTCAAGACAATATCTGGAGGAGGATAAAAAAAGAAAAAAAAGATTTTAAATAAAGCCCTGTCTTATGATGAGACCTGGGTCATATGTCATGTGAAAAACATTCAACCTGCAGGAGAGGAGAGGCGCCGTCTCAACTTCAAATACATGCCTTGGTTGTATAGTGGACTGATTGATGGGAGTCCATGGAGCTCATATATGGCGTTAGGTGGGTGGGTTACGCTCCTCCTGTCTTAAAACCCCCACAGTAACCAAAATTAGTGCATCCCTGATCAGAAAACCACTAAACTAGTTAATAATCTTCATTTTTTGCTTTCCAAATGCTTAAAACCCCCCACAAAATCTTACCAAGTAATTTATCAAGTGTACCAAATAGATAACAAAACTAATTTATGAGTAACTTTTCAGCGAGATATAAGTTTGTTTTAAATCAACAATTCCTTAATATTGAAAAAAAGTTCTAGTTCCTCTGGTTGATTATTTCCCTTAAAATATGGGGAAAATATTTTGTTCTAAGTGAAATAATCTGCCAATGGAACTAGTACTGGGTTGTTAGGTAACGGACTGGGCTTAGCTGGTGTTGCTAGGTAACGGGCTGGTGTTGCTAGGTAACGGCAAACGGCCAGTACATTGTGAAATAACCTGCCAGTGGAACTTAACACTTTTTCCATCATTATTAAGGAATTATTGACATAAAACAAGCTGCTATATCTTGGTGGAAAGTTATTTATAAGTTAGTTTTGTCTTATTTTAAGTGTAGTAAGATATTTGCTCCAGAAACTAGATAAAAGTGATTGGTAGGAAGAGTTTGTTTTTGCAGTGCATTTAACACATTTTACTTAAGGGAAAAATTTATTCTTAAGAGGGAGATCATCCTAATACAAGCTGCTATCTCTTGTTGAAAAGCTACTTATGAGTCAGTTTTGTCTGTCTTTAAGTGTAGTAAGATATTTTCACTAGAAACTAGACCAAAAGTATTTGGTAAGATTTTGCAGTGAACAGTTGGACTCTGGAGGATTTTTGCATTAACTTAAATTCCAGCTTTTCCTCCCATTGACACCCATTATTTCTATTTACAAAGCGTTTTTCTGCGTCTCCTTCAGTCGTAAAGGCGTGCTTGTGTTTCACATGTGAGGCCTGGTTGTCATATGTCATCGTTGGAACCCGACCAGCGTCCTCTCGCCAACCGTTTTCAGGTTTCATTACTGTTTATACATCCTAACTGCGATCGCTGATGAGTCGTTGAGGCCCAGGCCTATCACTTATCAAGGTGTTGACTTGGAAATATGTTTACACCAACCGCACGTCGCTGGAGGATAAATTAATAGAAAGCAGAGTTTCAGTTGACCCCATCTGTTTGGGGGTCATTCGAATAAAGCCGGTGGACATCTGTCTTCTTCTTCCACCGCCACCAACAAACACAAAGATGAACCCGGTCGTTGCTCTGCATCCATTTGGCCTCATTTGTCCGCTGACGACACCAAAGTCAGCCCCGTCTGTTGGCATTGAATTCACCTCATTCCAAGACTTCTCTGGCCTATTTTGGAGCCGCCTGTAAGCCGATCCGCCCAGCCGCCTCCTCACTCCTCCCCTGTTTCTCTTACTCTTTCCTCAGCTCTGCTTCCCTGCCAAACCTGATGATGTAGCTAAAGTTAGCCCCCGTCAAGTTAATATATAAGACCCCAAGGGGCCGATGCATACATGTCAGTCCCATCGGCTTGGTGTACAGGCTTCTCTTCTTGACCAACAACAACCCAACAAACTTTAGAGATGGTGAGTGTTGTTTCTGGAGCTACGGTTTGCATCACAGTTTGGACAACCAAGATTGTTGGAGTCACCCAAAATCAAGCCTCAAAACTTTGGATTTGAACCCTTAATTATGAAGAAGGATAAATGCCTTTTTTTAACTGGTTTATCCCAAGATTATAAGACAAACTTTCATTTTAAATTGGATAACCAAGTTTTTAACAACAAAGGGGCAGAGATAAAGGTCTTTTCTTTGCTAGAAATCAACAGTTTGAGATGCTTTTAGATCTAGGGTTAAAGTTAAGTTTTCTTGTCTTATTTGTTGATTATTTTCTGTATCTTTAAGGGTGTAGAAACCTTATGTTTTGTGTGTGTTTTACCTGTTTTTCTCCATCTCTCAGGCACCCAAGAAGGCCAAGAGGAGGCAGCAGCAGGGTGAGGGTGGATCCTCCAACGTGTTCTCCATGTTTGAGCAGAGCCAGATCCAGGAGTACAAGGAGGTATCTTCTTTTAAATCACTGCATCACATGTAATTTTTACTGGTGTGATTTTGGGGAATGTCTCTGTTTCTCTATGATTTGGCCTTGTTTAGTAACATAGGAGTGCTTCTGAAAGCCAATGTTGTCCTTCTCAGCAGGACAGGACGGTAAATCTGAGCTTTTCTGGAGTCAGGTGATACCTCCTCTCCTCTGTGTTAGCTCCGTAATTCTCCTTAGAGACACTTTGCTCCATGACTCCACAGGAATGCAGCCCAACAGCTGGTGGAAAGTCCAATTAATCAAAGCTGGAAAGAACGGGATGGGGGAAGTATGAAAACATACAAGTTGAGTCAACATTCAGGGATTACCAAGGTTGTTTCGCCCCTTGAGTCTAGTTTTTATAGCATCAGAGGGTCGCAGCCTTGATCTTCGACAGAAATGTCTCCTTAAGCATCTCTGGGATTGGAGAATGCGAGGCCAACAGTAGCTTAGCTGGCACCTCCAAAGGTGAAAGAACATTGGTGGCATGGTCAGAAGATTCGGTCACAAGGCAAAAGGATGACAGCTGTAATCAATACCTTGTCCTTAAATGTCGCAAGGGGGCTTGTCTCACATACCAAAGCCTTTTTAACACCTTCGAGAGACAAGTGGACGACCAGCTGCCAAGTCCCGAAAGTTTCCCAATGCCATCTTTGGTTTCAAGGGGGGTGAAACGCCCCGCTATGTGACAAGGGAAGCGGCTAACGGCTGCACATTTACACGTTTGCCTTGGCAGACTAACTCCCACTTACAATCACTATTAACAAGTCTTAAGACAAGGACTTGTGAGAAATGTGAGAATCTTTGTTTTACAGTTTTAGTGTCTTATATCTTGACCTTTTAATCCCAAGAATACTTGCATACACAGCTAGGCCAGTCACGGTAACAAATTTTTGCTGGACGATAAATTGTCCCAGAAGGTTTCAAGTAATTTAATGGTAATGGAAACTAGTGCAAATATCTTAGTATGCTTGAAATAAGACAAAACTTATTTAAAACTAACTTTTCATCAAGATTTAGGAACTTGTTTTACGTCAATAATTCTTTAATATTGATGAAATAGTTCTAGTTCCACTGGCGCGTTACCTAGCAACCCCAGCCAAGCCCAGCCCATCACCTAGCAACCCAGTTCTAGTTCCACTGGCAGATTATTTCACTTATAACAAGATATTTTTCCCATGTTATAAGTGAAATAATCTGCCAGTGGAACTAGAACTTTTTCATCAGTTTTAACGAATTATCAACTTAAAATAAGCTCATATGTCTTGCTGGAAAATGCATTCTTAGTTTTGTCTTAATTCAAGTGTGCTAAAACATTTCCACTAGAAACAAGACAAAAATACTTGGTAAGATTTTGTGTTTTTGAGTTCAGTTAACACTGGAACTTCAAGGCATTTTAAATATCAAAGTAAACAAACAAAACAACAAATAAAACAAATTATGAAGTTTCTGCAAACAAAATTATTCTTAGGAAAAGGTCAGTTGTGACAAAAGCACCAAACTGAAGACTTTAGTAATCCAGTTTTTGGTAGAAAAAGATTAATCATGTAAATGGAAATTATTATTGAGTTCGTTTAAATTTAACACGCGATTAATTGTTTGCGACCGGCCTATACACAGCTACATATTTGCAGTTTTTCTTATTATTTTACTTTTGAGCTTTTCGACTGATATTTCCTGCAGGCTTTCACAATCATCGACCAGAACAGAGACGGCATCATCAGCAAGGATGACCTCAGGGATGTGTTGGCCACCATGGGCCAGCTGAACGTGAAGAGCGACGAGCTGGAGGCCATGGTGAAGGAGGCCAGCGGCCCCATCAACTTCACCGTCTTCCTCACCATGTTCGGCGAGAAGCTCAAGGGTGTGCTGACAAACACAAACTGTTCACCCAGATGGCAAAACATGAGTGAATCAGTGCTGAAATATGTTTAGACATAAATATTGAATCGATGTTGAAACCTGACATGTTGAGTCAAAGTTATGTTTTCAACCGTAACTGATAGCATATCAATGTTGATTCAACCATTAGCTAAATTTTGGTCTACATGTACATTTGTGTTAACTTTATATTGAATCAGTGCATACATTGATTAGACGTTGGTATTTCAATCATTAGAATTCGACCACAAAACATTATTCAATTATATCTTTTCAACAAAAGTTAACTGGCTAGAGTTAGTTATGCCTGATTTTGTGTGTAAATTCCAATGGTTATTTCTATGGCAGCATAAAAACGTGCTGCAGTAACTGCATTTTCCTGAAGGCAGATTTTCACAAGTCGGTATTATTCCAAGTCATTCCTTACCCGTTTTGTATGTGCAAAATGTGTTCGACACAGCGTTCTCTCTCACATCCAATGAGACTTTGTCTCCCTCATAATTTTTCCTCTTTGGCGTTCACGTTGATTTCTCTGTTGTTTCCCACTAATAACCTTTCAGACCTGATGCAGGACTCTGAGAATTTTCTCGCCCGCCGCCTTTGGCTCAGTGTTGGCTGATAAGGCAAAAATGATTCAAAACATGTCTGCGGTTTGTTTGTCAGGGTTTGCTCTGCTTCCGCATGGGGACAGAAGCCGCCGTCATGTCAATTGGGCGATTGTTTGATGGTTGCTCCAACCTCAATTGTTGACCTAAACCAAAAGTCAACCTTTTTGACCACAATTCAACATTGAATTAACATATTTTGCTATCTGAGTAGGTTTTTCTAACTTTTTGTTTGACATTATTTGACGAACTGGGTTTGTGTTGCTGTTAGGTGCTGATCCCGAGGACGTTATCGTGAGCGCTTTCAAGGTCCTGGACCCCGAAGGCACCGGCAGCATCAAGAAGGAATTGTAAGAATATTTCTGTCAAATTTTTATAACACCTCAGAGTTGTTTTCCTCAATACAATATATTTGTTTCTGTTTCCAGTCTTCAGGAGCTCCTGACCACCCAGTGTGACAGGTTCACCAGTGAGGAGGTGAGCTACTTTCACCGACTTTCTTAGCCGTTAGCTGCAAAACTTTGTACCCCATTCACAATTTTTTTGTGGACCTAACTGCAATTCAACAATGATAAAAATTCATATATTCAACTTTTTATTTTAAATCAGGGTAAAATTGTCACTCGTATGGTTTTCATTCAATGAAAAATGTTAGGTACAACACAAAGTATTTGTCCTATTTCAACCAAACTTTTATAATAAGTAGAAAAAAACGTCTGTCCTGAGACTTTTACTGAGAAGTCTACTGATTTTTTTTTTTGAGTTATTAAAACTCAGCTATACATAGCAAGCATTTTAAAAGAAAGTGACTCAAATTCTGTTTTTATAATTAAGAATATTGGATTTTTACATGAAAGGGAAAACACTTTTTGGAGTAAAATGTTCTAAAATTATGAAAACTGGAGAAAAAGCATGTAGTGACAAAAAGACCTGAATAAATACATAATTGATATTTCTTTTAGCAGTAGTTCCACATGTTGAAAATCTAAGCAAAAATGAAAGAATGCTAGCTAGCTCTTTTTATTTTTTCATCTTTATATTTCCAAAATGGTTTTGTTTTTTAGCACTTTTGGGCAAAAGGATGTCGAGTGAAGAGCCACAAACTAATAACACTACATTTTTCAATGTAATAAGTGAAATAATCTGCCAATGGAACTAGAACTTGGTTGCTAGGTAACGGACTGGACTTGACAAGTGTTGCTAGGTTACGGCCTGGGCTTGGCAGGTGTTGCTAGGTAACAGCAAAGTGGCAGTTGATTGTGGAATATACCAGTGAAACTAATACTTCATCAATATTAAGGAATTATTGACTTAAAATAAGCTCCTATATTTTGCTGAAAATTTACTTTTAAGTTTGCCTTAATTCAAGTGTACTAAGATATTTGCACTAGAAACTAGTCAGAAATGATTAGTAAGATTTTGTGGTTTTGCAGAATGCCTGGTGAAATATAAATGTACCAAGTAATTAACCCCTTTTTGACCTACTCAGACTGACCTCTGTGATCTCCTCTCCCCATTATTAGATGACCAATCTGTGGGCTGCCTTCCCCCCCGATGTGGCTGGCAATGTGGACTACAAGAACATCTGCTACGTCATCACACACGGAGAGGACAAGGAGGAGTAGATCCCTTCTTCTCTTCAGCTCTCTACCTCTACCAACACTCTGCCACCGTACACTCGCTCTGTTTTCTCCAACGCTGTGACTTCACTTTCACAAACTCTCTCGTCCAACATTTCCGCTCGCCAAAAGACTTCTCTACTTTGCCCGAGACGCTGTGGACGGGTGCGGTTTGTGAACAACAGGAGAACATGGGATTATTTTCAATAAAAATAATCTTATGACATTGAAACTCTCTCTATCTCTGTCCTTACCTCTTTCTCCTCCCTCCATCCATTCACTCTGTTCTGCGTTTTGAGGCCAACAGTGCAAACGTACGGCTAGCATGCAAAAGTTATAGAATTTGGTAGTAACTAGTTACATTTAGTGTAGTAACTTTTTTGACAAAATTTATTTTTACTGTACGTTTTACTTTTATTTTAGTCCTTTAATTATGAAGTATCACTACTCTTACTTGAGTAAGATGTCTGAATTTTCTACCCACTGAATGAAAAACAAACATGTTTTAACCAAAAATTCACCAGACACAGACCTTGCAGTTTTTGTTAGTTTCTTAAGTTTTTTTATTGAAAGAAACTGATTTGGATTTTTTTTGTGCCAGTTTTGGTTATTTTTTGTTACTTATGTGGCTTATTGTCATTTTCCTCCTGAAAATACCAAAATTTCCACTTCATATTTTAGTCCGTCTCATGGTGTAATTTTGATCAGTTACTCAGTACTTGAGTAGAATTTTTACTAAATACTTTTTTACTCTTACTTGAGTAATTTCTTGGATGGCTACTTTTTACTTTAACTTGAGTAAAAATATGTTGAAGTTGTGTTGCTCTTAAGTAAATTTTTTGGGTTCTCTGCCCACCTCTGCTAGCAGCGGTTGGTCAAAATGTCTCTTGGTCAGGGTTAGGCTTCGGTGTTTGCACGGCAGCTAGCTTGAAACAAGCTAGCAGTCTGACCCGGTTGGGTCTGTTGGTCTCAACTTCACAGAGTGCTTAATGACTTCCTCCCATTTATCTGTGGGAGAGTAAAAGAGTGGAGGTACCGCACTACAATAGCTAGCCTACCCCTCTCTTTTACCAAAAAGAGGAGCTGCAATCAGAAAAAAGAGGAAAGCATTAAACTAGAGAAAGAGATGGTGAAAGATGGTGAGTTGGGGAAGAAAATGGACAGTTAAAAGGAAAAAGAGAAATAAATCTTTTGTTTTTGACTCGTTGTCCTCCATGTCACTCCTGTTTTGCTCCTGTTGTGATTGTGATCTGTCTGCACTGTAAAAAAAGAAAGAAGTACAAATAAAATCCGCTCTCTTTCGTACGACACTTTCACTGTGTCTGCTGGTTTGAACAAGTTTCATATTGCTCCATGACGCCAAGCACAGGCAATTTTTAGACTATTTATCAGTGTGGGGCATTAAAAGTGTACAAATGTGGTGAAACATGTTGATACCCCTCTAAAGAGCTGGGTAGTAACTAGTTACATTTACTCAATTACATTTACCTAAGTAACTTTTTGAAAAAAATTAGTAAAACTTCTGAATTTTCTGCCCACTGAATTAAGAACAAACACGTTTTAACCAAAAAATGAACCAGACACAGACACACACCTGCAGTTTTTGTTAAAGTTAAATAAGTTTTATATTGAAAGAAACTAATTTGGAAACATTTTCTTTTGAATGCTATTGTTAATTTTTGTTACTTATGAATTATTGTAATTTTTGTCCTTAAATTACCAAAATTTTCTACTAAACTTTATATTTTTTGTCTGTTTGATGATGTAATTGTTAAATATTAAATGATTGATAATGTGATAAGTTATTCAGCACTTGAGTAGACTTTTTACCAAATACTTTTTTACTCTTACCCGAGTTATTTCTTGGACGGATACTTTTTACTTGAGTAAAAATATGTTCAAGAAGTAGTACTCATACTCAAGAACAATTATTGGGTACCACAATATCTGATTTTGTTTGGCTAATTATCAGTACATTTCTACGTATTACTACTTTTCTCAGTTATTTCAGAAATTGTGGGTTTTTTGATCCTTAACAGAGGGGATATTGACACTTTTATAAAATTTTGTTTAATTTTGAGACGCTCCACTTCCTCCAGATCGGCTTCGGTGCTTGAGTTAATTCCTTCCAAGTCTTCAAGTGAGCACAACTAAACCAGAAATAAATGTGACGACACATAAATCCATCAAATCACAGGTTCAACATGTTTGTGCTCTGAGGACAGGCATTCATTACATTCTGTTCAAGACACAAGACCCTCGAGGTTTTGTCTCTCATTCTCCAAGGTTGTTTCGCTCGGTTTAGTAGAGCAGGGGTGTACAAACGTTTTGTCATGTGGGCCAAAAAATAGCAACCCCAACCTAAAATCAAGTAAATAAAGAAGTCTGATTTTATTTATTTATTTTCAAAATGAATATTTACTTTAGATCCAAAATTTGACATAGATTTATATGATGGTGTATTAGGCCATTGTAGATATAATATTTTTTTTAACTTAAATAAAAAAAAGTAGTAAATTTCTACCAAAAAGGTTAGAAATTGAGATTAATCTGAAGAATTTTCTAGAAAAATTTTTGACTTGGAATTTTTCTACGTTTTTTTTACATTTGAATCATTAAAAGTTTATTGTGGAAAATTTGAGTTTCTTGGTGGAAACTTGCAGCTTTTCTAAAAAGATAATCTACAACTAGTCTATTGGATTTTGCACGTGTGCTATAATAAAAGAAAGACAAATTTGTAACAATTTTGAATTGCAATTGGGAGCCACATAGAATCAGTCCATGGCCCACACATGGCCCCTGGGCCACACTTTGGACACCACTGCTGTAGGGAACATGACTGTGATGCACATTATAAACTGAAAAGCCTAAAACCTGAACAGCTGTGTAGATTTTAGCTCTTCAGAAGATATTTTTACTGAATGTGTAACTGGGTTTTATTTTAACAAGATGTGAAGTTCGTCAAAATTTGTCAGTTTGTTCTTTGATTTTGTTTTGTTCAGTTGTTTCTCCAGACATTAATTCTGTTACGCTGCTCTTGACGGTTGGTGGTTACCATGGTAACCTGTAACTGACAGCTCCGCCCCCTTTTTCTGTTGCAGTTGGTAACTGTGGTATTTGTTAGGATCAGCTCTGTTTTCTTTACAAATGTTATATTTTAACATATATTTTAGACAAATTTAATCTTACACAGTGTTTCATTAGTAATTTTGCTATGTTTTGTATATGTCATTATTAATGTTGTGCATTTTAGATGTGTTTAATTTACAATTGTTAGCCGCTGCTAGCTATTGCTAGCTGCTCATTGGGAGATACTGCTCTGTAGTTTATTATATTTTACTTAATGTATAGGGGCAGAAGCTGCTGGACTGATCTTAACCACCAACTTCATTTCGTCTTTTGTTAGAATGAATGGGGTGTATGTGAGTGTGTTTGTTGTGAATTCAACCTACTGGACCTGAGACGAACATAGAAAGATTAAAAATGCACATTCTTAGAGATTAATACACATTCAAATTTTGCAAAATGCGGAATCAACTAACAGACCTTTGCTGAACACCAAGCTCACACTCTGATAACAAAAATAGAGCAGAGGAAGACCATTGTCGGGTATCTGTTTCCTCAATTCTTAAAGTAACTTAAGACAGTTACCAGAAGATGACTCGTGAAAAACCTGCTGCCCTTTTGGACCTCAGTCCATTTTATAAATATCCAACAGTCTAAATTGATGGTGAGCAGAGGAGGGTAGAGTACCCAAAACATTTACTGAACTAAGAGCAGCACTACTTCAACAATTTTTTACTCAAGTAAAAGTAAAAAGTAGCCATCCAAGAAATTACTCAAGCAAGAGTGAAAAAGTATTTGGTGAAAAGATTTCTCCAGTACAGAGTAACTGATCAAAACGTAAGCAGACAGACCAAAATATAAAGTTACGTGGAAATGTTGCCATTTTAAGGACGATAATGACAATAATTCATATACGTAAAAAATAAAATCAGACAAAATAAGTATTATTACTAATAATGATAATATAGCTATTGTTAATAATAAAAAATAGTTATTAATAAAATAATATAATTATTAGTAATAATAATGACTAATGATCAGATTCCCCAAATTAGAAGAAATAATTATATAACAATAATAATAACTGGCATTATTATCATTTTCTAGTTATTAGTATTAATTATACTATTACAACTACTACTACTACTACTACTACTACTACTAATAATAATAATAATAATAACCACTACTACTACAATAATATTGATGTAATAAACGTGAATAAATGTAATAATAAATGTTCTGTTACAGGATGTAATTCTATGCTGTGACAAAAATCCTTGCTTTAAAATAAAGCAGAAGTTACCCCCATTTTATGGCGCAAACAATGACTTTATTTTAAAAAGTAACTTAACATTTTCTTTTTTCCTCATTTTAGTTGTATATCGATTTAATCTACTGTTATCAATAAACCCAGCGGGGTGTCATGAATAAATTAAGCAACTTTAATAAAGAGCTACTTTTATTTTGAAGCTGTAACCGGAAGTTGTGTAGCTGTAAAACCTGCTCTTATTCAGAAGACAGGAGGGAAACGCTGCATTGAATCCGTGCTGCTGTTTATCGGGTTCAACCCCTCCGACTCGGAATGAGCCAGTGTTGACGTCCGGCGCCGGGTCCGTTTAGCCGCCGTCACCCCGCCGTACCTTCGTGATCCTGGCGGGCCCGAACCACCCGCCATGGCCTCGGCGTTCCCCCGCTGCACATCTGTCAGACTCCCCATGTCTGTCGCCGTCATCCTTCTGCTGATGTCGGTGACCGCTGTGCAGTCCTCCCAAGGGGACAAGGAGCCGGTGTACCGGGACTGCGTGAAGCTGTGTGTCCGGACGAACTGCACCGGAGCCCGGCTGCTGGGTTTCGAGTCCAGCCAGCCGCACTACATGGCGCTGACAGGTGAGCTGTTGCTGGCAGGTGATGGAGAAGCTAGCTTAGCTTGTTAGCTTTCTAACATTCAGCACCATTATAACTACGAGTTAACATTTTATAAACTAGTTCAAGTAGGTTTTTATTAATTCCTCACTTGTTTTGTTAGTTTAATCCTTTTCATTTTCCCTAAAGTCCTTCAGGTAATATCTAGCAGGTTCGAACTACAAAACGTGACAAACTTGTTTTTCTGGTACAGAAACACTGTTCAGCTACTGTGTTCGTTGACCGATTTTAAGCAGATTTCCACAAGATTTATCATCATTTTCTCCTTATTTTTTCTTAAAAATTTGATATGATTATTTTTTAAAACTGTATGAGTTTGGTTAAATATTTTGGGAATCCTCATACAAGATACCTAAAATACTCCAAAGCCTCTCAAAATAAAAATAATAAAAAAATTAACGGAGGTGGGCTGAGTACCCAAAAACTGTACTCAGGTAAAAGTAGCACTACTTCATAATAAAATTACTCAAGCAAAAAAAGTACAGTGTAGTAAAAATACACTTAAAAGAATTTTTTATCTCAAAAAAGTTACTCAAGTAAATGTAATTGAGTAAATGTGACTAGTTACAACCCAAATCTGATAACTAATAACTAAGAAAACAAAAGAAATAATTAACTCTAGCTGAGTTAAATTAGCAAAATATGGGTTTATTTACGACGTGGAAAATTAGGGCAAAGTTAGGAATAAAAGTAGTAAGTATTAGTAAAAGTAGTAATCATATTGAGAAAAATACAAAAAAAGGTTAAATTAATAATTGTTTAAAACATGTATAAAATGTATCTAGGCAGGGGCCACAATAAGATGCCTTTCATTGTGTTTAGACAAAAAAATGAATCTATTAAATTTTTTAAAGCGTTTAGAATTAATTTCAAAAGGCTGCAGAATGTACATTTAAAAAAAATGAAATTAATTGATTATTGTCAGAATAATTCACTTCATTGTCTTCTCTGCGCCGCAGGTTGGACGTGTCGGGACGACTGTAGATACCAGTGCATGTGGACCACTGTTGGCCTTTACCAGGCTGAAGGATACACAGTCCCACAGTTCCACGGAAAGGTTTGTCTTAACACTGCAAAAAAACTGTAAATATTAGAGTATTTTTGGTCTAGCTTCTTCTGTAAACATCTAGGAAAACTTGAAATAACACAAAAAAAAACTTAGCAGCTTGTTTAGAGTCAGTAAAACAAGTTTTGGTTCCACAGGCAGATTATTTTACCCATAGGAAAACGTGAAATAACACAAAGTTAATATTCAGGTAACTTTTCGTCAAGATGGGGAGTTTGTTTTAAGGCAGTAATTCATTGATATTGACTAAAAAAGAACTAGTTCCACTGGCAGATAATTTTAGTACTAAGACATTTTCCCTTGTTCTTCTATGTGAAACAATCTGCCAGTGGAACTAGTACTTGGTTGCTAGGTAACAGGATGGCCTTGGCAGGTGTTGCTAGGTAACGGCAAAAATGCCAGTTGATTATGAAATAATTTTCCAGTGGAACTAGAACTTTTTCACCAATATTAAGGAATTATTCACTTAAAACAAGCTGCTATGTCTTGATGAAAAGTTACCTTTACGTTAGTTTTGTCTTATTTCAAGTTTTCAAAGATATTTACTCTTGAAAGTTGATCAAAAGTACTTGGTAATATTTGTATTTTTTTTGCAGTGAATCGTCTTAGATCTGAAATTACTGAGGATTTCTAACCAGAAAATCCTTCTGGATCATCATTGATATTATAAAACATGGAGTCAGATTTAAGATTTTTTTCCTTGCAGTGGCCCTTTGTGCGCATCTTGTGCTTCGAGGAACCTGCATCTGCGCTGGCGTCTCTGCTGAACGGCTTGGCCTGCCTGCTGATGATGCTGCGCTACCGGAGCACGGTGCCACGCCAGAGCCCCATGTACCACACCATCAACGCCTTCTCTCTGGTGAGAGCCGGGAGAACTACAGATTGGGCTGGGCGGTAAAATGGTTTGACCCATTTATCACATTTTTAGTTTTTGAAGATTTAATTTCTGGAAAATATGGATTTTATGTGTTACACCAACACAAAGTAGAGGATTATTGTGAAATGGAAAGAAAAAATATTTTTTACACATAAAACTGAAATATTCTATAAATTAATAAACTTTTAGAAAAATCAGATTATATATATATTTTTTTTTTTACCAATTGACTCTTTGTCACCATGGCGGCCATCTTGTTTTACAACTGTGTTTTACAGCTTCTATTACTTCTTAATATTACAAGAATGCAGTCATAGTAATGCTGTAATAAAGTTTTGTAACAATAAAGTCCAAATCCTTAAAGCGTCAATATTACCAGAATAAAGTGGTAATATTTGGTGAATGAAGTAATAATTTTATCAGAACTTCTACACAAAAAACAACAGTAAATAAAATGAAGAATGTTGAACATTTTGTGAAGTTATTGTTTGGTTTCGGTCTTACAAAAAAAAGGCAATTCTTCAAATTTGAGTAACTGAGTCTGTTTTGAAGGGAGAATCACAAACTGAGCTGCTCATGTTAGATCTTAATAACTAGAATCTTTTTTCATTAAAACAACTTTCTTGTAGTTTTCTGGTAAAATCGCATCTTTACTCTGCTAATATCGTTCCTATATTCTCATAATTAAACAAATATTCTCGCAGGCCATCGTACAACTCACAGAAGGGATGATTGAAATAAAAGAGTCTTTTTGAAAATATTTCCAATTTATTATTTTAGAAAATAAATCAATAAAAAGTATAACGTGTATCTGGCATTAAAGAACAGATTAAATTTCTTCATTTTCTTTTGTTTTGTTGTTCAGGTGTCACTGAATGCTTGGTTCTGGTCTACAGTGTTTCACACCCGGGACACATTTCTCACGGAGGTAATGCTAAAAATTATACATTAAAATGTTAAAACACAGATATAAAACTTCTGTTGTTGAAGGATTTATCTGGAGCAATCCGTAAAAAATATTCTGTTTAACTGCTAAGCTAATCAATAATACCCTAATATCTTCACTGGCACATTGTTGAGGTCTTTCCTGTTTGTTTTTCAGGTAAGTGCAGATCTTGATATTATTTTACCTCGTCTGAAAATTATTGTTACTAATTTAAAATCATCTTCTATTTCAGAAAATGGACTATTTCTGTGCAACAGCAGTGATTCTTTACTCCATCTACCTGTGCTGCGTCAGGTGAGCCGATGGTTTAATTCTGCAGGAAGTCCTTGAAATTGCTTGAATTTCAATATTAGGTGTTTTCAAGGTTTGGAAAGTGCTTGGTTTTTGTATAAAGTCTTTGGAAGTCTTAAATATTCAAACTGCGCAGTTTTGTAATAAAGCGCAGTCTAGCATTTGGTTAAAAGTGTAAATTTGAAAAATTTTTACATACAGTTGAAATTAGATATCTTTGTACACCCGATTAAAAAAAAAACACAACTAAATTTTGTTTTCTAATTCCCTGAAGTTAAATTACGCTGACCTTCTCTTATTTTAGGTTAGTTAGAATTAATTTATATATGCTAAATACCAGAAATCTTGGCAAGAATTTTTTTTTTAGAGATTTTATTCTTCACTTTCTTTGTACGTTAACACAATTTGTTTGGATTGTTTCAGTGTAATTAGTTTTTATTATTTCTAATGGCTCAAAGACTTATTTATCTATGTAATTGAAATAAAAGTTAGCTTGTATTTTATGTGTTCAACAAATGAAATTGGAGTATTTTTTTGTTAATTTTGTCTTTAGTTCTCGGACCAGACAATTGGGTTTGAGAGACATTTTAAACCATAAAATGTAGTTGTTGTTTTTTTAGTTTACACAGGAATGTAAAATCCAGTCTATAACAAGACATTATTAACAACAGCAATAAATTATACTTTATATTTATTAGTTTTTAAAAAAAAATTTATTTAACTCCAAAGTACCTTGAAAAGTGCTTGAATTTTACTGTCATTAACCCAGCTTGAACTAGAATGAAACTATTGTAAGATCTTTTATTACAATATATCTGCTGTTAATATTATCTCAGTTCTTACTGTATATTTGCTCACATTGCAACGTTCTCCCTCCTGTCCAGGACTTTGGGTTTGAAGCGGCCGGGTGTGTCCAGCATGGTGGGCGCTCTGCTCATCCTGGTCTTCACCTCCCACGTCTCCTACCTGACGTTCATCAGATTTGACTACGGATACAACATGGCCGCCAACGTGTCCATCGGTACAACACACCCCAATAAATCAGGTTTCCATTGAGAGTTTCATGAGGTGGTTCCGGTTGTACTACTGTTGGTTGGATTTTTTCCACATTTTATGGTTTTATAAAGGGTTTGTTAGGATTTTGTGAGATAAACCAACACAAATTGGATTTTTTTTATTTTTATTTTTTACCCCTCCAGGGGGTATTTTGTGGGCTCTAGTGTCCCTTATATGATAGTAGGCTGAGAGGAAACGGGGAAGGAGAGGGGGGAAGACATGCGGCAAATGTCGTCGGGTCCGGGAGTCGAACCCGCGACGGCCGCGTCGAGGACTCAAGGCCTCCAAATACGGGTCGCGCTAACCGCTACGCCACCACGGCACGCCCCACAAATTGGATTTAAGTTGGGAGGACAATTATGGTTTTAAAATTAATAAAAAGAAAATCTCTGATTTTTTTTCTTGCATACCAAAATTTACAACAGTGTATTAGGGTTATTATAGGTAGAAATAAAGGAGTTAATTTCTGCCAAAAAATTTAAAATTTTTCTTGAGGGAACAAGGAAATTTCAGAGCTTCAAAAATTTGAAAAAAAATCAGAATTTTTAAAATAAATTTCACAAATTTTGTGCAAAATCTTGGAAATTCAAAAGTCAAAAATGTTTGACTTTTGGAAATGTTCTGAGTTTGAAAAGTTGAAAGTTTCCTACTTTTGAAGATTAATTTTCTGCGTTTTTTTTTTCTTTTCGAGTTTAATCTCAAAATTTCCGATTATTTTATTATTTTCCGATTATTATTTCGACTTGTGTAGTTTTTGCTTTAAATACCTAACTAGTAACGTGACCGTTCCTGTTTTATCCCGTCCTTACTCCACGTCATTGTTTTTATTTTTTAGCAGTTATGAGGCAAAGTGGCAGAACGTTAAACTGCAGCTGTGCCAGTTACTCAACAGGTCGTTGCTAGGTAACCAAAGAATCAGTTGAGTTGCTAGGTAACCGAAGCGTAAGCTAGGTTGATTCTACCAACCAAGCTCAGCTGGCCGAAGTTTTGATTATATTTCATATATTAAATATTGAATATTCTATCAGATGTATTATCTATTGATATTGATCATGTGTCTATTGTGATAATACGTTGTTTATTGATTGATTGAAGAATGGATGTAGCGCAGCAGCATTTTGTGTTTTTTTGTGGTTTTTCTGTCTCTGCAGGCATGGTGAACATGCTGTGGTGGTTCTGTTGGTGCTGGCAGAACCGGCGGACTCTCCCCTACTGGTGGAAGTGTGGCCTGGTGGTTCTGCTGCTTCATGGCCTGGCCCTGCTGGAGCTGCTGGACTTCCCGCCGCTGCTCTGGATCCTAGACGCCCACGCTGTGTGGCACCTCAGCACCATCCCAGTGCACTTCCTTTTCTACAGGTTGGTTTCTAGAGCTTCATAGGAAAGTTTGGGCTCAATTTCTTTTAAAATTGTTGACCTTCTGACAGCATATTCTCTTTAAAAATGATAATATATGAACATATAACTCTAGAATTACTACACCATCTTTACCGCAACTGTTCCAAAACTAGCAAAATGCTCAAAATGATAACAAATGACATTTACTTCAGGAAGTTTTGGGGAAAAAATGTACTTTTTACTTTTACTTGAGTAATTTTATTATGAAGTATTGATACTGTTACTTGAGTAAGATTCCTGGATACTCTACCCACTTTGAGTAACTTCACTGAATGTGAAACAAATTTGTTTTAACCAAAAATTCAGCAGACACACAGTTTCTGTTGAAGTTTAATAATGAAAGAAATTAATTTGGGAAAAATGTTTCTTTTGCCTAATTTTTTGTTATTTTGTTATTTATATAAATTATTTTCATTTTGAACTTTAAAATACCAAAATTTTGGTCCATTGGATAATTTTTAAATAATAAATGATTGATCTTTTGATCAGTTACTCAATACTAGAATAGACTTTCTACCAAACTTATTAACTACCAAAAAGTTAATAAGTTAAGTAATGATTTATTAGTTGAATTTATTATTTTAATTAAATTAGCACACATTTATTTAACAACTTATTTGTTAAATTTTGTCACATTTGTGACTCCGTAACTTGGAACCAACAATATTTGAATGTCAAGATTTATATGAATATTAGTTGAAATCAAAATTCTAATTATTACCTGATTTTGGTTTTGTTTCTCCCCCAGTTTCCTGATAGATGACAGCCTCTATTTACTGAACACAGAGAAGTTGGGGGTTAAAGTTGAGTAGGAGGAGCGGAGCGCCTCTTCATCGCTCACAGAAGCCGCTCCGCCTCCCAGATGACGCCGCTCACCACACCTCTGACTCGCATCAAAGTACACTTCGTTTACATATTCTTTATTTAACATCCATATATGTTTTACTTTGCCTTGCACTGTCATGTGTGCTACAGTCTTATCACAACTGCACATTTTGAGACACGTTCAAGGGGGGAAGTACTTGAAAAGAGAAAGAAATGCCTGAAATGAATGAATGAAATAAATCCCTTCACCTCTGAGAGAGAAATCTGCAGCAGCGGCGACCAAAATTGGCGGCAGGTTGGTTTTGTCAGCGCAGTGCCTGAAACGGGCCGCTGGACTCAGAGCGGTTCCCTCATATGGAGCCGCTGACTGTTCTGTTCTGGAAAGGCGGGGAAGCCCATTCCAGCTGACAGCTTCTTTTTTTTTTCTCACTGTCACACCTTTACTTTTGTGCCTCTCTTGTTTCCATAGCTGCTTTTGTTTGCTCTTGTTTCTGTTTTTATCATCGGCCTTGTTTGATTTTGACCAGTGTTTCGCTCAGTTTTGCCTTTATTTTGATCTTTCTTATTATTTTTTTCTGTGGGATATATTGTCATTCACCCGGACTGCCTTTTAGAGTGAGAAAAGATTGATGTGGGAGAACAGAAAGCAAGGAAAGTTGCTGTGACTTTGTCCAAATTCTGTGGTTTAGATGGTGTGAGTGAAATTCAGTGCTCCAATGCTTATTTTCTGATTTATTGTTTCATGTTTTTCTAAACTAAATCTTACCAAGCATTTCTAGTGCAAATATCTTAGTAGACTTAAAATAAGACAAAACTAGCTTATAAATAACTTTTCAGCAAGATATAGGAGCTTGTTTTGAGTAAACAAGTCTGTAATATTATTAAAAACAAACAGTAGTTACACTGTCAGATTTTTTAACTAATAAGATATTTTTCTTAATATAAGTGAAATAATTTACCAATGGAACTAATATTTTTTTCATCAATATTAAGGGATTTCTGACTCAAAACAAGCTCCTAAATCATGCTTAAATGCCAATTATGAGTTAGTTTGTCGTATTTCAAGTGGTCTAAACACCAAATACTAGACCAGGGGTGTCCAAAGTGTGGGCCGGGGGCCATTTCTGGCCCTTGGGTTGATTTTGTGTGGCACAAATTTGGCCATCCAACACTTTTTGTAATTTTTTTAGGCTATTTTTCATGGAAAGTTTATATCTCCTTAAACCGAACATGTTAAGTACAACACAATATTTTTTTTTTGAGTTATCCTTTTTTAATTATTATTTTGTTATTGGTTGTGCCACAAACATCCTGTGTGTTTTTCCTCTAAAACAGACTTTAGCACACCCATCCATTACATTTAGCTAAATACAGCAAAGGTTGTAAAAGAAAATAATTATTTTTATTGGTGGGAATAAAATAAAAACATTTTATGGGTTTATGAAATGAAAAATAATGAGTACAAAAAGTGAAATAACTGTAAACAATACGGCAAATGTAATACATTAACATTAGGTAAAATAGAAAAAATTCACAATAATATTTTTGCATTTTTAATTGGGGCGGGGAAAAAGAGAAAATGTTGGCCCCTGAATATTTCCAAAGTGTCTGTGTAAAAAGTTTGGACCCTACTGTAATAGACCAAAAATACTTGGTAACATTTTGTGTTTTTGCAGTGAATATTTCCTTCCTGCATTCATGTTTGCCTCACACTTCTCCTCCATCAGCATGCTTCTTGCAGATATTCTTTATTTTATTTTTTTCCATTTGAAGTGAAAAATGAACTCCCTCCCTCCCACATGTGCACTTTATCAGCCGAGCGTCCATTTAAACGCGTTTACGCCTTTTTGTGAGAACACAGACAGCGAGGCGCGCGGGTTTGTTTACACGCTGCCTTTTCTGGACGTTTTGTTGTTTTTGCCATTAAAAGCCGAAAGCCTGTCTGTGTGTAAGAGAGCGATCAGCTGAACTTTGGGAGCCAAAGAAAACCTCAGAGAAGCTGCTGATTAAAAACTGTTTCAAAGGTTAAAAAGAAAATATTAGATTCTCTGGATGGCTGGAAGTGCCTGAACACAATAAATAAATATGTGATAACTTAAATATAAAACTGAATCCAATGTATTGGATTCATAAATAAACATCTTCATAATTAATTATTATGAAAATTAAGAATCTTATTTTTTTTTCTGTTTTTAATCAATATTATTTTGCTTTTGTTGATCAGTGAATCATTAAATCAATGAAACCGCATTTCTATTGACAATATACTTGTGGAATTTGATGTTTCAAAAATAAATTTGCTTAATGGAAACTTGTTTTTTGATACGTTTTGGTGATGCGCTGATTATTAAAAATGTTTTATTTATTTTTTTTGACTACTGAAATTGGTTTATTTTACAAAACTGCAATGAACACATTTTTTTGTTTCATCAAATGATCAACAACCGAATGTTTCCACTGGCACAAACCACAAAGAAGAAAACAGGAAGTAGCTGGAAGATGACGGTGCGGTTTAAATTAAAAATGTTTTTTCAACATTAGCTGAATATTGCCAAAGTTTTTCTCACATTTGTAATGGAAACACAGCTGCAGAAGAAGTCTAACATCTGATTGATTAACATAAACAAGTTAATTTAGTGTTTATTTACCTTCTATATCATTAAGGGGCATAATTTAAGAAATCCTTAATTATCTTAAAGATTACTTATAATTAGTAATAGTATTTTTATAATTATTTAATTGCTTATTTTACAGTTTTCTGCTTCAGTACATCAAGGATGTCTCTTGAATGTGGGCGGGGCTAAATTAAGTTGAGCTGATTGGTCAAAGGTTTTGTAGGTCAACCAATCAGAAGTCAGTTGGATAGTAGCGCATAACCTATGAAATATAATCAATAAAAAAAGTCCAAATTTTTCCAAAAGTTAATGAGTTAATGACGTTTTAATTACTATTTAAAATAAATTATCACATATTTATTTAACGGCTAAGTTACTGATAAAATTGTCACTTTTGTGACTCCATAACTTGGATCCAACAATATTTGAATGTCGAAATTATAGAAATTTATATAACTATTTGTTGAAATCAAACTTTGCTAAAAATATATAGATGTATTTGTGAAATTATAAATAAATAGTAAAAAAAACCAAAAAAACAACCGTTTTTAAAAGGTGAAAACCTTGAAAGCGGCTCTGAGGTAATAATTCCCATAAATCATCTGTCTTCCTCAGTAGTAAACACGTCTCTCTGCTGCCCCCTGCCTGCTGCCCTGTGCAACATCACCTCTCCCACTGAGCGCACTTTCAACAACCTCATATCAGATATTTGACCAAAAAACTACAAAAATATGGATGTGGTTTAAATAAAAAGTGTGTGTTGATAAGAAACAGAGTTGTGTTTTTATTCTGTAAATAATTAGGAACAGTTGATTATTGATTAACGGAGAGATTCTGGCTGAGCTTTACAAAGATGGTAAGTTTAAAGTGCCTTAAGTTTCTCTTAATTTATTGATTTTCTTCATATAATTATCATAAAAATGATAAAGATGATGCATGAGAATCTAAGCAAATTTAAAAATAATTCAAAAGTTACTTATTTTTAGTAATATTGTTCAAAATATAAACATATCAAACAGATTTACTAACTGTGATACTGTTTGATGATTCTGGCTTTCAGAAAATAAAAAATTAAAGTGATTACATAAGACAAATAAAAAGGCATTTTAACTCGGAAATATTGGCTTACAGAAAATATATGCATTAATTTAAATGGCTTAACTTGTAATTCAACATTTGAAGTCCATATTTTAAATTTAACTGCTTCACAGTCCTTTCTGTTGTTTTTTATTTTCTGCTTTTGCAACGTTTCCTTTTAAAATCAGCATACTTTTTCCTTCCTCTGAAATTCCCATTAATATGCTTGGATACATTAACATGTAAACATATTGCTTCTTTAGCGCTTGTTAGTGTCAGCAACGACTTTTTCTAAGCCAAAGAAACAAAATTAAGACAAAATAACTCTTGAAATGTCTCACTTTGTGCATGAAGGATGCACAAATTTCCAATTTTGAATTTAATTACTGGAATCATTTCAGTGAGATTTGAATTTTTAAAGTTTAGTCTGTGATTCTTTCTGTTATCAACTCAGATGTTTTATAAAGGTTGTTCATTTAACATATAAAATGTAATATATAACATTTTCTACATATTAAGGATTTGTTTACTTAGGACAAGCTCCTGTATCTTGCTGAAAAGTTACATGTAAGTTAGTTTGGTCTTAATTCAAGTGAACTTAGATAATTTCACTACAAACAAGGCAAAAATACTTGGTAAAATTTTGTCTTTTTGCAGTGCAAAGATGATAATAAATTGTTTAATTTCTCAGAAAAATAGCTGAGCTTATGTGAAAAAGTAACAGCTGTTTTCCCCCACTCTTCCTGGCAGAATTGGTTTTGTATTCAAGCAACCTGATCACTGCAAGTATTAATACAAATCTTACCGAGTATTTTTGGTGTAGTTTCTAGTGAAAATGTCTTAGAACGACAAAAATAAGACAAAACTAACGTACAAGTAACTTGTTAGCAAAATATAGTAGTTTGTTTTAAGAAAATAACCTAGTATTGATGAAAAAGTTCGCAGATCACTTGCTTGACACTTTGCCGTTACCTAGCAACACCTGCCAAGCTGAGCCTGTCGCCTAGCAACCGAATTCTTGTCCCACTGGCAGATTATTGAATTTATAACAAAGCATTTGTTTAAAAAAGTTTTTTAAGTGGAGCTAGAACGTTTTTCTAAATATTAATGAGATATTTACATAAAACAAGCTACTATAACTTACTAAAATGTTACTTTTGTCTTATTTTCAGTGTACTGAGATATTTTCACTAGAAATTAGAACATAAATACCTGGTAAATTGTTTATTTTTTTGCAGTGATCATGTTGCTGATGCTTGAATACGAAACCAATTCTGACAAGTAGATTTAGTATTCAGTTACGTTTTCACACAGCACCAGCTGTTTTTCTGTAAGAAATGTAATCATTTATTATCGTCTTTGCGTTGCAAAAACACATTTTACCAAGTATTTTGGTCTTATTCCTGGTAAAATACCATAATCCATGTAAAGTTAGACAAAACTAAATTACAAGTAACTTGTTTTATGTAAATAATTCTTTAATATTGGTGAACAAATACTAGTTCTGTCTTTTTATTTGTGGTATTTTTTTGTCTTTCTTTGTTGCTTATTAATGAGAAATTATAAAGTATGATAAAAAATGGGTAAAAATATCTTGTTAGAAGTGAAATAATCTGAAACTAGCATGAAAACATTGACTTTGTCTTATTTAAAGAGTACTAAGATGATAAATGATTGGTAATATTTGCATTTTTTTGCAGTGTAAAGCTCAAGTAATTAATTTCCCTGTTTGAAAGACGATCTAACGTCATAATTCAGCCACATTTTCTGCAGAATAACTGCATCTCATCCTGTGGAAACAGCAGGATTGTTTTGAGAGGGGAGCTTTTTGTTCTGGACGCGGTGCAGGAGGCCGGACTCTGACCCGGCCGGCGGTGGGAGGGGGGATCGGACCGCCTGCGATGAATGGAGTTGATTCTTCCTCCTCCGACTCCTGATCTCCTGCCATGACTGCAGAGCCTGAGAAAGCTGATGGAAATGTGAAGACGCTCCAACCGAGCGCCACAGGAGAACAACCGTCTGAAGCTAATATGGTAAAACCTCACTCAGTTTTAAATGATAAAACTGTAACTTTACAGTCCCGTGTTTCCTGAATGGATCCCACGCACTGCAAAAACACAAAATGTTGCCAAGTGTTTTGATCTCTCTAGAACAAATATCTTAGTTCACTTGAAATATGACAAAACTAAATTAAAAACAACTTTTCAGCAAAGAAAGGGAGCTTGTTTTAACTTCATGTTGATGAAAAAATACTCGTTAAACTGGCAGATTATTTCACTTAAAACATTATTCCCACATTATCTGCCAGTTGAACTAGAACTTTTTCATCAATACAAAGGAAATATATTCTTGAAACAAGCTCCTGTTTCGTGATGAAGTTAATTTTGTCTCATTTCAGGCGTACTAAGATATTTGCACTTGAAACTAGACCAAAAATGCTTTGTAAGATTTGTATTTATTTTTTTATTTTCATCTTTTGCAGTGCAGCACATTGGGCTATTGATGGAGAACAACGGAGGAGGAAATTTCTGCCAAAAAACTCCGACATTTTGAGATTTATCTCAGTAATTTTCTAGAAAGAACAAAAGATTTAAATTTTGGGGTTTTGAATATTTACGGAGGTTCAAAGTTTTTCACTTTTGAAGGTCAGAAGTTTCTCAAAATTTCTATTAATCCCAAAATTTATGATTTTTTTTTTTCTTCTACACAAATTTTCAACTTTTGGAGCTCAAAAATATAAAATTTTCTTAATTTCTGACAATCTCAACATTTTCTCTGGCAAATTTTCAACTTTCCAAACTCAGAAATTTTCTCTTTTTTTTTTTTTTCTAGAAAATTTCTGAGATTATTTTCAAATTTTCTGAGTTTTTAGCCGGAAATTTATTCTTATTTCTTTCTTTTTTTTTGTCCACAGTGACCCTAACATTCCGTACACAGACTTGGGTTTGTAGCATTTTTGTGACGTCATCCTCCTCCTCCTCCTCTTCCTCTTCATCCTCAGCTCTGCTCCATCGTGCAGGCAGCCTGCCTGCAGTGAGGGCGGGCTGATGCTGCCACTCCCCGCTCTGGCCTTCACGGGAGCGCGCCTTCACTCCTGCGCGCCGTCGCGCTTTTACTACCGACGGGCTCGGACTCCGTGGGAGGAAGTCACTGAGATTGGGAAACGGGCTGCAACTCCGAACCGGGGAAACGAAAACCCAAACTAAACTCAACCTGAGGACGTGAAGGAGACTTTGTGGGATTTATATATAGCCTATATATATTTTCTTATTATCCAAAGTTTGGGAATATGGACTGAGAGGCGCAGATGGAGGCGGCGAGAAGTTTGTTGCTGGTCGGGGCCGTTTTGCTGGGAGCGTCGGGCGCTTGGAGCCGGGAAGGTGGGTGACTTTTTATCCACTCCAGCGCCTCCGCTGTTCGGGAAGAAGGCGGCGGCGGAGTCGGAACCGGTTGGGTGTTGGTGTCAGAGTTTCCTACGAAACGCAGCGAGATGGATTCTGGTCCGGACCGCATTCCTGCGTGACTCCGCACAGCCAGGCGGTCTCTGCTGAGGCTCGCAGGGTTTAGGGAGAGCAGACGGGGAAGGAAAGTCACACCTGTCACGTTGCGAGTCCCGCTGGAGACACAAAAACCCCTGCAGCTCGCTGTGTGACATAAATAAAAACCTCTAGACATTTATATCTGATAGTTTTGCATCAAATTACAAAGAAGGCTTCTGTTTTCACGCCAGATTTGCAGAACTAATACTTCATGATTTCGATTTTCTTTGCACTTTTACAATTGCGCACCAATTTGTGTCGTTTTCTCCGATGAAATCCCAAATTAAACAACAAAACGTGACAAAAATCACTTATTTTTCTGCAAAATAACAAAAAATCTGCTAACTTTTCGCTACGTTTTCCGCTGCAGGCTGTTTTTTTTAAATCGCAGTATTTGTAAATAGCAACAACCCAAAAACACTCACAGGCGGTGCATTGTGTCACTCAACATCATGACGATGTCAATTATTCACTTCTGGCCTGAAGGGGACTTTGTCTGACAGAGGGCCACTTGTCGCACTTGCAGCTTGAGCGCCAGCCAGAAAAACAAGAGCTAACTGAAAGTGCAAGCGCAGATTTTCAGAAAAACAAGTGATTTTTATTTTTATTTTTTTACTATTTCTAGGATTTTATCTGCTGCAATAAATCAATTAATTGCATTATGAGTTAAAACAAGCTCAATAATAAAAATTTGCATAATTTATTGTTGTTTTTTTAAACTGGATGATAAAAGTCTTCCTCTTGGTCTCAACTAGACCTGTTAGTATACAGACGTTTATTCATTTTATTTGTTGTTTTGTTTATTTATTTTGTTGTTTGCAGTTCCAGTGTTAAAGTCTCTTTAGTATTTGAAGTTGAGGACGTGTCATTGACCATTATGTTACTGTAAAATGATCCAGCAATATTATCGTTTATGGAAGAAACTGGGACAATTTAAAATTTATTGTGGCAGAAAACGACAAACTAGTGCAAAAGGTGAATCAGAAATCTAAATTTTGATGTTAGTTGTGCAAATCTGGCATGAAAACAAACATCTTTTTTGATGCAATTCTTTAAAAATGTACAAAGTGTCCATATTCTCATAATTGAAGATGCTGTTCTTGAGCAAGAAAATGCAGTTAAAGGTTAAAGTTTTGCAAAATGACCAGTTAGATTTGATCATCTATGGCAAAACTTAAAAATAATTTTCCACATATTCTCTCCATCCAGTCTGATGAATAATTATCAAAATATTTTATTTTTAGATGTGCAAAGTAGGGGAAGTAATACCTTAAGGCACCAGCAGCTGTAATTTCTTTAAAAGTTGGATCTCCGAATATTTTCTGAATACAAAATTAATGATCCTTTCTTCAGATTTTAATTTTTACTTTCCATTTTTAAATGGTTTGTGACGTTGTGTTGGTCTGTTTCATAAAATCAGTTCATTGTGTCACCAGAACTAGTTTTGCTGGAAGATAAACTAACAGGACGTTTTCTCACATTATTAAATTTAGACACATTTATAAAATAACATTAGCATCTCAAGTTGCTGATTAGAAAAATAAAACAATATTTTGGTCTCTTTCAAGTAACATAATGGCCAATAAAAGACCAATAAACTTTAAATTTTAATGTTTTTTTAACACTAGAACTGGCAATAATTGTAAATGTGCAAAAATGAATAAAGAAAACAATAATTAAAATGAATTATGAAACCTCTGTAAACAAGATTATCCTTCAAAAACAGGAAGTAAAGACGTTTTCCATCCAGGTTTTGGTAGAAAAGAGAAAAACAATAAATGATCCAAATGGAAAATATTGAGCTCATTTTAATTTATCAAGCAGTTAATTGAGTAATTGCTTATTGTATTGGATGTAGTCCTAAATATTCCTGATTTCTGTTGTTCTTGACATTTCTGCAGGAAATGCATCTGCAGAATATCCTCCTTTAGTCATTTTTAGAAATAATATTTGTTTCTTGGATATTTATGGAGTAAAAATAAAGCAGCACATCTCGATTTTTGCACGGACTGAATCAGAAAAGTCGATATTGTGCCGAGTCGGATCAATTTGAAAGCTTTTAAAATCTTTTCTCTTTTATTTTCCAAACGTTATTGATTTACACTCGTCAATTTTTTTATTAGCCTACAGAGTTATACATTAAAAGCTTAACAGCTAGCTGGAAAAAAAAACAACCTTCTTCTGCTGCATCCAAAACAAGCTGCACAAACAAAGGCAGCAGCAGTCGCAGGTGAAGTCGATCCAAATAAAACCGCATTGTTAACAGGAACTGGTTGGTGAACTTCAGCCTGCCGTGTTTATCTTTCTAGGATCGGAGATCAACGTGAGCGCTCCGACTGGTTCCCAGAGTTGGGCAACGCTGCGAGGACCGAGCCTCACTTTCAGTAGGAAAGGTTCCCACAGTTACTGGTTTCTCTCTGCTCTGAGCAGAGGCTCACCAGTCTGGTCTGGGTCAGTGAGGCGACCTCCAGTTTGGGTCAGAGCTTCAGTTTCCACTGAAACTGTGACCCAGATTCTCAACCTGTTAAATCTTCTCTGCTTTGGAGAAATTAACTTTCCGCTTTCGCTCTGGTTGAAAAACTGTGGCAAAAAAAAAAAAAAAAAAAGAAGAAGATGTTTGTATTTTTAGGGATGCAAGTTGCTGATTAAATGAGTTAAGCTTATTTTCTAAAAAGGTTTTCTCTTCTATCAAACAGCTGACCATCTTTCCGTAACATAAAGAGCTATTATTTTTTTCATAACATGCTGAATTAAATTTTAACATTATTTTTGTCAGCTGCATGAAATACTAACTAAATAAATAGGAAATTGTTTTTCCCACATGAATAGACTTAAGACATATTAATAAAATGAACAGAAATGTGTTCATCTTTCCATCATCTCCCCACAGCATGATGCTGCCACCGCCTGTTTCGCTGTAATGCAGCTCAGTTTGTTTTTGGAACATTTAAAGATGCTTTTCCTCCAAAAGTTTGAAATTCTGACTGAAAAATCCGAGCATGGAGAGCAGCCTTGATTTCAGCATCCCATTTCTGCTCCTTGCATTTAACAGACTCCGTGAATGTTGCTGTTTACGTCGCACATGCGCACAACGCTGCAGGGCAAGAAGACGATTCTTTGACGTGCCGTCCTCGGCCGCGGCGGGACGGTCCCGTTAACAAATTCAAACCTGGACATGAAGGTGTTGTGAATTTAGTGCAGGGAGGAAAAATGGCGCAGAAAAACCTTTCAACAACTCGGAACCGCTCGAATTTTTCTACGCCACGCGCAGACTCGTCGTAGCAACCGAGAACAAAACCACGAATGTTTTACAATTAAAGACCGAAAAAAACACGCAAACATTTCTAACAGACAGAGAGCAGAACATTCAGTTCGTTACAGTTGAATGTTTTTAGGCTGGATGTTTGTTTTGCGATTATTAAGTGATCGTTGTGGTTGATTAGCTACGATCACTAAATTAGCTTAGCTGCTATTAGCTAAGCTAACACAGTGGCGGTTGATTAGCTAATTTAAACACCTGCTCTACTGATGATCTGTCAGTTGGTCTGTAGGTTGTCTTCAAAAACAAACAAAACAAAAACTTGTAAACTTTTTTTTTGTCAGGGAAGCATGACCTACTTCTCTCTCCCTCACTTTCTTAATCAAAACTTTTCCTGACCTTGTTTATCTAGTTGTCTTAATGTTGAAAATTAGTAGCATTTAGTGCAGCCAAATATCCACTTTCTTAAAGCCACAGTATTTAACTTTTATAAAGAAAAAATATATGTTTTTATTTTATATTACTCGCTCTATGCTACGCTACAGGCAGCTTTTACCCAATATCAGAGTCTGCCAGGACTGCTAACTCTAGCTAGCACAGTCACCAATTACGGCTAATAAGCAATTTTTCTGTAACATGTTTCTCTGCCATTAACACATTGAGCAGCATGTGTATGAGCATGATTAACAGCACCCTCCTCCTGACTCTGATTGTTGTTTTTGACTATACATTTCTGCAGATGACATCAGCACCTCTGGCTTCATCTTTTCACAGATTACCTGTCTCATATTATATTGTCACGACATGGTGACAGTTTTATCAAATATTTAAAAATATATTATTTTTTTTACAAAGTTACATATTGCCACTTTAAATTATTAAATGTATAAAATTGAAATAATCTGATTATAATACCAATAGCAGGTGATATATCTGAGAAAAATCAAATATTGGACTATTTCCAGGTGAAAAAGGTTGTTTTTAATTTCCCAGCCAGGCTAACGTTTTGTGATTATTGGTTCTGAACTCTTAAAAACCAATAAACTGTGTGGTAAAACAGTAATAACCAGTGTTTTCCTCAGACTCTTTTATCTGCAGATCCTGTCCTGCATTTCACTCTGCTTGTGTAAATCCAGCTCCAGATCCGTCCAGCTGTGCGTTTTGTTTCACGGGATAATGCGGGAGGTTTTCAGGCGCTGCGATCTTTTGTGTGTTGTTGTGATTGTCGTCTTTGCACGTCAGCGCGAACGAGCAAGAAGTTCATATCTGCTGCTCCGCTGCGTACCGTACAGAACAAATCCTGTTCTGCTTGTCTGTTGAGCAATACCTGCCGTCTTCTTCATCACCGACCAGAAGTGAGGTTGTGTAGTTTATGCAAGACCCAATCCTGCAGGTATCAGGTCTGCACAGTGAGATTTTACGTTTGTGACTTGATAATCTGACAGGGAAAGTCCAGTCGGATCAGTTTGGCTTGTTTTTGCAGATTGAATGCAGATCTGATTGTTGGTTACGTCACGCGACTGGAGCTGCTGCGTGGTGTTTGTGTCGCCGACCGCGTTCGCTCCGGTAAACAACGCGAAGGCACACTCCTTGTGCTAACTGGAACGCTGCCACACACAGGTGTGGCTTCAAACTGGCTTTCAGTTTTCATGCAGGTTCATTAGTTTAGCTCACAATCAAAACAACCTCTGAGGTCACAATCACAACTCTCACTGCAGAATTAGCCTTGGCAAGAAACTCTCAGGGTTTACAGTTTTGCTCTTATTTCATTTAAAGTAATTTAAAAACATTAAACATCTAAACGATGTCTGATTCATGCTGAATTCTCCAGTTTTCCCTTCATAAATATCCTCTATATTGGGTAATAACTAGTTATGTTTACTCAGTTACATTTACTTGAGTAAAAAAAAAAAGCATTTTAGGAGTATTTTTTTACTACTTACTTTTACTTGAGTAATTCTATTATGAAGTATTTCTACTCTTGAGTAAAATTTCTGGATTTTCTACTCACTGAATGAAAAACAAACATGTTTTAACCAAACATTCACCAGACACAGACACACACCTGCAGCTTTTGTTTATGTTTTATGAGGTTTTTTTATTTTCTTTTTAGGCTGATTCTGTTATTTTTTGTGACTTATATAAATTATTGACATTTTAGTCCCTAAAACACCAAAATTTCCACTTAACTTTATATTTTGATCTTCTTGTTTATGTAAATTTTTAGTATGAAATGATAATTTGGTCAGTTACTCAGTATTGGAGAAAACTTTTTACTCACTACGATTTTTACTCTTAGTTGAATAACTTCTTGGACGGCTACTTTTTACTATAACGTGAGTAAAAATATGCAGAAGTGGTGCTGAAATCTGAGTTTTTCTTTTACCAAAAAATGTTTTTTTTCTGCTTTTATAATTATAAACGCAGTGGCGGACAGAGTATTGGCTGGTTTGCTCAGAGTAGGAAAGAGACCCGAACAGAAAGCAGCTGAAACACCAGCCATTAAAAATTCCAATAAGAAAATTAGTTTTCAAATAAATATTTTTCGTTGGACTTTAGTTGCTTTTTCTTTCACTCATTTTCAGTCTAACCATTTTCAGAGGATTATTTCTTCCTTTTTGTTTTGCTCTCATGACTCTGTGAATCATTCAGACAGAGGAAGCTCTGAATGGACGAGCCTTTGTGGTGTCTAAACTTATCAGATGACTGAACCAGTTTTAAACCGGACCTCAAACAGCTTCATCACACAGAAGATGACACATAAAATAGTATTTCAGTGCCAGGCGGGTTGTTAGTAAAGAGCTGAAATGTGGCCTTTCTGACATTTTCTTTGTTACTCAACATTTATTTCTTCTTTTTTAGGTCAAATATGTCTTAACTTGCTGCTGACTGACGACTAACTGCTGAATATACTCCAAAGAAAACCTTCCATAAAATCAACAGATTTAAACACATGTGAAGTGAACCAAGCAGGTTACAGCCTGGAACCAAAAGAGTTTTCACAAGATTCACAAAGCGAGACAAAATGAGTGCAATTCAACAACCGAATCCAGAACAAATATAAGTTTGTCTTACGGACTGGTGCTTACAGATTTATTTAGACGCTCTGTTTCAATGAGCTCTGTCAAATCACTTTAAAATATTTTAGGGTGATTTGACAGAGCTCAGTGAAACAGAACTAAGAGCGATTATATCCAAAGCATTCACACCAGCCCTGTTTAGTTCGCTTTAATTGAACTCTAGTTCGTTTGCCTAGAAAGTTCGCCATTGAACTCTGGTGCAGACCAAAAATTCGAACTCTGGTCTGCCTAAAAACTTCGGTGTTGGTTTTGTTGAAGTGAACTCTTGTTTGGTTTGAACGCACATGTGAACGCCAAACGGACTAGAAACTGCTCCAAAAGCCGGAAGTGAACTACAGCTCAGGGCATTCTGGGTAAATACAGCCAAAACAAACGCACCAGACTGCTACTAGCTGGAGAAAGTATTTTTGGTCTTTGGCAAAAAAAGGAGGAACTGTTCAAATCTGAGGCTCCATTTTTGTTTACCTTTTGTATCTTCTTCAGAGGTTTTTGTGTTTTTTCCTTCAGTAGTTCTTGGTGCAGCGCCCCCACAGGCGATGGGGGGGACCAGATTTTTTTTGACTCAGTGCAATGTGGAAGCAAGCAACCACAGCTGGAAATGTAACAAATGTTGAAACTTTGCTTCTTAAACTCAAAATTCTGACTTTTAATCTCAGTAGATTAAAGTCGGAATTCTGTGAAAAAAATCTGAATTTTGAGAATTAGTCAGAATTCTGAGACAAGATCAAATTCGGCAAGAAAAGTCTGACTTTATTTATTTAAAAAATTTTGTAGCCTAAATCTTATTCCATAAGAAACAAAACACAAACAAACTTTATTTATGTATCTTATTTAACCAGTAAAATCCCAATGAGATTAAAAATCTCCTTTGCAAGAGATTGCAAAGGAGCAATCTCTTGCTCTTGCTTCAAAAGTTTTCTGGCCGAGCAGAAAACTTTTGAAACAAGAAGTGGAAACTTGTAGAGCGGTTTCTGGGAGATTACTCTGTCTGAAAGAGTTAGGCAACAAATCTGAAAGGAGGAGCGGTGGAACGGGTTTGGGTCGACTGATCTGAGCGCAGTGTGAATATTTCAGCGACATGACGGCGGACAATCAGGACACAGTGAGCGATAAAGGCGAGGGGGTGTTTTCGGCGGAGTGGGCAGCTCCTCACAAGGCCGCACATAAACACCCAGGCGTTGCTGAGAGACCTTTGGAGTGCAAACAATGACGGCATAAAGGAAGGTTAAGCCCCAAACTGGAGACACACACGCTTTTTTAGAAATGTGGGAAATTCTGCTTTTTTTTCCACCTAATCCCAGGATTATTTTTCGTCTGTTCGAGTCTGTGTCGCAATCTTTCTCGCATCCACGCTGATAAAAATTATTAAAAACAAAAACGGTCTTGGCTGAACATGCAAAATGGTTTTCCACAATGACTTCACCGAACAAGCCGACGAACAAGATGTTTAATTTGTTCTTTGACGTAAGCTGCAGCTACTGGGTGTGTATTTTTGGCAGACGCGCCGCTAATCACAGACCGTTTGCTGCTGCCAGGCTCTAATATCTCTAATTTCTGCTTTATTGGGAAACCCCTCTTAGCAAAGTTGACATGCAGTGAGCACCGAGGCGTCACAAATGAAGCTTTACACATCACCGACACATCAGCCAATAACCAAACAAACGGCAGAGTCCACTGCACAAAATGCACATTTTACCAAGTATGTTTGGTTTTGTTTCAAGTTGAAATTTCTTAGTGCTTAAAATAAAACTAAACTCATTTAAAAGTAACATTTCAGCAAGATATACTTCTACTGGCAGATTATTTCACTTATAAGAAGATAACAGAATTTAGTTGTACTCTGTATTTTCATGAGCAAAATGTGGATATTTTATGCAGAGCGAGTGGCAAACTGCAAAAAATACTAATATTTAGTCCAGTTTCTTGTCCAAATATCTTAATACACTTTAAATAAGACAAAACTAACATAAAAGTAAGTTTTCAGCAAGATATAGCTTCTTATAAAGCAATAGTTTTCGATGGAAAAAACTATTATTTCACTTATTTCACAATGAACTGGCGTTCCGCCGTTGCCTAGCAACACCAGCCAGGCCCAGCCCGTCACCTAGCAACCCAGCTGTGGCTCCACTGGCAGATTATTTTGGTTTTAAAAATTTCTAGAAAAAAAGTGGAAATTTCTATTCAGAAAGTCAAAAATTTGTTAGAGAAAAAAATAGAAATTTTGAGATTAATCAAGATCTCAAAGTTTTATTTAAAAAAATTTCATGAAAAATGTGGAATTTTGATAACATTTCTAGAAAAAAAAGATAAACTTATTAATTTGAAAAGTCAAGAATTTGCTATAAAATACTAACTCATTTAGATTAAATAAGCAATTATTATTGGTGGAAAACGTACCAGTTCCACTGGCAGATTATATCAGGTATAACGAGACACAGGTTTTAAGTGAAATGAACTAGTTCTTTTTAATAAATATTAAGAAATTATTTAGTGAAAACAAGCTATTATATTTTACTAAAGTGTTACTTGTAAGTTAGTTTTGTTTTATTTCAAGTGAACTAATTTATTTCCTCTACATTTAGACCAAAACCGCTTGTTAAGTTTAATGTTTTGCAGTGTCAGACTTCCTCCTTTGCAGTGGTGTGAGGGTGAGGGGCTCCAGATAGAAAAGCAGGCCGACTGTTGAGGGATTGTTGCCAGAGGAAGCCATTTATAACCTCCAAAGAGGAGGGACTGTCCACTGAGTGACTGCCTGCTAAGGCATGGCAGCTATGCGTCTTCAAAAGCCCCAGAGGAATGCAGCGCTGCGTGACCCTGAATGCAGCGCTGCGTGACCCTGAATGCGGCGCAGTGTGTGACCCTCTGCGGGGAATCTGTGCTCTCAAACACGGCCTTCCTGCAGCGGCTCTGTTCTGCAGAGGCAGCGATGGATGCATGCTAACCGTAGCAGGCTGTAACAATGCCAGTCGCTTTATTAGCATGCGAGAGTGCGAGGCGTCAGCAGCGGCACATGACTGCTTGGACTGCAGTGAATAGTTGGATATTATGTTTCCAGTGCGATGCAGCCAGTGCCAGAAATATATTTGGACAAACTGATAAACTCCCCCTCATGTCCCTCATCTCTCTTCGTGTCCCTTCATGTTCCTCATGCTGAGCCACTAAAGAAGTGGAGACTTTCTGACGGGGTGTAGAAAGATCAAAGTTAGCCACCTGGGAGTTGATATAATCAATATCATCGTCTTAATAGCATCACAGTTACATATTTTACTGAAGTCGTGCAGACCCAAGTTAAAATTAGAAACTCTACCGCTTTCAGTTTGTGTTGTGTTTAGGATTGTATTTGAAATGTAATCAATCACAAATTTATTGATGGAACTTGACTTAATGTCATGTTTTGATTGTTGATTCTATGTTGCTTTGTGTTTCTGTGTTTGATATGATGTAAAGCACTTTGAAATGCCTTGCTGCTGAAAGGTGCTGTACAAATAAAATTTGATTTTTGATTTTTTGATTTTCTGGAACAGAAAACCAAGGATTTGACTAGTCCATCGGTCATTTTAAATGTTCTACAGGTTTTTGTTTGACATTTTACAGAAGGGTTTGTGTCTCATTAATTTGTGGTCATGATGTCTGTGTGTTGCAGTTTGCCTGGGAACGGACATGAAGCTAGCTCTGCCCTCCAGCCTGGAAAATCACTATGAGACCCTAAGGCTGCTCTACACCGGCTGCCAGGTTGTCCACGGCAACCTGGAGATCACACACCTGAGCGGGAACCCGGACCTCTCCTTCCTGAAGGTACTTTAAGTCTTTAAGAAACAAAAAATCATCCAAAAACAGATTTGTACGACAGCGTATTAGAGCCATTGTTGATGGATTTTAAAAAGGTAAATTTCAGCCAAAAAAGTCAGAAATTTTTATATTGATCTCAGAAATAAAACTAAGTGAAAATTTCAGAGTTTGAAAAGTATAAAATTTTGTACTTTTGAAAATGCTATGATTTTCAAAAGTACATATTTTCACTAGTTTTGGAACTTTGGAAATGCCTATTTATTGTTCTAGGAACTTTCTGAGATGAATCTCAAATTTTCTGTTTGGTTTCTAGTAAATTTGACTTTCTGAACTGAACTTTTAGAAATCTTTCCTAGAAAATTTCTGATGTGATTTTCAAAATTTCTGAATTTCTTTCTTGTAAATTTTCTACTTTTTGAATTCAAAAACTTTCATATATTTTCTAGAATAATTATTAAATTTACCCGAGTTTTGTTCTTACAAATTAAAAATTTTACGAAGTTTTTTTCTAGAAAAGTTTTGAAATTTATCTCTGTTTCAGATTTTTTTTCTAGAAAATGTAAAACTTTATTGAGTCAGAAATGTTCAAGTTTTTTCTAGAAAATTTCTGAGATGAATTTCAAAATTTCAGATTTTTATCTTGCAAATTTTAAACTTTCTGACCTCAGAAATGTTCAAGTTTCTCATGAAAATTTGTGAAATTAATCTCAAGATTTCTGAGTTGTTTTTTTTTTTTTTTAGCTTTTTTTTCCAAATATGGCCCTGCCATGTTCCCATACCTGGCAGATATATGTTTTAAGTTGCTTTTGGTTGGCATTATTGGGCTCCGTACAAACTCTCCATGCTAAATGCTACTATAGCATTTAGTACGATTAGCCCTGTTAGCATTGCTGCCAGTGTCTGTCTGTGTTTTCCATATAGAATGTCGACCCTCTAACTCAGTTAGCCAAAAAGATGCCAAATTAACATTAGCTTTACTACTTGTCATGCTAATGCAGCTAGCTGTTTGAATAACTTTATTAATACCTGACTTAAAAAAGGTTTTAAAAAAACTCCTAAAAAGATGGCAGCTAATATGTTATGGTGAGGAATCCAGCTACACTTGAGATTTTAGGAAGAAACGTAATTAACTAATAATGTCTCTATCTTATAATTAATAAATGTTAGCTTTGTTAGCTCCATACTGAAGACGTGTTGTTGAGTGTTGTTGTTAGCCTGAGCTAACAGGTGTGTGGTGTGTTCAATGCCTGGAAAACAGATAAAAGTTTTAGCTTTCAAATGAAGTCAATTCAAGTCATCAGCTGATTTCTCTGAACATATTATCAAAAACAGAAGAAATGTTTTCAGATCGCTTTTTTTAGTAAGTCATGTCACCAGGTGACTCAGAGCCCATCCAATCACTGAACAGATGCTTAGAACAGATAAATGTGTGGATGTGCCAAAACTTTCTCCAGCTGAACAGAAACAAAACTGAAGTTATTATTTTTGGACCTAAAGAGGAACGATCTAGAGTCATAGATCTAGAGTTATAGATCTAGAGTCAATGCACAGCTTCAGTTATTACAACTAAAAACCAGCGATCAGGCCCGAAACCTGGGAGTAGTGATGGACTCTGACCTGAACCTCCAGAGCCACATAAAGACAGTTACAAAGTCGGCCTTCTATCACCTGAAGAACATTTCCAGGATTAAAGGACTAATGTCTCAGCCAGATCTAGAGAAACTCATCCATGCGTTCATCTTCAGTCGTATTGATTATTGCAACAGCGTCTTCACAGGTCTGTCCAACAAATCAATCAAACAGCTGCAGCTGATCCAGAATGCTGCTGCTCGCGTTCTCACTAAAACCAGGAAGATAGAGCACATAACACCAGTTTTAAAGTTCCTCCACTGGCTCCCTGTAGCTTAAAGAATAGACTTTAAAATACTGTTGTTAGTTTATAAATCACTGAACGGCTTAGCACCACAATACATTAAAGATCTGCTTTTATTGTATCAACCTTCCAGACCTCTCAGGTCTTCCGGTTCTGGTCTGCTCTGCATCCCCAGAACCAGAACCAAACGAGGAGAAGCAGCTTTCAGCATCTATGCACCACGAATTTGGAACAAACTTCCAGAAAACTGTAAAACAGCTGAAACACTGACTTCTTTTAAATCTCAACTGAAAACCCACCTGTTTAGAATTGTATTTGAAATGTAATCAATTACAAATTTATTGATGTAATGATTGATTCTATATTGCATTGTGATTCTGTGTTTGTTATGATGTAAAGCACTTTGAAATGCCTTGCTGCTGAAATGTGCTATACAAATAAAATTTGATTGATTGATTGATTGATAAGTCTTCCTGTCTGTCGCCTCACTCCACAGGAAATCGTAGAGGTGCAGGGTTATGTACTCGTTGCACATGTCTCGGTGAGCCTGGTGCCTTTGGACAACCTTCGGATCATAAGAGGAAGCCATTTTTACAACTCCAACTATTCGCTGGCTGTGCTGGACAATCAGGGGCTGAAGACGCTGCGACTTCGTAGCCTCAAAGGTCGTTTGTGTGACCTGTGTTTGTTTATGTTCGCTATAAGATTTGAAAAGTCACGTCTGATAGTTCTGGTGTCGTTTGTCCTGCAGAGATCCTGTTGGGCGGGGTGTCTATTTTGGGGAACCCCCAGCTGTGCTTCCCGGACCCGGAAAACATCATATGGAGGGACACTCTGGACGAACAGAACACCAAACCGCACCGCCTGCAGGCCCGAGCTCCCAACTGTGAGCTGCTAACTATCATACTCCTGCAGTGAAGCACCGAGACGATTAGGGCCATTGAAAACAAAAAGAGTGAATCTCTGCCAAAATGTTTTAAAAAGTCTGAAATTTGCTAGAAACAAACTTAGTCAAGATATCAAAGTTTTTGATTAAAACATTTCTTGGAAAAAAGTTACATTTTTATATAAAAATTCATAGAAACAAACATTGATATTCTGAGTTTGAAAAGTCAAGACTTTGCTAGAAACAACTCTGCAATTTTGACTTAAAAAATTCATTTAAAAAAATGGAATTTTGATGTAAAAATATGTTTTTAAAAAGTGAAAATTGCTGTTTGAAAAGTCAATAATTTCCTAGAAAAAACTCTTTTGTTGAGTCTGTATGCTCCAGTTAATCGATTACTAAATTAATTGACAATTATTTCTGTAATCGATTAATCACGAATAATTTGATTAATCGTTTCAGCCCTACTGTAATCCACAACTTGTAAAACCAGTTTGTTTTAGTTTTCCGTCTTTGACATCTTTCTTGGTTCAGATGTTAATCCAGCATCTTTTTCAAGGTTCTGTGTTAACCTACCGTCTTTTAGGAATTTATAACCTTTCTCATTGTTTCATCTGACATTCGCTTTGTTTTTTTATAGTACTTTTTATCAAACATCCTGGCGCGGCAGGTTGATACATTATCCTGTGACTTTCTGTTTTCTTCTGCTACTCAAGTATCGTTTCTCAGTGATCGGCTGAGGAACGTTGCAGAATCTGTTTTTTCTTTTTGTTGAAACTGTGATATTTATGAGCTCATTTTTCTGCCGTTGCTTGTTTTTCTCCGGTTCAGGTCCAAGTTGTCATCCTGCATGTGGGAAGAGCTGCTGGGGGGAAACTGAGCAGGACTGTCAAACACGTGAGTTTCTATCTTCAGTCTTCACTGTAAAAAGTAAAATCTGACCAAGTATTTTTGGTCTAATTTCTAGAGCAAATATCTTAATAGACTTGAATGGAGACAAAAGGACGTAAAAGTAAATTTTCAGCAAGATATAGCCGCTTGTTGTAAGTCAATAGTCCCTTAACATTAATGAAAAATGCTAGCTTAATGAGCTTATTATTTCTTCCAAAACATGGGAAAGATGTATTGCTACAAGTGAAATAATCTGCCAGTGGAACTAGAACTGGGTTGCTAGGTAACGGGTTTGGCTTGCCTGGTGTTGCTAGGTAACGACAAAGTTCCAGTTGATTGTGAAATAATCTCCCAGTGGAACCAGAACGTCATCATCAATGTTAAGGAATTATTGACTTAATACAAGATCCTATATTTTGCTGAAAAGCGACTTGTAAGTTAGTTTTCTTATTTCAAGTGTACTGAGATATTTGGACTAGAAACTAGACCAAAAATGCTTGGTGTTGATGGCGAAGCTGCAATATTTTAACAAACGGGTAATGAAACTGTTGCTTTTTTCCTGATTTTCAAAGTGACCAGAATAAACTGTGCGTCTGGCTGTCAGCGATGCAAAGGTCCTTTTCCTAACGACTGCTGTCACACGCAGTGTGCGGCCGGGTGCACCGGACCCAGAGACTCGGACTGTTTGGTAAATGACGCCATCTTCACTCTTTCTGTTTTATTTCTGCAGCCAGTACTTCACGTTTCCCCCCCTTGTTCTTCTTCTCAGGCATGCCGTCACTTCAACGATAGCGGAATGTGCAAAGAGAATTGCCCCCCACCCAACTTCTACGACCCCGTCACCTACCAGAGCAAACCCAACCCCAACAAGAAGTTGAGCTTTGGAGCCACCTGCGTCAAGACGTGTCCCTGTACGAACTGAGATTAGAAATCCAGCTCAAGACATTCAGAGACTCTGGGTTGCCCTTTGAACTCTGTCTCTCTCTCTGTTCAGATAACTACCTGGCCATGGAAGTGGCCTGCACTTTGAACTGTCCCCGAGCCAACAAGGAAGTCATCATCAAGCAGCCGGACGGCACTGAGACGCAGAAATGCGAAAAGTGTGAACCTGAATGCGCCAAAGGTGGGACGCTGATGCGTTGTTTTGCTAACACTCATTGGTAGAGTGGAAAAAAGTCACGTGCTCAAGCAAGATTTCAATTTTTATTCAAGTAAAACTGAAAAGCAGCCGTCTAAGAAATTATTCGAGTGAAAAAGTATTTGGCAAACTGCAAAAAGACAAAATCTTACCAAGTATTTTTGGTGTTTTTTCCAGTGCAGATATCTTGGCACACTTGAAATAAGTAACTTTATAGCTAGATATAGAAGCTTGTTTAAAGTAAATAATTCCTTAGTATTGATAAAGGTGTAGTTTCACTGGCAGATTACTTGACTTATTTCACAAGAAACTGGCGTTCCGCCGTTACCTAGCAACACCAGGCAAACCCAGCCCGTCACCTAGCAACCCAGTTCTAGTTCCACTGGCAGATTATTTCACTTATAAGAAGACATTTTCCCCATGTTATAAGTAAATATAATTTGAGACTCAAAAATGGATCAGCTACTGAGATGAAATTTTACAAAAAATATATAAATTTTTTAAAGATTAAAAAAAAACCCTTAATTGTTTGGATATATGTTCCACACAGAACTCTTCAAGTGGCATAATTTTAGCTTCACGTTGTTCAAATTCTGTGAATTTAATTAAGCATATTTTGCTATTCAATTATTAATTGTTTGAATCAAAATATAATCGGCAGGTTAAGTCAAGCAGAAAAGTTTGAGCTTTTCACATGTTGAAATTACTAGTGTTTGTTTAGCTGTAGATTCAATTTTTTGCTACAAATAAGTATTCAGTAAAGGGATATTTATTTTGTCAAAGCAAACTAAATACTTGCATCTGTTAATGCATTTCTATTATTGTATAAAAATGGTTTAAATGAAAAATCTGCAGAATATTCCATGTTTTTATTCCAATTAGTCGTCAGAATAATCAATATCTAAAATAACTGTTAGGTACAGCAATAACTTAAAACAATAACTTATTGCCATCGTCAGAGGTGGGTGGAGTACCCCAAGATTGTACTCAAGTAAGAGTATCTCTACTTCAACATATTTTACTGAAGTAAAAAGTAGCCATCCAAGAAATGACTCAAGTAAGAGTAAAAAGGTATTTGGTAAAAAGTTTACTCAAGTACTGAGTAGCTGATCAAGTTTTCAATCATTTAATATTTCAAAATTACATAAACAGGCAGATCAAGGTATAATGTTAAGTGTAAATTTTGGTATTTTATAGACCAAAATGACAGTAATTCATATAAGTAACAAAAAATAACAAAATCAGGCAAAATGAATTTTTTCCAAATCAGTTTCTTTCAATAAAAAAAACTTCTGAAACTTTAATAAAAAACTGCAGGTGTGTGTCTGTTTCTGGTGAATTTCTGGTTAAAACATGTTTGTTTTTCATTCAGGAGGTAGACAATCCAGAAATTTTACTCGTGTAAGAGTAGAAATACTTCATAATGACATTACTCAGAAGGACAGAGAAGTAAAAATGATCATAAAAGTAAATTTTTCCTCAAGAGAGAAACTCAAGTAAATGCTGCTACCCGACTCTGCGCATTGTGACAAAAGTATAAGAACAAAAATCCTTCCAGCTGGAATAACTTTTCAAACGCACTTTGCCTCAACCAAAGGGGAAAAAACGATTTAAAGGGTCAAAAAGAGCAAAAATCTCCTCCAACGTTCTGCCACCGTGTTTACAGACGTTAGTCATTGTTGTTTCTGTGAATCTGCTTGGATTTAATTTTGTTCTCTCTGACTGGGTGATGTTGAACTTTTGCCACAGATTGCTACAGTCTGGGTATGGACAGCCTGGGCGTCGTGGACAACCACAGCGTTACCGTGGTGACGCCTGCTAATGTGGGTCAGTTCACCAAGTGCTCCAAGATCTTCGGGAGCCTGGCTTTCCGCGCTCAGAGCTTCGCCAGGTAAGGGGACAAAAACACGACATTAGTCATGAAATGAAACTGATTTTATCAGTGAATACCAGAAATGAAAACAGCTGTGACTGAAGAGAGCAAGGAAGTCCCTCACTTGCTTGAAAATGCTTGTTCTCAAGGTTTGGAAAAGTGCTTGATTTCCATGAAAAGTCCTTGAAAGTTCTCCATATTCAGTTTTGTAATAAAGTGCGATCTAAACTTTAATTTTTTCACCTTCACTAGCAAAGGTTTAGAGTATCTAGTTGCATAAAGGCAAATAAATATTAGTAAAAGGTAATGAAGTGCATTCTGTTTGATTGAATTTGGAAAATATTGTTTACAGTTGAAAATGCACTGCAAAAACTCAAAATCTTACCAAGAATGTTTGGTCCAGTTTCTAGTGCAAATTTCTTAGAACAAACCTAACTTACAAGTAACTTTCAGTGACGTACAACAGCTTGTTTTAAGTCAATAATTGCTTAATGTTGATAAAAAATGTACTAGTTCAACCGGCAGGTAATTTTACTTGTATAACAAGACATTTTTTCCATATTATGAGTAAAATAATCTGCTAATAGAACAAGTACTTTTTTTAGTCGGTATTGAGGAATTATTTTCTTAAAACAAGCTCCTATTTCTTGCTGAAAAGTTACTTGAAACTAACTTTTGCCCTATTTCAAGTGCACTAAGTAAATCAAAATTACTTGGTAAAGTTTTATGTTTTTGCATTATAGATAACAAAAATACATACATATTTTTTCGGTGTTGCTTTTATAACAGTTACATTTACCTAAATTATTTCTATTTGCTAAATGCCAAAGAACTGAACAGAACGTTTTTTTTTGTAACTTTCTCAAGAAAGTGTGTGCAAAAGAAACACTTCAAAACATTAAATTTTAGTATTCTACGTTCCCTGCTGTAGAACGTCGAATACTATCACCAGATATTAATGACATAAAATGGTGAATTTAAACGGTATTCTTTAGTTCATTTGTGTCGTTTCGATTGCCAAAGTGTGCTGCTGGAAAAGTTTGTAAACTTGCCTGGAAAATGCTTGAAAAGTGCTTGAATTTTACTGTGTGAAAAATGTACGAACCTTGTGAAATAAATACAAATGTAATGCACTGCAAAAACCCAAAACTTTACCAAGTATTTCTGGTCTAGTTTGTAGTAAACTTGAAATAAGACCAAACTGACTTAAATGTAACCTTTCAGTAAGATATAGGAGCTTGTTCTAAGTGAATAATTCTTTAATATTGATGAAAAAGGGAAATAATCTGCCAGTGGAACTAGAACAGGGTTGCTAGGTGACGGGTTTGGCTTGCCTGGTGTTGCTAGGTAACGGCGGAGTGCCAGTTCATTGTGAAGTAATCTGCCAGTGGAACTAGGACATGTTCATCAATATTAAGGACAACAAGCTCATATTTCTTGCTGAAATGTTACTTGAAAGTTAGTTTTGTTTTATTTCAAGTCTATTTATGCTAGAAACTAGACAAAAATATTGGGAAAAATTTTGTGTTTTTGCAGTGTAAACATTTAGTAACTGGAAACATTTTTATTTCTGACATTATATCATAATAAAAGTGTTTATTTTTCTTATCTTTTTTAAAAATAAACCGCTCAGTTACACATTGCTCTGGACTTATAACTATAGTATTTATGTTGAAATGTTGCCCTTTCTGTAAAACATTTTTATTTTTATATTCTATCTTTGTGAATCTATTTCTAATAAAGGATATTTCTATCTTTTTGTTGTCTCTTTGTCTTCGTTCAGGGACCCTGTGACCAACTCATCCGGCCTGACTTTGGAGCAGCTGAAAGGCTTCAGGAAGCTGGAGGAGATTGCAGGCATGTTTGGCTTTTACCTGCAAAACTTTTAAAGTTGCTGGACAAGGCCACTCAAAAGTCTCCAGTATTATCGTGATTTTTTGTTTGCAGGTTATTTGTACATCGACGCCTGGCCGGAGGAATGGAGCAACCTTTCTGTGTTTGAGAACCTTAAAGTGATCAGAGGCAGGATGCTCTACATGTAAGTTTACAGCTAGCATCGCTAACTGATGACTCAAGCCAAGCCAAGTTTCTAGCAACTTTTTTTTAAATTCAGTTTTTTTAACAACCAGAGAAATCAGTAACTGTTATTTCATGAAAAATACATAAAACATACTGAAAAAATACAAGTATTCTTTGTGTTTCCCGGTGAAAATATCGAAGTACACTTGAAATAAGACAAAAACTTTCAACTAATAGTATCGCATGTTGTAAATTAAGTAATCTGCCAAGGTAGCCAGTATTTTTTACATCAGTACAAATAAATTATTGACTTAAAAGAAGCTCCCATGTCTTGCTGAAATGTTTAGTTGAATGTTTTTGACTTTTTTTCAAGTGTGCTAAGATATTTGCACTAGAAACTAGACCAAAAATACTTTTTTGTGCGTTTTTGCATCTTCTTCTATGGTATGTAAAAATGAACCCCGTCTTAAAGTGAATAAGACTGCATCCATTTTCTAAATTCCTTTTATTTTTATTCTTGCTGTATTTCTGCTTCTTCTTTTGAATTCTTTGCAACTAGAAACCCAGAATCTGCGACGCTCGGCCATTTTGTGCCTAAATGGTTAAACTGAGACCCAGAAACACTGAATGCACTGAATGCCTGCCTTTTAAAGTCCATCCACTCACAGTGTCTCTTTGTTTGCACGTTTTCCCGTCTGGTAACGGTAATAAATGCTAATTATTAGCCAGCTCTGATGCTTTGACCAGCAGGAAATACCACAGTCTCTGGGAAGCGTTTTTATCGCAGCAGAATAAGTCAGGTGTGTTATTCGTTAACATACCAGGGTTGAGTAGTTTAGATGTTGATGTGTTTTCTGTTTTAGGGGCGTGTTTTCACTGGCAATCCAGAATCTGCACATCCAGTCTCTGGGGCTGCGTTCGCTGCGCAGCGTCAGCGGAGGCCTGGTGTTGTTGTACAACAACTCTGAGCTGTGCTACACCGACTCTCTGCCCTGGGGGTCAATCCTGCATCCCACCGAGGGGCCGCAGCGCATCGTCAGCCTCAACCAGGAACCCAAAGTGTGCGGTAGGTCAACGCTCAAACAGGAAATGTAGAAACCAAAATGGCCACAATACAACACAAAGCCAAGCAAAGAGGAAAGAAAATAAACTGTGTTTTTTAAAATAAAAAATAAACAAATCTGAAAAGTGTGGTTTGCATTTGTATTTAGCCCACTTTCAATTTCAGGATTTGTTTTTTGTAAAAACTCAAACAGTGCTTGAAATCACATATTAAAAGGTGTTATTTGCTTCATTTGCTGTTTGTACTTCCAGAGGAGGAGGGACGTGTTTGCCATCCGCTGTGTAAGGGGGGCTGTTGGGGCCCGGGGCCCGGCCAGTGCGTGTCTTGCAAGACGTTCCAGCGAGGCACCGTGTGTGTGGAGCAATGTGACGTCTATCAGGGGTAAATGTCATCCAAACATCACGTCTGCTTGGATACTTTAACATTCAAGTAAATTAATGGGAAGGGTTTTGAAAACATGATGAGAGGTAATGATGATATTACAGTCTCTATATAACGCAGGTAACTCTGGTTGAGACGTCTAATAGCATCATGTAGCTGAAGCCAGACTGTGATTTGGGATGCGATCTTACATCCTTTGCATCCTTTCTGTCACAGAGCTGTTCCTGAATACATTGATGGGTCTTTGTGCAAAACCTGTCATGATGAGTGTCGACCTCTGAACGCCTCTGCATCCTGCCACGGCCCAGTAAGACGCCATACCATACAACACCACAACATACCACAGTTTACCATACCATACACCATGTTTTATAATATATACCATACACCTTACCATAGCATACCATGCCATAGATTACAATACACCATATCATTCTGTACCTTAACATGCTATTCCGTATTATAACATTTACCATTCTATATCATTCCATACAATATGTCATATCATGTAACACACCATACCGTTTGATGTTGTCCTCATAACTTTGTAATTTTGTGTTTTTGTTATGTAAAGCACCTTGAACTACTTTGCTGCTGAAATATAAATAAACTTGATTGATTGATTTACCATATACCATGTAATATACTGTACCTTACACCAGGGGTCCCCAAGTCCAGTCCTCTAGAGCTACCATACGTTGTTTTTCCACCCTGGTCCTCAAGGCACACTACCCTGCATGTTTTGGATATCTTCCTGCTTTAGCACACCTGATTTCAGTTGATGACCAATTAACAGACTCTCGCTGAACTGCAGTTATCTGAATCAAATGCAGGAAAACATCTAAACTTGCAGGGCAGTGTGCCTTGCAGACCAGGGTTGAGGAAACACTGGCATATACCGTACCATACACCACACCATACCATATAGCATACTCTACCAGGACATGCAATAACACAAACATGTATTGTAATGCCATAACATGTTATAGCAATACAGTATAATGCATTATACTGTATTGTACCATACTGCAGTTTAACATACTGTTGTACTATTCTAAGCTATATTATATGATGCTATGCTATACTATTATTGGATTGAGTTTATATTGTGTTTTTCTAGTCCTATCGACCATTAAATGCTCTTTAAACCAAAGCTACATTCACCCTGTGACATTCACAAACGAGGGCACATTTATACACTGATACGCAGATTGATAGGCATCCTTGCCTGGGGGGTAAGGCACTTAGCCTCCGTTGGGAAGTCATGTTGGTGGTCAAGTGAGGTTATGTTTTTAAATGAGTTCTCATTTCACTTTAAACCTTCCTCTGCCTCCAGGGTGCAGACGACTGCACCGAGTGTCTCCACTATCAGGATGAAAAGATTTGTGTGGAACGTTGTCCCAGCGGAGTGAAGGAAGATCAACAAACTGTGTGGAAATACAGCAATGAAACGCGACACTGTCTGCCCTGCAACACTAACTGCACACTGTCGTGAGTGAACACGCACATCCAGTCTGAGAAACCCAAGCAAACACACCGAACATGTGACAGTAAGTCACACCAAGACTCTCTCGTTTCAGCTGCACCATGATGGATGAGAGAGGCTGCCCCATTGATACCAGGACTGGGTAAAATCACGCTTTTCATGCTGCTTTAAGAGTGTCTTAAGGATGCCTGAATCCCTCAAAATGCTTGAATTTCAAATATTTTCAAGGTCTTATAAGAGCACTGCAAGAATACTGAATAAAGTGCTTGATACTAAAACTAAAGGGTTTTTGTATTTTGTGCTGCTACCATACGGCAGTTTAACATACTGTTGTACTATTCCAAGCTATATTATAGGATGCTATGCTATACTATTATTGGACTGAATTTATATTGTGTTTTTCTACTCATATAGACCATTAAATGCTCTTTACACCAAGCAGTTGGCTGCTAGCTAACAATTGTAAAATTAAACATAGCTAAAATGGATAATGTTAATAATAACAGTTAAAATCGTACACAAAACATAGCAAAATTACTCATGAAGCAATGTATATTATTAAATTTGTCTAAAATATATGTTAAAGTATCACATTTGTAAAGAAAACGGAGCTGATCCTAATACATACCTCAGTTACAAACGGCAACAGAAAAAAAGTGGGAGGAGCTTTCAGTTATTGGTTACTATGGCAACCACCAACTGCCAAGAGCGCCTTTAACTTATTACACTAATAAATGTCTGGAGAAACAATTTGACTAAACAAAATAAAATCAAAGAATAAATAAACACATTTTCAGTTAAAATAAAACCCTGTTACATATGCGAACTGTATGTAAACTCTCACCAGAACAGAAAATACTGGTGTCATCAGCAAATGATATAAATCTTATACATGTCAATATGAACAGTTTGGGACCTAAAACCGATCTTTGAGGAACACCACAATATTTGTCCATATTAGAACCTTTGAAATTCTCCTAAACGTCTCCTCTCTGTTTAGTTCGACCACAACCGTCGCTGCTGCAGTCGGTGGAGTCGTGCTCTTCCTCATCTTGCTGGGTCTGCTGGTCTTTTATCTGAAGAGACAGAAGAAACTGAAGAGGAAGGAGACCATGAGGAGGTACCTGCAGGAACAGGAGGTGAGCGCTGGCAGTGATTGGATCGCAGTTTGCTTGTTTTTTTTTTCTTTTCTTTGCGCAGTTCAGACTGATATTGTGTTTAATCTGCGCCGTGTTTCCTCGGTGCAGCTGGTGGAGCCGTTGACGCCGAGCGGCGCGTCTCCAAACCAGGCTCAGATGCGAATCCTGAAAGAGACGGAGTTGAAAAAGCTCAGGCCACTGGGTGCGGGTGCCTTTGGGACTGTCTATAAGGTATGCACACTTCATGTTTTGTGTTTTTTGTTCTGTTTATATTTAAAATGACCTTTTCTTTCCAAAAATAATTGCTGTTTTAGGGGGTGTGGGCTCCAGAAGGAGAACACATAACAATACCGGTGGCCATTAAAGTCTTGAGGGAGAACACTTCACCGAAAGGCAACAAAGACATTCTTGATGTGAGTTAAAAACAGATTAGAGCAAATATGTCATACTCAACCAATATAGCATTTTATGAGGTTCTCTACACTCCAGGTACTAAATTACATCAATCAGTCCTTCTAGTTTTTTGCAGAAATTCAACTGATTCCCGCATTTTTTTTATTTTATCGCTAATGCATGCTTGAAATTTTTTTTTTTTTAATTGTTGGGTTTAGTAGTGCTAGCGTCCACCTGCATAGCAAAAAACACAAATCTTGTGTATTTGTGGTTCAGTTTCTAGTGAAAATATCTTAACACACTTGAAATAAGACAAAGCTATTTCTTGCTGAAAAGTAACTTTTCAGCAAGAAATACAAGCTTATTTTATGTCAATAATTTCTTAATATTGATGAAAAAGTGCTAATTCCACTGGAACATGGAAAAATGTTTTGCTATAAATGAAATAATCTACCAGTGCAACTAGAACAGGTTGCTAGGAGATGGACTGGGCTTGGCTGGTGTTGCTAGGTAACGGCACAACTCCAGTTGATTGCAAGATAAGCTAAATAATCTGCCAGGTGATTAGTTTTTAGTAGTTTTTCATCAATATTAAGGAATTATTTTCTTAAAACAAGCTCCTACTTGTTGCTGAAAAGCTGTGTATACATTAGTTTTGTCTTATTTTAAGTGGACTAAGATATTTGCACTAGAAATGGATCAAATATACTTGGTAAGATTTGAGTTTTCTGCAGTATTTCTCACTTCTACTACACTGCTACTTCAGCCTTACTTGATGTCAAGTTATTGTCTGGTATCGATGTGACGAGTAACAAGAAGTCACATGTAACGTAAGCAAAACGTATAGCAACATTTCTTGCAAATATTTCTAATTTAGCACAACAATATTTATGAGTTTGACTGAAAACAAATCACAATATCCTGTTGGGACTGATCAATGTGAAAACATGTTCAGTATTTAATATTAAGAACTATTTATGCAGAGACAGCTATTTATTAATATTTTAAGATTATGTTAATGGGTTTTACCAATACATTCTGGCGCAACCGTCCCTTTGGGATCATTCATGATCTTGATGTGACCCAAAATGAAAATGTGTTTTCGGGTCAGAATCCTGCAGCATCTCCTGTCTGCTTGCTCCCAGGAGGCGTTTGTGATGGCGTCGGTCACCAGCCCTTACGTGTGTCGCCTCCTGGGGATTTGCCTGACGTCTGCCGTGCAGCTGGTCACTCAGCTCATGCCGTACGGCTGCCTCCTCGACTACGTCAGGGAGAACAAGGATCGTATCGGTTCCCAGTACCTCCTGAACTGGTGTGTCCAGATTGCCAAGGTACCTTTAGATAACGACTCTCTAGTATTTCCGCCTTTGGTCTTTGCTTCGGCTCCAGCTTGATGGATCTGTGTATTGGTGTAGGGGATGAATTATCTGGAGGACATTCGGTTGGTCCACAGAGATCTGGCAGCCCGCAACGTTCTGGTGAAGAACCCAAACCACGTAAAGATCACCGACTTTGGCCTGGCCCGTCTGCTGGACATAGACGAGACAGAGTATCACGCTGATGGAGGAAAGGTGAGGCTGGACTACGATACCAAACCACAACATCAGAACTTCAGCTTCCATTGTTTGACTGGTGTTCCTGGATTTAAAGGTGCCGATTAAATGGATGGCTTTGGAGTCTATTCTGCACAGGAAGTTCACCCATCAGAGTGACGTCTGGAGCTACGGTCAGTGTTACTTAGAAGTTTTCACACCTTGGTTCGGTTGGGGACCAAAGATGCAACATTTGTTACATTTTCAGCTGGCATGTTTCGTTTTTAAATTGTGTCAAATGAACCAAAATAATTGAGAAATCTGTTCCCCTCCTCACCTGTGGGGAACTACTGAAGGAAATGACATAAAAACTTCTGAAGAAAACACTGAGCGCCAACTTCCTTCTTCACAAAATGTAACCAAAAATGGAGTAGTATTAGATTTTAGTGGTTGTAGGTAAAAAAAACACAAGCCATTTTTCCCTCCAACACTATTTTGTTTTAGTTGTATTTACCCAGAATGCCCTGCACTCTTAATCCTCTTCCTGCTTTTGCTGTGGCCTCCGGTCCGCTTGGCGTTCACATACGCATTTGAACTGCACTAGAGTTCACTTCAACAGAATCGAGACGGAAGTTTTTAGACGGACCAGAGTTCAATTTCGGATTCACACCTCCGCAAACAAGCTTTCCAGGCAAACACACTAGAGTTAGATTAAAGCGGATTAAACAGGATTGCTGTGAACGCACCCTTAAATGTAGTTTAGAGTAAAGGCATTTTCACACCTCATGGTCCAGACTCAGTTTGATGGGGGAACAAATTTACAACATTTGTTACATTTTCAGCTGGTGTGGTCCTCCTTCACACTGCACTGTGTCAAACAAAAAAAAATTATTTGAATCATCTGTTCCCCTCCTCACCTGTGGGGGCGCTGCACCAAGAACCACTGAAGGAAATTACTCAAAAACCTCGAAAGAAGGCAAGAGTACAACTCCCTTCTTCACGAAATTGTCAACTTTTAGTACATGCAGGATTTCTATTTTGTCTTTAGCAAAAGATCAGGAGCCATTTCTCCCGGAAACGTTTCACGCGTTTGATTTGGTTGTATTTACCCAGAATGCCTGTGCTGTAGTCCATTTCCTGCTTTTGGAGCGGCCTCTGGTCCGCTTGGCTTCCACATATTCATTCATTCCAACCGCACCAGAGTTCACTTTCCACCAAAAGAGACCGAGGTTTGTAGGCGGACCAGAGTTTGTGTTTTTGTCCGCATCAGAGTTCAGTTACAAACTTTCTATTTCTTACTACTTACATGTGACCAAGGTTTGTTCAAAGTGGATTCTTCCCAGAGGTGTAGAGATGTCTGATGTCTGATGACAAACCAAACTCTGTCGTTTTCAGGGGTGACTGTTTGGGAGCTGATGACGTTCGGCTCCAAGCCGTACGATACCATTGCGGCGAGGGAGATCCCAGATCTGCTGGAGGGAGGAGAGCGGCTTCCTCAGCCCCCGATCTGCACCATAGACGTCTACATGATCATGGTCAAATGTGAATACGGCACCAACCAAATCGTTCATTTACTGCCCTGGAGGGTAAAAAAAGTTTACACTTTGATTTCTAGCAATCTAGCAATTTTCTGTTTGCTTTGCAGGCTGGATGATTGATCCAGACAGCAGGCCCAAGTTCAAAGATCTGGTTCAGGACCTTAGCGCCATGGCGAGAGATCCGTCTCGCTACTTAGTCATTCAGGTAAACTTCACTAAGGCTGCAAATTAACTTCCTGGTGTCTGTATTATCGTAATATATCTTATTTTTTGTTGCTGTGTTCATGCAGTAAATGTAATACAAATGAACGTTAGTAACTTTAAGGTTTTTGAAAATCCTTTGATTGAGTCTCCCTTTTTTCCAGGATAACAAGCTACAGCAAAGACTTAAAAAATTAAAATTTGTTTTGAATTTACTGTGGATTTTCTCACACAGAATTAGAATTATAAATACAGACTGATATATTTACAGCCCCACTCGACGAATCACTCGAATGGTGATTAATCACGATTAATCGTGATTATTAAAATAATCGTCAACTAATCAACAAATTTAGTAATCAATTAATTGTTAACTGATGTATACAGACTCAAAAAAGGCTAACTTATTGAGAGCAGGGATTGAGCTTAAATTGTACAATGAAGGTGAAAAAAGGCGAGTCCTGACCAGAACTTTCTGCTCCTCCAGAACGACGAGCAGATGAGCTCCTGCAGCCCGGTGGACAGCCAGTTCTACCGGATGCTTCTGGAGGAAGGCGAGAACATGGGGGACATGATGGACGCCGAGGAGTACCTGGTACCGCAGCCCAACCTGTTCCCCAGAACCAGGGGCGACCAGGCCCAAGCCAGCGGCCCGATCCGCCACCAGTCCTACCGGGTCAGTGGGGAACGCAGACCTGCTTTAACTGGATCCCAGTTTGAGTCAGAAGGGTTACTGGTTTCATCCAACCATCCATTCATTTATTCATCCATATTTTCATCCATCCATCCGTCCGTCCGTCCGTCCGTCTGTCTGTCCAACATTCCCTCCCTCCTTCCCTCCTCAACATGGCCGTCTTTGTTACAGTATCTCTTTGTCTCTAATGAATAACGGTGATGATGAAACTCCATTGTTTCTGTTTTTCTGAGTTAATCGAAGCTGTAAATGTCAGTACTTGTAAAACAAATATCAGTTTTATTTTCATCACCTTTAAAGTGTTTCTTTCCTGCAGCAACAGAGCAAAGATCTGGATGGTGAGCCCTTGAACGCTGGTGGACCTCAGAGCATGTACTCGTCTCTGAGTACTTTGGGCCGCGGCCAGTGCCCCACCCTGCCAGTGGGAGCAAGCATGTCCAACGGCCTGTGGCCCCAGTTGGCTCGAACCATTTCAGCAGGAGGCCAGTCTGACTCCGTCTTCTTGGATGCGACTCCAGACGGACATTTCTTATCGCCGTCCAGCCCTGGACGCTACTGCAAAGACCCCACCTACCCCAGAGGGAGCCAGTGTGACCTGGAAACCGATGAGATGGACGGCTTTCATCATCCTAATCACCTTCATCACTCCCTGCCCAGGAGGAGTCAAGCCCACAGTCAGAGACCAGCCATGCCAGGTGAGCAGAGGAAAACACAGCAAAGTGTTGAGTAAAGTCTTAACATTTCCTCAAGAGCAACTACAGACTGTATGTCTCTGTTCATGGAGAATTAAGTGTTTTATTTTTCTATTGGGAACTTAAGAGGTTCCTGTTTTGTTATATTTTATGAATATGTTTAATTTTAACACTGAGAGAAAACCACAGTTTTTTGTTTGCTTGGTCAGTGTTGACTACAGTTGACACAAAATAATGTTCAAAGGTTTTTTTTCAGCATATTATGAAAAATTTTGTAATTTGCTATGAAAAAATAGTCGGCCCTACTGACACAAGAGAAAACTCAGGTTTTTAAGAAAATGGCCGCTGTTTGTTGATGGATAAGATCAATCAACTTTGGATTAACTAATTAATCGTTAACTTGCAGCCCTAGTCAATGTCTCTGAGAGATTTGTCTGATTTTCTGACTCTCCTCATTCGTTGTTCAGAGTACGTGAACCAGGAGATGCTGGATCCCAGACCGGCGATCCCTGAGCGACCCACTACGCTCCCACGTAAAGGCTCCAGAGTGGACCGACGGCTCCCCAACGGTCTCGGGTCCGGCCACAGCGTTGAGAACCCGGGGTACCTAATCCCCGTCAACTCCGCCTGCCCCGCCTTCGACAACCCGTACTACCTGGACCTCGGGGACAAAGCCAACGGCGCTCCGCCGGGAGCGGCGGGAGACGGCGCCACGACCCAGGAGAGCAAAGGAAACATCACCAGGCACGTCAACGGGTTCGTCACCCCCACTGCGGAAAACCCAGAGTATCTCGGACTTGCAGACACTTGGACTGGTCACACTTGAGGAGGAGGAACAGGAACTGCAGGAGTTGCAGATTGAGTTCTTCTAAGGGAGGAATGAGAAAAAGGGAAGACGGTTTGTTTTGTGACGGATCTGAGTGGGTCCTTGTTTGAATGTGAGCACATGGATTTGAGGCCGACTATCAGAAAACTCACTGTTGACTCCAGCGCAGTGTAGCATTAATATGGTGTCTGTGACATCGTGTGAATTCATCAACAATTTGGGACGCTTTGGTGAAAAACTCATCCCAGTACGACGAGAGTCTGACGATCGGACAACCATTCGACTGTTTTTCAGTTTTTCTTCACTGTTTAATTAATTTTCAGGCTTTTTTTTCACTACATATGAAGCAGTTTTTGTATTTTTTTTCTCAACTACCACAGACAAAACAACCCAAGATGCACATTGAGGATGGCGTTTAGCATTCTGGTCACATTCGACGAAGGTCTCTAGTGCCCTCAAAGCCATTTTGTGTCAAACAGAGAAGGCCCTTGCAGCCCATCTGGCCTTTGGGTATGCTCCCTGAAAGAAAGGCGTCCTGTATAGCGAAGACAGCAGCTTTGTGCCGCTCAGACGTATCGGACCACAGCTACTTTGCTGGGTCCGAGTAGACTTCATAAGCTAATGCATATTAAAGTCAACACTTACCCAAGAATCTCTGCATATTCCAAGCCAGTGAGCCACTCTCTTCAAGTTGGACAAAAGTTGGAAGAGATTTCCGTTAGGATGCAAAAAAAGCATTCAGAGGAGACAAAAACCGCCCCTCTGCTCCGTTTGGATAATCAATGCATGGTGCAAATTCCACTCGCTGAGAACAGCCAGTTAATATCCATACATTTTCTGTTCACCCTTCGTCCCTAATGGGGTCGGAAGGGTTGCCGGTGCCCATCTCCAGCTACGTTCCGGGTGAGAGGCAGCCAGTTAATTATCGACTTTTTTTTTTCACTCTACACTGCAAAAACACAAAATCTTACCAAGTAAGTTTGGTCTAGTTTCTAGTTAAAGTATCATAGTTCACTTGAAATAAGACAAAAGTAACTTAGAAGTAACTTTTCAGCAAGATATAGGAGCTTGTTTTAATATAATACTTACCTAACATTGTTGAAAAAATACCAATTCTACTGGCAGATTATTTAATTTATAACATAGGAAGAGGTTTTGTTATAAGTGACGTAATCTGCTAGCGGAACTAGAACTTGGTTGCTAGGAGACGGGCTGGGCTTGGCAGGCGTTGCTAGGTAACGCTGCAGTTCCAGTTGATTGTGAAATAATCTTCCAGTGGAACTAGCACTTTTTCCATCAACATTAAGGTATTATTTTCTTAAAACAAGCTTCTATATATTGCTGGAAAGTTACTTGTAAATTAGTTTTTCTTATTTTAAGTGTACATAGATATTTTCATTAGAAATAGACCAAAAATACGTTGTAAAATTTGAGTTTTTTTGCTGTGTGCCGGTGGCAGTATCTCTTACTTCTACTACACTGCTTGATGCCTTCCTTGATGTCACGATATAATCCGCAATTGATATGACGAGAAACAAAAAGTTACATTTAACATCATACATAAGCGCATTTATAGCGCTTATTTTTAAATTAGCATCAGTACTTTTGTTCTAGTTTCTAGGGAAAATATCTGTGTACATTTGAAATAAGACAAAACTATCTTAAGAATAGCTTTTCAGCAAGATGTAGGAGCTTGTTTTGGGTAAATAATTCCTTAATATCGAAGAAAAAGTTCTAATTCCACTGGCAGATTATTTCACTTATAACAAGACATTTTTCCACAACATAAGTAAAATAATCTACCAATGTAACTAGAACCTTTTTCATCAATACTAAGCAAATACTGAATTAAAAGAAGCTCCTATATATACTGAAAAGTTACTTGTAAGTTACTTTTGTCTTATTTGAAGTGAACTGAGATATTTGCACTAGAAACTGGACCAAAAATACTTGGTGGGATTTTGTGTTTTTGCAGCGTAGCTGGTTTTTGACTAGGTCAATGGAGCCTTTGTTCTCATAGTCGATGTTTTCCTTCCTCACGTCTTTGGAGAAGAAAGTAGCGACATACTGACTGTACAACTATTACTACTGATCTGCGTCCTTTTTAAACCCCACTGAGGTGATTGTGGTTTCCTTAAAGGATGTCGTCAGTCGGAGGCTCAGATATTTCCTGAATGTATCTCACCCACCATGTTTGCGTTAGATTTTATGTTTAATACGGGTTTTGAAGAGTTTCGTTCCAGAATTACGTCTTTACGATTTCTAAATACTTTAGTATGTAACATATCAGGGATTTGCTTTTAACACATTCAGTTTTTACAATTTTTAAAAAATATATTACATAAACAGTGTATTAATTAGGGAGGAAAAAGACTTCATACAGATGCAGAAAAATGTGTTGCCTCGTTTGGTAAAGATGTTTAAAAACAACCTAAAAAGTAAAAATAAATTAAAGGAAAAAACATACTTAGAAATAATTGTTTTTCATAAAATCACAGGTGGTTGCTGATACTTTAGATACTAATTTAATAAAATCGAATGCGCTTTTGAAAGACATTAAGCCCCACATCATCAACAACTTTTCACCTGTAGATGGTGTTCAAAAACTGCAACGGTTACATTTATTTTAAAGGAGTATCCACAGTTTTTTGAACCAGGGATTTTTTGTTAAAAACAACTAATTCAGTGTTACAACAGCAATAAAAGATAACAAAATATTAAGGCTTTTTACACATGTTGATTAGGGATTCTTGTTTCTACAAAGGTAAACTATTCTGACCTCGAAAGACCTGCACTGCAAAAACACAAAATCTCAAGTACAGTATTTTTGGTTTGGTTTCTAGTTCAAATATCTTAGTACACTTGAAATAAGGCAAAACTAACCTATGAGTGACTTTCCAGCAAGAAACAATAGGTTAAGTAAATAATTTCTTATTGATTAAAAAAGTACTAGGTACACTGGTAGATTATTTCACTTATAACAATACATTTTTCTCATGTCATAAGTGAAATATGTTTTGCTGAAAAGTTACTTGCAAGTTAGTTTTGTCTTTTTAAGTGTACTTATATATTTGAACTAGAAGCCAGACCAAAAATATTTGGTAACTGTTTGTTTTTGCAGTGTAAACAGCAATTCTGGATTGCCTTTCATGTTAAGTTTGAAAGCTGTGACTTTTTATTTAAAGTTTGCTAATATAATTTCTTTAAACAACATGGAAGGTGTTTAAATCTGGGCTAACAAACATGCGTGCTGCAGATGTAGAGTAGTTTTATTATTATTTTTTTGGACTGTGTTAAATAAAATCTCAACGGTTTTGTCTCTTTGTTGCAGCTAGCAATCATTTCATGTCGTTGCAAAATCACAACACGGTGTCTTTATTCAATCACGAGTTTTAGTGCAGTGGTCCGATTTGTACTTTAAACAGTTCTGAGGATTTACCTACAAACTCATCCTCAGTTTTTTACCATAAGAAGTGCAGAGCTTAAATGTATGCAGAACAGGGGAAACATTAACCAGATAAACCGGTTATTTAACGTGTTTACACTTCCACAAAGGACCGAAAACGGGGCAAAAACATGACTTCTGTAATCTAATCAGACAAGAAGAAAAGAAAATGCAGCTAACAGTTTGTTGAAGTTTTTCCCAACACTTAAAATCAATCATTTGCATTTTGAAGAAAACCTGTTTTGACTTTTTTGTGAATACGTATATATATTTCTTTATTTTTTTTATTTTTATTTTTTACCTTTCACGGTTGTTATGATTGTGACGGGGTATAAATAACAACCAGTTTGTTGGGATTTGTACATTAAACCATAATGTAAATGTTGAAATGCTATACAGAAATAAATTGGTCACAGTAGTAGCTGATAGAAACTGTCCAATTTATTCAAACTTACTTGGTATTCCTTTGCTAAATACTTTTAAAAAAATTTTTATTTCTAGTAAACGAGAAGTTTAAACAAGTTTGTTTTCCACACATAAATGAAACCTTCTGTTGCTGGTTAAACTTCATTACAAAATTACTCCTGCCTCCCAGTGACATTACTATTTTAGAATAGAATAAAATAGAAATGCTCTTTATTGTCCCACATTAGCTGTGCATTTGTGAGGCGCTGTTAGCTAATTCTTCTGAGGTTAGCTAGCTTTCACATGCTAGCTAACCTAGCCGTTTAAATACAAAATCTGTCCACAAAACATTAATATTAACATAATTGTGTCTTTTATCCCCCAAATCAAAATCTTTAAAATATGCTTTTAAATATCTGTGGCCCCCTTTAACTTCATGTACACAAGTGAAACGACGTGCTGATTCATTCAATCAGCCCCAGCTGAGATGTAGCTCTATCTAAAGTGCTGCCTTCATGAACATGTCGTAAATCTGCACTTTACATGAGGATCACTAGTTGTACATTAAAATGGATGAAAAAAAATATTCAAACACAGCCGATTTAGTATAAATAAAGCGTACTTTAAGATTTCTAATAAATGTAATTTATATTTTTCTTCAAATTATTACCGTAATTACTGATAAGTGGTCGCTGTTTGCAAGAACTGTTCGGGCATGTAAACCAATAGAAACGAAAAAATGAGTGAATAAAAAATAAAATCTTTAACCTAATTTTAAAACAAGTTAAATAAATTTGCTGGACTGCTTTCTTGGCACACAATTTTCCAGTACTATTAATTCCCAGATTATTTTGGTGTATAGAAGGCAACACCTGCCGTCTCCACGACGCTCATTCATTTCTGTTCGCCGCCATATTTTTGAACCCAGTCCGGCTGCTCTATGCTTTTAATTTTTAACATTTGCCACTCATTTTCATCCCAGTTGTGTTTCTACCGGTAAGAAATGCTTTTAATAACAAGAAATCAACTGCTGAGCTTACTTTTGTCCTCATTAACGTTCATTTAGCGGAGACACCAAGTTTTATTATCGAAGTAGGCGGTTGCTGCGACGCGTTCAGGGTCCTCGTCATTATCGGTAATTACTTGTTACCGGGTTCGGAGATGTTTGCACTAGAAATATGGAAATCTATATATTCAATGGACGGTTTACGCCTCGAACTGGACCGTCCGAACGGATTAACGGTTCCGGTTGCTGCTAGTAGTTTCGAGAAGGAGTACAACAACAAGGTAAGTTCATGGAACCTGTTCATTCCCTGGCTTCCGAAATTAAACTTAACTGGAGGGATTTGTTTACTGTCCAACATTTTATTTATGCTTCAATTTCTATAAAAATGGGACTTAAAATGTTAAAGGATAGAGTGTTTTTATATGTTATAGTCTGACCTTATGTATATTAGGAGTGGGCATTTATCGTAATAGGCCTGTCGATAAATTTTACTGGACGATAAACGATAAATATAACGTTATTGTGATAAATGATGATATTGTTGCTTTGAGACAATTTTCAAGCAATATAATGGTAAAGGCACAATAATGCAAAAACACACTCAAGTATGAATAAGCTTAAAATTTTAGGGAACAGTTAACACGGGAACTGGAAGACATTTTAAATATCCGAAACAAACGACAACAAAAAACGAATAAAATGAATTATGAAGTCTTTGTAAACAAAATTATTCTTCAAAAAAGGGTAGTTGAGACCAAAACACCAGACTTTTATCATCCAGTTTTTGGTAGAAAGAAAAAAACATTAAATCATGCAAATGAAAGTTATTGAACTCGTTTTATCATGTGATTAAATGATTTATTTATTGTGACAAACCTAATTGTATCGTTTATCATTTAAAATGAAAAAATAATTAAGAATTTTTATTTATCATTTGCATGATAAATTTTAATGATAGTATGATGAGATTTTGTTTTGTCATTTTCTTCAGTTTGTTCCAGAAATATTGAAAACTTGTCCTTATGTAGTCAAAGTAGCAAATTGGAAGGCAATTAAGCACCACAGATTAAAAGTTTTTCTTCCAGTCTTCATTTCTAGTTGTCTCTCTTTAGCACCAGTGCAGTATTGTTGTATATAATGCATATGAACTTATTAAAAAATGTTGATGATGAATGCCTTCCTGTTTACAGGTGAGGGACGCAGAGACCTGATTGGAGTTCCTACTGAACAACAACAAAAACTGATTTCTAAACATCTTTTGACTGAAACGAAGTGGACCTAAACTTACTCGGTAACTACAGCTGTTTGGTTCACACTGCAAAAAACACAAAAGTATTTTTAGTTTTGTTTCTAGTGCAAATATCTTAGTACATTGGCAAGAAGACTTTTCAGTGACTTTGGTTCCAAATTGGACCAGCAGATGTGAAAACGCCCTAAATTTGATGCAGTAACTAACTTTGAGCAGAAGAGGGAGCTGTTTAATTTACAACACAGACTGAGAAAACAGTTAATCATCCAGCATGGAAGACCCCATGCTGGCTCACACAGCCGAGAGAGACATCAATAAGGTTCGGTGGGCTTCCACCATGTTACAATAACAGCCTGGAAATACTCTGAGTTTGAGGCTCAAACGAAACACGAAGCCATTCAGAAAATGATCAAGGTCAGGATTTTGTTGGAGAAAACACTTTTCATGAATAAACATTCACTTTACACTCATTTTCGGTTCATATTAACAAACACATTGCATATGAAAAACATGGAAAACAGAATTTATTACTTGGAATTCAAATATAAATATGTTATTTCTCAGCGATGAACGATCAAATGAATATCTGTCCATGTTCTTTCCCTATTCAGGACAACGACTAAATAAATAAACATTACATAGTTTAAGTGCTGCTTCCCCTCGTGATGAACTGAAGTTTTCCAGATTTGTGAAAAATCACAACCCAATGCAATTTAAACCTCAAATAATTGCACAACTGTCACGTTTTTGGCCAAAACCAAGCAAAAGACGTTACAAAATATTGAAACTTGTATGTTTCCTGGTGTCTCATGTTCCAGCTTTATTTCTGTTGCAGCAACTTAATTTATTGCTAAATTATTTGGTTACTGAAATAAGGCAATTTTGTACTTAAAAACTACTATATGGACTGATTGTCATTTATTTTAAAGCAACTTTATGCATTTTGTATAGAAGAATAGGGTAAAACTTATTCAGGTGTGTAAAGCTGGTAGAGGAAAACCAAAATGACTCGGGGTGGTTGAAATACTTTTATTTTTTTAAATTGGGAAACCATACATTTATTTCATTTCATAGTTAAATTGGATTTTATGTGTTTATATCACCTAAAATCCATTAAAAATTGAGGTTAAGACATGAAAATACGTGGAAAAGTCTATGAATACATTTGCAAGGCACTGCATTTGATTTTTGCTTCATGTTTTTCCTGATAGCTGTTCAAAAACAAAATAAAATCGCTCCCGTCCAAAACCTGAGAGCAGTTTGATTCTGTCCAGGTGAAGACGGCCGGTCAGGTGAAGACGGGCAGCGCCGGGTCTGAGGTGTGTTTCTGGATCTCAGCGGGTTCTGAGGTCAGGTCCAGGTTCACTGGCAAAGACGGGAAGCGGACCGTCTCACACAGGCTCATGTTGGGTTCCAGGGTGGATCTGGGCAGTTGCTGCGGTAACTTGGGGGTGAACCCGGCGTGAGTGTCCGTGTCGGGGGTGACAGTCGTGGACATCGTGTCGTCGGAGGCTGCAGTCATGTGGATCCCGCTGGATAACGACTCCTGGGACTTCTTGGAGGATTTCAGATCCATCTGGTCCAAACTCTGAGGTAAAGAAAAGAATGTGAAATTTACAAAACATTATTTCAGGTGAAAATTAGAAATTCAAGTTGTTATTAATGAGTTTATGTAAAGTTGATTGTTTTTGTCGATAAACTAACAATTAATTAATGTGGCCATTTTTAAAAAATCTGATTTTTCTCTTGCAGTAAGAGCATCAATCGTCTCTCTGAGCGGCAAATTAGGGCCATTGTAGATAGAAAAAAAGGTAGAGTAAATTTCCACCAAATTCAGAAATTGAGATTAATCAGAAATTTTCTAGAAAAAGAAAAAAAAGAGTTTAAAAAGTTGAAAGTTTGCTAGAAAAAACCCTCAGAAATATCGAGGTTAATTCCTGTAATGTTGAATAAAAAAGACAATTTTTGAGTTCGAAAAGTCACAAATTTGAGAAAAAACCCTCAAGTTTTAAGATTAAAAATCTTTTCTAGAGTTGAAAATTTGCTTACAAAACTCAAAAATACTGAGATTAATCTCTGAAATGTTGAGTTTAAAAAGTCAAAAATGTGCTAGAAAATGTACAATTTTGAGATAAATCTTGAAAAATGTCACGAATTTCAGTTTCATTTTGAAGAATAAACTTTTTTTCTAGTGATTTTAGCAACGACCAGCGGCGCCCTGGTCGTTACTAGTTAATCAAATTTTAATTTGATAAACTATTAATTAACAATTAGTAAATGCATCTATAGTTAGAATGTATCTGATGGAGTTCTTTGGTATGGTGATTCCACACCTGTTTGGAAGCCCTGCAGTCCATCCGAACTGGGGAAACTGGGTGTATGCTGTCCAGTACTGGAGTCCCAGTCCCATACAGGGCAGAGGAGTCAATGGGAAGCATACTGGGGGACACGGTGCCATAAGCTGGGGGAACTGGAGCCATCTGCCTCTGCAGCAGCTGGAGGATAACATTGATGTCAGCCGTCATTCGAGTTTCCAGCCTGGAGGGGAGAGAGACAGGAAGTGATGACGAGTCATTATACGTAAAGCCATCCGTCCGTCCGTCCGTCCATCCATCCATCCGAGACATGTCTAACATTTACATATTAGATCAGAGTTAGGCTCCTATGCATTAACCAATCATCTCAAAGAACTCTGGAAATTACAGTTAAGTTAAGAAGGAAAAGTTTGATGTTTTAATACACAGAATGTGTAAAAACACTTCTTGGATACTTTACACTAAAGCAGCTGAAAATACTGAAGGTACCTGTGGAGCTGTGACTGCAGGACTTCGAGTCGCGTCTCGAGCTCACTGGGCCTTTCCTCTGGGATCAGAGGCGGGTTTGGGTTACCGGTGGAAGGAGATTGTAAAACCTGACTGGACAACTGCTGTTGATCTGGCCAGTATCGATACATTCCCGGCAGATTCAACGAGGAAGCTAAGAAATCACAGAGGCAACAGAGTAAAGATTGTTACCATGGGAGTATAAAAACTCTGAATATTATTGGGGGGTTTTGCGCCAAGTTATCTGTATCGGTATCGGAAGTGAAAAAAGTGAATCTGTGTGTAGGTTCCATAAACAGCAAGACAAAAAAGTTAAAATGAAATAAAATAAAAAGGTTATTCTGAAGTCTGAAGGAATTTCATGTTTCTTCTGGGAAACACAGATTTTATCAGTTGCTTTATGTTGATAATGCAACGTTATGCAAGACTCATTTGGCTCAGACTTCCTTGTATAAAAAGTAACGGGTACAAGCACTCCTTTGTTCCTACAGCAATATCTCTTTTTAATGCAGGACAAGGTTGGGGGACTTGCACCTGATTTAGTGTTTGTAGCAACTGTCGGTCAATAATGAAATACACTGCCGTATTCTTCCCATTATGTGTTGATTTGTATTTTATGTCCTTTTGGTATTTTTTGTTGTTCCTTATTTTTTATTATCTTTGATACTTTGTCTTTTAGTTTTTATACTTGCTGCAACATCAATTTCCCAATTTGGGATACAAATAAATCTGAAATCTGAATAAATCTGAAATCGTTTTTACCTTGGTGGCCCTGGTTCAGCTCCGTGTCCCTCCCCACCGAGGCTCCGCTCTGGGGCAGCTGTGGGGCCGCAGTGGGGAAGGGGCCCGGTCTGGGATCGTCAGTGGGAACGGGGCCCGGTCTGGGATCGTCAGTGGGGAAGAGGACCGGTCTGGGATCGTCAGTGGGGAAGAGGACCGGTCTGGGATCGTCAGTGGGGAAGAGGACCGGTCTGGGATCGTCAGTGGGGAAGAGGACCGGTCTGGGATCGTCAGTGGGGAAGAGGACCGGTCTGGTGGTTTGAGTGGGAGGCTTCGACAGATCCTCGCTGGACTGGGAACAGGAGGAGCTCCAGAGGTCGTCCCAGCCATCCTGGGGCGGCGAACAGTGGCAGGACTGGTGGGGGAACGAGTCTTCGTGGTCGATTCCATCTGATCAAAGGAAAATCTCCGGATGACGGGACGTAAACCTGCCTAAACATGTGATTAGTCGGATTTAAAGCCTTGTTGCCTACCTGGTCTTATTCTGCAGTCGAGGGGGTGGATTCGGTGCCGCGCTTTGTGGCGATTTTCACCGTCGTCCCCAGATTCATTGGTTATTACTGGCGGCATTTGATCAGTCTGAAGATCAAAAATCACATTTAATATTCAGCCGTAACGTACAGGAGCTTTCAAAATGTCTGATATGCCTTGACTTTTTCTCAGTGGTTTTTTTTTGAGGGAAAGACAAAAACAAATGAAGCGTATTTATGAAAGGAAAAGAAAATGATAGGTACTCTATTCTAAGAAAAAAGTGTTATGTATTTGTATTCAGTTTACTTTTAAGCCAGTTTTCGGGGTGGAGGGGTTTAAAGTAATGCTAGACCACATAGCTGGAAAAAAGTATCATGAATTAAGCATTTCATATCCGTCGATATTGATAATTATTGATCAGTCTTTTTATTTACATTTCTGAAATACTGCAAAAGTTTATCAAATTTTCACTCCATGCTGCTGTTGTGGATTATTAAGTAATTATGAGGCACAGTTCAGAAACCTTAAATGGCTACTGCACAAGTTACTCAACAGGTTGTTGCTAGGTAACCAAAGAGTGAGTGAGTTGCTAGGTAACCAATGAGTGAGTGAGCAAATTAGACCAACAAAACTTGGTAAGATTTGTGTTTTTTGCAGCCGAGATGGGAGTTGTAGTCTGTAATCTTTTGTTTTATTTTCATTCCTTGCTCCTTCTTTCTGTTTTAAACAAAATAGCAACATATCATTTCTTGGAGAAGATTCGCCAACGCACGTCTCGCAGGTCGTAGGTGATCTCCAGGTTCCTCCAGAAGTTGTCAGCAAAGCTTGGGTACATGTCAAGCACATCTAGCAGGTCTTCCCTGGGGATGCGGTGCAGGTCGCAGTAGGTGATGGTGCACACGTCTGCGTTGGACCGTCCCGGTTCGTCGTACAGGTGGATAGGCTCGCCGAATATGTCGTTCTTTTCTACAGGAAAAGAAAATCATTTTTATTTGAAGAATTAACTCTTTTTCTCGCGAACACCAAAAGCTGCAACTCTAATGTGTCAACATTAGAGTTGCACAAATTGAAGTATCAAAAATAAATTTGCTAAATAGAAACATGACAGTCTTTTAAAAAAGTGAATGCTTTTCAATACGAAAATTGCAATGGAAACACTTTTTGAATCACATGATCAACAGCTGGATGTTACCGCAGGCGAAAAACAACACAGATGACAGAAAGTAGTAGGAGGATGATGCTTGTTTTTGGTTTTTTTCCAGGCAATGTGTAGCTGGCTCTCACAGCATCACACATTTCATTAAAAGTCGTGTCATTCGAACGTGTTGAATCCTATGATGGTGTATTTGGGCCATTGTAGATATTTTAAAAAGTACATTTTTGCCAAAAAAAAAAAAAAAAGAAACTGAAATTTTGAGATAAATCTGAAAACATTTCTCGCAAAAAATGTGGACATTTGTGAGTTTCAAAAGTGAAAAATGTTTTACTTTTGAAACAGCAGCTATGGTCAAACAGTAGCTGCTGTTTCCAGTGTTGTAGTCAAGACCAAGGCAACCTAAACGTTCATAAACCATCATCAACATTTCCCAGCTGATCAATATGATCTCTGAACAATCGCTCCATCAGAGCCAAAGCTCCACACTTACGCGGCTCACCTTCGCGCAGCTACTTATATACGTGTGACTGCATACACACCTTGATCACCTTAAAAATAATCAAACCTGTTGATTATTTTTAATCAGCAGGTTTGATTTAATCTGCTGATCCAATTTTAGTGAGAATGAAATGACCCCACAGATGCATTTCATGCGCTTCGACGCACAGACCAATGCGTTACATCTTTATGAGACAAACATTTAGAAAAAGTACTATTTACATACGAGTGAGGTTTTCACATCCTTTTATTTTAAATTTCTTTATTTTGTGTGCGTGTTAGCTTATTGTCTGAGGAAAAATGTGGTTCAGTTTCATCGTTTACGTTTAAAAAATAAAATATTAAAATCATGAAAAACATCGGGTTTGATGCTTCTTGGTCTAAATAACTGAATGTCGTCAGATTTCAGTGTATTTAGGTGAGTTTTGACGCTTTGTAGTTTGATATTGTCCACAGAAAGTTTGCGTGGCTGCCGCATATTTTCACACCAGCGAAAAAGTGTTCGTATATTTACGCAAACTTTGACGCAAAGTAAATTTTTATACATGCCGACTTGTGCGTAAAATATGGAGCCGCACATTTTTTGTGCGCAGCACGCTTTATGCATGAGGCCCCAAGACTTTTAGGGTCCGAGACCGGTCTCGAGACCAAGACCGGTATCGAGTACTACAACGATAGCTGTTTCTGTTTGCTTCATGGAAGCATGTCAATTTTGAAAAAACTTGTCTTTCAATAATTAGCATTTCCTAGGATTTGCACAAATGCAGGATTCTGGTGCCTGCATTTGTGATGTCACATGCAAAGGGGCCAATAGAAACACAGGTCACTGTACCTAATAAACCCACAACAACATAATCCCTCATGACTTGGATGGAGCCACGGGAGATGAAGAAGAGGGAGTCCAGGAAGTCTCCATAGTGGATGAGCGTGTCTCCTGGAGGAGCGTGGACCGTTTTGATCCTCATAGCTAACGTCCGCAGACAAGCTTGACTGCCTCCATGGAAAGCCTTGCAGTTCTGCAGCAAAGAGCGATTGAGGTGCAAGCAGATGTCTGCCTGCAGCGACTCTGGAAACCCCTTCAGCACCTTTAAAAGGAGCAAAACAAACCCATCCTCACATCAGAGATGAAATGTAACTCGTTAATACCTGACAGTGCAGCTACTGGAGGACACACCTTTGCTTTACTCACAGCATTCATGTCTATGCCGTTGGTGTAAGACCAGGCGTGCTGGAAGTACTCCTCCAGCCGCTGGCGCAGGCCGCCAGGAATCTGGTGGAAGCGGATGAACTCTTTGACCCGCAGCATTTGGGTGTGGTAGCGGGTCGTGCCGGAGTAAAGCCTCTGGATGATCGCCGACACGTTTCCGAATATGCTGGCGTACATGAGGGCTGCGACAGATTAAAAAGAGGAGAAAATAACAATTATAATTAGAAAATCCTTAATCAAATATGCGTCATCAGAATAATCGATTGATTGATCGGATTAAAAAATAATGATTAGTTGTAGCCGTAAAATGAACAATCTTAAGTTTATTATCATATCTTTAAGTAGTTTTTTTAAAATTGAGTTTTAGAGCCACGCTAAGAAAATACAAAATAAAAAATTGCAAGAATAAAATTTTAATTAAAGTCATATTTCATATTATCATATTTGAGTATGTGATAATCTCATATTATCATTACTGATAATACCAGAATAAAGTCATAATATTACAACTTTATTCTGGTAAGATTATGACATCTCAAATATTATGACTTTATTCACATTATTATGACTTTATTCACGTATTGTTTTGACTTTATTCTGTACAACTTCTCGTACCTTTATCGTATTAACTTATTTGATACCAGAATTATCAAGAATTATCATACATACAGTATCAAAGTCATACTATTATGACTTTATTCTCGTAATTTAAGAAAAAACATTAATACTTGGTCGTAGCTTTTTGAGTTCTTTGAATCTCACTCACAGCCAATGACCATGACGCAGATGGAGAAAATCTTCTCGGAGTTTGTGTTTGGCGAGACGTTCCCAAACCCGACGCTCGTCAAGCTGCTCAAGGTGAAGTACAGAGCCGTCACGTATTTGTCCTTCACCGACGGCCCAGAGGTGGAGTCGCTTTCGTTGTACGCCTTCCCCAGTTGTTCAGCCAGGTTGTCCAGCCAGCCGGTCTCCGTGTACGGCCTCTCCACGAAGCCGATGGCGTACCAGATGCAGGCGAGCCAGTGGGCGATGAGCACAAAGGTGCACATGAGCAAGAAGAGGACGGCGGCGCCGTATTCGGAGTATCGGTCCAGCTTTCGGGCCACACGGACCAGCCGCAGCAGCCGAGCCGTTTTGAGCAGGCTGGTTAAGGTTGCCATCTTTGATTTCCATGGGCAACAGGAGAGAAAAATGTAATGCATAATTAGACAATGAGAATTAAAATACAATAACTTGGGAAAGTACTCCTACCTCTTGAACTCTTGGTGTCTTTTGGGGGGATTTTACATAACAGACACAAAGTAGTGCTTAATCTAAGGGTGTTTTCACACCAATAAATTGCAACATTTGTTACATTTTCATATGGTGTGGTTTGCTTTCGCATTGCACTGTCAAAAAAACCAAACCGATTGAAAAACCTGTTCCCCTCCTTGCCTGTGGTGGTGTTGCACGAAGAACCACTGAAGGAAATTACAAAAAAAGACTGAAGCAACTTTCTTCTTCCTTGGCTAAACTAAACAAAAATGGAGTGGAGTCATATTTTTGCGGCTGTAGGAATTCTCTTTGTTCTTTGGTAAAAGACCAATACATTTCTCCCGCTAGCGCTAGGCTAACGTGTTTGTTTTGGTTATTTTTACCCAGAATGCCCTGTGATGTAGTCCGCTTCCTGCTTTTGGAGCGGTCTGCAGTCCGCTTGGCGTTCACATACGCATTCAAACCACACCAGAGTTCACTTTAACCGAACCAAGACCGAGGTTTATAGGCGAACCAGAGTTCGTTCACTGCAAAAATACAAAATACCACCAAGATTTAACTTACTAACTTACAAGTAACTTCTCAGCAAGATATAGGAACTTATTTTAAGTCAACAACTCAATGTTGATGAAAAAGTACTAAATCTACTAGCAGATTATTTCACTTATAACAAGAAATTTTTCCCTGTTATAAGGAAATTAATCTCCCAGTGGGACTAGAACTTTTTCACCAATAATGAGAAATTATTTACTTAAAACAAGATTCTGTATCTTGCTGAAAATGTTTTAGAAATTTGTTTTGTCCTATTTAAAGTGTTCTAAGATATTTGCACTCAAAACTAGACCAAAATTACTTGGTAAGATTTTGTATTTCTGTAGTGACTTTTTTTGATCCGCATCACAAAATTGCAGACTGCAGAAAATTGACGTCATAGTTCACAACTTTTCCTCCTGCTGATTGACCCAGATGGACCAAGAGAGATACAATTACCAGAAAAAGGCACAAAAATTCTAAGAATTACAAATATGAAAACTATCACACTACAACTTTGGGCCAACACAATGGATTGTAGCAAAGAAATGTTCACCTCGTCAGACCCAGATCTGAAAATGAGAAGGTCAAAGGGCGTCGCTGCTAGCATGTCGATCGGAAACCAGCCCTTGATGTAATGCTTTGCTATCCGGCTCGGCTGAGTGACGACGACGTCATTGTGGTCCACATACGTGGTGCGGAAGTTGATGATTATGTCCACGATGAAGAGCACGTCCACCAGGAGGTCGGTCACGTTCAGAGGGTTACACGTGTAGCCGCATCGTCTTTGCCGCAGGTTGCCGTGTTCGTCCAACAGGAAGGCGGCTGAGTACGGGGTGAAAACGGCCGTGTAGAGGACCAGCAGCAGAATGATCCAGTCCCAAAAGGCCTTGAAGGGGCTGTAATGGAGCAGGATCCACCATGTTGTTTCCGGAACCTGGAGTTTGTATTCTGGCAGAACGTCCGACTCCAAAGAAAGCACCTGCAATCGGACAACGGTACGTTATTCCATGATTGGATATTTTGGACACTGCAGATAGAAAATACAGGAGTAAATCTCTGCCAAAAAACTCAGAAACTCATACATTTTCTAGAAAAAAAAAAGTGTAAATTTCTGACCTCTAAAAGTTGAAAATTTGTGAGAAAAAAAATCTGAAATTTTGAGATTCATCTTTGAAATTCTTTTAGAAAATACTTGGAAATTTCTCAGAGCCAAAGGTAAAAAAATCTAAAATGTTTGACTTTACAAGCTCAGAAAAATTTTAAAGTTTTTTCTTGAAAAATTCTGAAATCAATATCAAAATGTAATTTTTGTTTAAATGGAAATTTACTCCTTCGTTGCTGTCAACAATTGTTAACGACACCCTAATACAATGACATGTTTTCTAACCTGTAAGCACTTTTTAGTCATTTCTTCCGAGTGTAAAATATTTTGACTTAAGGCCAGATGATAAATCGATTCAATCAAATAATCAGAATTTTGGTTTCTGAAGATTTCATTTTTGTAAAATTTGGATTTTAAAAAATTGTTTAACTTCAGATCAGCTATATAGCAAACTTGGGATGAGGGAAAGATTTATTTTTTATTTAATGACAAGAATAAAATCATAATATTACAAGACTTTAGTCATTCGACAATAGAGTCGAAATAATGCAAGAATAAAGTTGTAATATTAGGGGAATAAATAAGTAATTTAGTGAGTACGCCAACACAAGTTAAAAATTTAACTGACTTTGAAGCAATCCAAGCTTACTTCTCATTAAAATAACTTTTTCTATTAATTTTAAGAATTTATTAATATAGATTCTTATAGACAAAATTTATGGTAAAATTTTGTCTATATTCTGCTAATCTTATGATACTCTTGTAATTAAACTAATGAAAGCCACTTTTTGAAATATTTTATGTCTTTTTTTTTTTTTTTTTTTAGGAAAAGTGAAAATCGATTGAAATTCGAAACTGGATTTGATGTGAAATGATCCGATTTTATTTCTAAGGCCTAACATCTTGTCTCTCGCTGAACAGAGCCTCAAACCGGTTTTTCTAGAAGACATTTCTGTTATTTTCTTAGTAAAGACGTCACAGAGACTACGTTTTGAAGAACATGTCTCCTTTGATTAATGTTGTCCAGGCTGACTGGCCATCTGCTGGGTTGCGGGGCTGAAATGATGAACTGGATGTTGCACCGAGTTAATTTTGTTCCCCCGTCAGTGCTGTTGCTATTGACTCGCCTAATTTGAAACGAACTTTCTTGAAAAATACCCCTGACCTTCCTGACATATCTGTTAGCCATATGAATCCATAGTATTGCACAGATAGATCATCCCACAGACAGGAGCTGGAAGGTCACAGGTCGGTGCTAGCTCAACTTTGGCGTTTGTTTACTGTCCACGGTCCAGTGGTGCAGAACTGGGAGCCTGAGGGCTGCACTGGTAACAACTGCAGCTCTCAATTGAACTGCCACACGGTGCATCTTTATCAGCCGCCCACTGATTTTTCCATTAGAGGGTTAATTAGCAGCAGCTTTCCATCATGGCGGCAGAGTGGGGATGTTGGTTCGCCTGTTCTCCTCTAACGGCACACTGAACCCGGACGCCATGAAGTCACAGAAAGATGTATGAGTTTTACTGGTGACTGAGTGAGTTCGTTAATTCAGAGACCATTTCCTGGCTCTGCAGCAAAACCAGGATTCACAAAACATTGCTGTGGATATTTAAAGTTAAAAGGTTCTTTATTATTTCATTTCTAATTACTAAGAAAAAATAATTAATGTTAAACAATAATAATTAAGTAATAATTCTTAATTATAATAATTCATAATATGAAGTTCCCTTTGGGTTTAATAAAGTGTTTTTAAATTTGAATTTGTTTTTGAATCTGGTGAACATTAGTTGGTTGGTGAGTTTCATCAATCCAAATAAATGTTTTCTAGACATCAAGGCCGATACGGCTTAAAAATAAAATCAGGTTTTTTTTCTTTTTATACCAAATCAAATTAAAAATTAAAAAATAATTCAAAGCGTTGTTTTTATTTCAGTTTTACCTTCCCTGAGTTGTACGACAGGGTGTTACTGCCAGACTACGAGATTTTTTGTTTTATTATACTGAGAAATTATTTTGTTATTTTATATTAGGGCCACGCCAAGAAAATAAGAAAAATTTAATTACGAGAATAAAATCATAAAAGTCAAAATGTTAATCTCGGGCGTGCCGTGGTGGTGTAGCGGTTAGCGCGACCCATATTTGGAGGCCTTCAGTCCTCGACTCGGCCGTCGCGGGTTCGACTCCCGGACCCGACGACATTTGCCGCATGTCTCCCCCCTCTCCTTCCCCGTTTCCTGTCAGTCTACTGTCATATAAGGGACACTAGAGCCCACAAAAGACCCCCTGGAGGGGTTAAAAAATAAAAATAAAATGTTAATATCAGGATGTTAGTCTTGTAATACTTTCACTTTGTTCTTGTATTATTTCGATTTTATTCTCGTGCAACTTTAATTACTTAATATGTTGACTTTATTCCCATACAGCTTTTATCTCATAATTTAGGATTATATTTTGGTAATTTTATTTTATTTTATTTATTTTCCCTTAATATGGCGCTAATACTGTATAATTGTTTGTGTTGGAGTTCTCATAAAATTACAACTTCATTCTCCTAATATCACGACTTTATTCTGTTGATATTAAGACTTTATTCTAGTATTATTTCTTATTATTTTTGTAACAATAGGACTTTATCTTAGCCTGCCTATCATATTTTATTGTAGAGTTGATTCAAAGTTCAGATAAACAGAAGCTGTAAAATTTGTCAAACAAGATGGCCGACTTGGACTTTCTGGCATAACTTTGCACTATGTAAACCCAAGGAGTTCATTGGTGGAGAAAAAAAAATCTACATTTAAAGAGAATTAAATATTCAAAACACAAAAATTGGACGGCATGAGAGCCTGGACGCGGTTCTGGTTCCCGCCGTACCTGCGTGACCTTCTCTGTGACGTTCTGAGACCGTTCCTTTGCCTGCGGCGGGCTGAGCAGCTCCATCCTGACGGCCAGATCCTCGCCCGTCATCGGGCCAAACCTAAACCTCACCTGGAGGAACGATGCACAGTTTAACCTTCAGGGTTCGCACGGCTGCTGGAAATCCTGTAATTTCAGTTAGGTTCATGGAAAGTGCTTGATTTCTGTGTAGAGTCCTTGGAAGTGCTTGATATTCAAACTGCGCAGTTTTGTAATAAATTGCAATCTAATGCTTGCTTAAAAGCCTAAACTTTAAAAATGGTATTTACAGTTGAAACCAGATATTGTCATACACCTAATAAGAAAACACATTTTTTTTCACCATCTGAAGTTAAATCAGACTAAACTTTTCTTGTTTTACATCAGTTACAATTCGCAAACTGGCAAATTGGCAAGAAAAGTTTTTAGAGATTTAATTGTAATTTGAGCGGAAAGGTAATTTACATTAACACAATTTGTTGGGGTGTTTATTTTTCGTAATTTGTCAGTGACTTGTTGATTTGTGTAATTGAAATTAATGTTGGTTTATATTTTATAGGTTAAACAACGTTATTTAAATTAAATTACTGTTTTGTTTTCAGACCAGTCAAGTGTGTGAGAGACATTTCAAACTACGAGCTGGACGATATATGGCTGAAAAACATATACAAGCTTTTCCTATCAGTCAATATCAATAATAATTGATTCGTTTTTTGTTTTAAATATCTGAAATAATGTCAATCTGGTTGTGTGACCTTTCCTGTTTTGCCCACAGTTTTCACTCAACGCTGTTTGTTTTTAAGCAGTTATGAGGCAAAGTGGCAAAACTTGAAACTGCTACAAGTTACTCTACAAGCTGTTGCTAGGTAACCAAAGAGTGAGTGAGTTGCTAGGTAACCAGAGAGTGAGTTAGGTAGTTGGTTCCACCAACCTTGCTTAGCTGGCTGTGAGTCGCTAAAATCTTTCCTCTTTCAGTGATTATATTAAATATTGGATATTTTATCAGACGTATTGATACTGATCACGTGTCTATTGTGATATGTTAATGATTTATTGTCTAGCACCTATTTGAAACCTTAAAATTATGTTATATTTTACCTTGGCCCTTCTGTAGAATATGATCACAAGACATTTAAACTTTATTCAGTTCATTTGTTTTGTATTTAACTCCAATTTGCTAGACTATAAAAGTTTGACAACTTACATAAAAATGATTGAAAAGTGTTTGAATTTTAGAATGGGAAAAGAGTACCAGCCTTAAATCTTATTTTCTACCTTTTTATCATTCATTGTATTGATTACAAAAGAGTTTGTAATCTAATGCTGTACTGACTTTTAATATACTTTTCTTACACACTTAATAGTAACACTTGGATAAAAGACAATGGTACTTGTTGAGTGGTAAACGAAAAATATCTGACTAGCTCATCAAATCATTAAAAGCATAAAAATAAGTAGAACAAACCTGATTTGATCCAGAAACTTAGCCTGTTTTAACCATCACTGGTAGGATCCCTCGTCGTGCTCCAAAGTGTTTTGTTCTGGATCCATGTTTGGGCGAAACTAGCGCTCTTCTTGCTAGCGCTGTGTGACTGCGGTTGTCGATGTTGGACCTCCCAGCTTGGCTGGCTCAGAGCATAGGACTGCCCTGCAGCACACCAACATTGGAAGCCAATCAATGCCACGCAATAGCTGACAGGAAGCGAAGGGAAGATCAATACTGGGCATTGATAACAAAGCGAAGGGGAAACAGTCACTGGGTTTCCCTTTTAGCATCACGTCAGCATGGCGAATGATTTGGAGGGAGTTTAATTTGGGAGAAAAAGTTTTATTTGCGATTCAGTGTTGAAAAACATTGAGAAACTTGGTTGTAATGAATTGCTGCATTTGAATTTGTTGCATGCATGTTGTTTATGTTGGATGTTATTGACTGACAGTATGGCGGTGTGTAATAATCCATGATGACGTTATTCTTAAGTGTCCTTCAGCTGTACCCTTCAGCATCAGTAAAATTAATTTGATCAACAAGAACTACTTTAGGCGTTTATATATTTGATGTAAATGGAAGAACGTTCTACAGAACATTTTTATTTTGTATTGCATTATGTTTTTGTGTAATACATAAATTTATTGGTTTACATTTGGAGGAACCCCAAAAACTGAAAGTTAAAATCCAGTATGGCTGCCTTGTGGATAAACAAGCAGAAAGAAACTACTTCCAACGCTGTTGCCTTTTATCTCATTCAATTAAACACCAGCCTGTTGACTAGCAACCCACGCTGAACTCCAGTGCGTTTGGTCACCTGGTTTTGCTGCTGTACAATGGCTGCTGGAAAAGACAACTGTTTTATTGTTCACTTACCATCCAGAAACCACTTGCTGCGTTCTTGTTGGTTGTGCAGCGGGATCCACTTCTACTTTTCAAAGATGTACGGTTACATAACTGTGCATCTGTTTGGAGCCATTTTCAAGTGTGAGTGTAAATGTTGAGTTTGGGGGCATGGCCAGCAGCAGCTTATTTGGCTTTAAAGAGACAGGAGCTTCTAAAACAGTTTAAAATAGGCAGAACTGAGCAGACTGAAATCTGATTATCTAATAATGATTCTCTGCAGTAAAGCAATGATTTCTTTATAGACCGATCCTAACCTGTTCAAGAAAACATAGTAGGTCACCTTCAAGGTAGTTTACGCACGAGGAACTTTGCTGTCTTCGGGTTCGTGTCGAAATGTTTAAGTTAACCGCACATGGGGCCACAAAAACATTTTTAAAACAAACTTTTGTACCTTTTTTTATCTTATGTGCTCAATAGTCACCAAAAAATTTATTTATTGGACTCAACAAACTAGCCTGATTTTTGTAGAAAATGGATCAGTAAATTATTGCAGATACAACACATAAAAAAGATCCAATTCCTACATTTTTTAGGGTTGATTGGTTTCTGACTTTGGCTGCAGGATTTGCTTTTGACTGAAAGCAGGTCAAGAATTTTGGTTGTTAATAAATAGGAACCTATTTTTTCCACCTAATATTTTTTTAAAGATGTTATTTATCTGTAAAAGATTTTTTTTTAAAAGTCCATCTGCAGCAACCGCCTGCTTGGCTCAATTCTAAAATCGAGGTTGGCCACTAAAAATCCTCCAGAGGGCCGCAGATGACCCCCAGGCCGCACTTTGAACAGCCCTGCTATAGCCTGTAGACATATTCTTTATGTTCAAGGAAGCATAATAAGTCTGGGACTGAAAACCAGTTGATAGATTTTGAATTATGGAGAGAAAAATGTGTTTTCTAAATATAAGGGAAATATTTTCCTTTAAATCTGTTACTTTAGCACTTTTCCAACTAAAACTGCTCTTCATCAAAGCTGAATGTGCAGGATGGAAAACAATTCTCTCTTAATGGTTACCACATTTTGATTCTTTTTAAAGTTTTTTTTCTCCACAGGTAAAACATTCAAAAGTGTCTCTTCTCTGCCACAACATGCCCAGTTTCCAGCTCTTTTGGAAGCTATCAGATGGCAAATCCTCCCGTCGTTCCAAATATGCAGCGTCGCCCCGACCGTCTCAGCTGTCGGCCTGGATATTGTCCCACACTCTCACTACATCTGGGAGGTCAGTGAGAGCCTCTATGAGAGAGGAAGCAGCTTCCATCTGCTCCTGATCCAGGCAGGAGTGATTGCGAGTGACGAACTCCAAGCCTGCAGATGTGATGTGTAATCCCAGTCCCTCCAGGGAGCCGCGCACCTTGTTCAGGTCTGACACCGCACAGACAAACTGCAGAGAGACACGCACAGCCAGATGTTACCGTCTTACTAAGACAGGGAAAGGTTTATCTTCTTAAATAGATTACAGTATATATCCTGGAAGCAAATGTCATGCAACCCTCCAGGGCTGGTGGTGCAACCTTTCTAATACACAGATATTTTCCAGCGAAATGAAACTCATTTACCTGACCTTTCACAAAAAGTGAAAGGTTAGTGAAAGATTGATAAATATCCACTATAGGAAGTTTTAAGATAAAGAAAAATTAAACCTTTTTGCAAAGAGATTGGATAATTTTTTTTCTAATGAATGTTGATATTTGTGGAAAATAGTGTTAAAAAAGCACAAAGTTTAAGACCTGATAAGGAAAATTAACCTAAAAAATATTGTTGGTGCTTCTAATGTCATTCCATTGTAACAATTCAATGCAATTATTCTACGAAAATATCAAAAAGTGCTAAAACCTGCATTTATATATATATATATCTCTGTACTGTATATATATACTGCTCAAAAAAATAAAGGGAACACTTTAAGTGTTAAACACCTGTTTAAGTGTTCCCTTTATTTTTTTGAGCAGTGTATATATTTATATATATACAGTACAGACCAAAAGTTTGGACACATCTTTTAATTCAATGAGTTTCCTTTATTTTCATGACTATTAACATTGTAGATTCACACTGAAGGCATCAAAACTATGAATAACACGTGTGGAAATATGCACTAAACAAAAAAGTGTAAAACAACTGAAAATAGCCCTTATATTCTAGTTTCTTCAAAGTAGCAACCTTTTGCTGTGATTACTGCTTTGCACACACTCTGCATTTTCTTGATGAGCTTCAAGAGGTAGTCACCTGAAATGGTTTTCACTTCATAGGTGTGCCCTGTCAGGTTAATAAGTGGGATTTATTGCCTTATAAATAGTCATGAAAATAAAGAAAACCCATTGAATTAGAAGGTGTGTCCATATATATATACTGTATATACAGTACAGACCAAAAGTTTGGACACACTTTCTCATTGAATTCAATGAGAAAGTGTGTCCAAACTTTTGGTCTGTACTGTATATACACACACACAGACACACATATTTTTCATTATTATTATTTTGGTCGGAGCTATGTAATGGAAGTTCGAACAAACTTGCAGGTTGAAGACTTGGAGTTATTGGCTGTTTTTGGCAAATTTACTGTAATATTATGTAGTTCTGATGTTTTACATCATCGGTGCAAAACTGCAGCTCAGATCTCTGAGCAGTTTCTCTGCTTTTCTCTTTATTACTGTCAATACTTCAGAGAAACGAGCTGCTAGCAGCGCTGCTGATTCACGGTCATTATGCTACAAAACCTAACGATCGTGTTCCTGTCGCTCCCTGTGATTAAACTCATAATTACGATCCTCTGTGCAGAGCAGCTCTCTGATGGCAGACTGGGTGTCCGTAAACATGTTTTACTAAATATTGAACAATAACCGAAAAGAAAGATGCGACTTCTATCATGAATGTAGATTAGCAAAGCATCCTACAAATTACAGTGAAATACTGCTACTTCCGGTGGGTTGCTGGAAGTAAGACCCATAATTGTTTCCACAGTAAGCCTCCCAGGAATAAGGTGGAAAAGAGAAATAATCTGCCAGTGGAAGTAGAACTTGGTTGCTAGGTGACGGGCTGGGTTTGCCTAACGTTGCTAGGTAACGGCAAAGTGCCAGTTGATTGTTAAGTTAGTGGAACTAGCACTTTTTCATCAACGTTGAGGGATTATTTTCTTTAGACAAGCTTCTATATTTTGCTGACAAGTTACTTATAAGTTAGTTTTAATGCCTTTCAAGTGTACTAAGATATTTGCACTAGAAAAAAGCCCGAAAATACTTGGGATTTTGTGTTTTTGCAGTGTAATTGTGACTCCCATTTCCGAAAGCCTCCAGGGTGAATTACCGTTTTTGTCCACCAGAGGGCAGTGTTCGCACTTTTGCGTTTCTTCAGTTTGTACTATTTGCCTCAATTATAATATTCCAACAAAAAAAAGAAGCATAATTTAAATAGACACAAACATTTTGCATGCGTTGATGTATAAAATAATGCTGTAGTTGTTCAGTACACATGTATGCCATCGATAATCCATTACAGAGTATTGTGTTGAGGTAATTGGAGGTAACCTTCAGCTGGAGCTTCTCCTCCTCCTCCTCGGTTTCTTGGACGTCTTCAGCTCCGGCCTCGATGGCCATCTCCAGCGCTTTCTCTGCAGAGACGTTCTCCGCGGGTGCCATCACCACGCCCATCCGGGTAAAGTTATGACGAGCTCCGTCAGACAGCGTCCCGCTGAAGACAGCAGAGTGATCACACGCTTTGTTTTCCATCAGAAGTTAACAACAAACTGAGACTTTTATTGATCGGAAAATTCTAAATAAATACTGAGTTATTGACCATCACCAGTTCTGTGGAGAAAAATCAATATAATAGATGTGTCAAATATATGACATAATGTTTATCTTCTTTGACTCATTTAGGTTTTCAGCACCTTCTGAAATTCATAAGTCTAATGTGTACCGATCTTCATAAATCAATACAAGGCTACAAGAAAAGTGGCATTTTCCACTCTGATAATTAATATTTTTGAAGGGAAATTTTGTTTACAAAGACATCATAATCCATCTTACTCATTGTTTTTGTTGTGAGTGTTTTTATTCTTATTTCCGTTGTATCAATCGTTGATGGTTGTGTCCGATTTTGTTTAAAGTGGCCCTCGTCCTCTTCCGTACACACTCGCATTATTATACCAAAGTCAATATATTACTTGTGACTAAAAGACAATATTATCATTTATCACAAAGATTACTGGGACAATTCATTGTCCAGCAGAACAGTTATCGCGACGGCCTAAATACAGTTTGGTGTTTATCCTTATTACACATAACAGCATCTTGTTTTATGTTTTTCTTCCTGAATTATTCACTTATATTCTCCACATCAACTCAAATTTATGTAACTATATCAATGGAAACATCAGAGAGTTATTAAATATCATCCTTCAAGCTATCAACTTTCATAGTGGATGAAAAAATTTTTTTTTATTTTGTTTTCAACAATACAACACTGAAAATATCCAGATATGATGGCAAATACTATAACATACTGTATGTCACGATAGTGATAATTGTTCTAAAAATATGGTGAACCACTGCTATGACTTTATTTATATTAATGCTTTAGTTTTTAAAGTCGACTTAGGAACTTATTAACAGGAATTAAAAACATCCTGTGGGGAATAAATATGACGTAACACAAACTTCTGTTTAAAAATGGGACGAAAAAATGACATTTAAGTAAAGCTGATGTGGGTTGATCTTCATAAATCAGTAAAAGTCCATAAGAAAAATTGCATTTTCAGTTAAAGCTGACCATATCTGCAATCACAACAATAATTAAGAGGCTCATAACAACTGGAACAATTCCACATAGTGAGAAAAACAGTAAAGACAATTAAAATAATCTTCAAAAGTTGCTGTTAAAAAAAAACTAGCATGTTTTCTTAAATGAGATTTTGTGTCTGCAATAACAGAGTGACTAATAATGTTAACAGTATTCACTAGATTAACAGTCAATAACAGAAATGTTCGATAAATGACAGAAGGGTTTGATGTGTGAGTAAAAGCCTAACGAACAGAACCAGCAGAAAGAATGCTGTGGTAGCACAGCGGGAGGTTCTGACCGGTTCTTGGTGAGCAGGCGTTTGATCTCCTGGTGGGTCCGTGTGTTGTTGTCAGTTAGAGTCTCGATGAGCAGCGCACACCCGCCGGGCCCCCGCGCCTCGAACGTGTGCTGCGACGCGGGTTTGGCTTTTTCCTGGGTGCAGAATCGGTGCAAAACATGCAAACATGGTTTTAATAGAACAAAAACTAAATTAAATCGTATTTATTTTTACATAAAATAAATATGCTACAGAGCAAAGTTAGTGGTATTAACTAACTCACTCGCTCACTCTTTCGTTACCTAGCAACTCGCTCATTCTTTGGTTACCTAGCAACAATCTGCTGAGTGACTGGCGCAGCAGCAGTTTAAGTTTTCTCCATTGTGCCTCATAACTACTTAAAAATAAAAAAACACAGTAGGGAGTTAAAACTGTGGATAAAACAGGAAATGTTATGCCACTAGTTCAGTAGTATTTTACATATTTTAAACAGAAAACTAATCAATAATTATTGATATCGACTGAAAGGAAACACTTGTATTGTGATTTGTTTTTTGCCAAGTGAAACATTAAATATAACGTACTCTGTCACAATTAAAATTAAGAAAAAGCTTCTCATGACTGGAATAAAATACCAGGAAGTGTAAAAATGTACGAGTCGTTTAAATAATTTTCTAATAACTTAAAATTATCGCTCCTAAATAATCAAATATCCAGGCACTAATTATGTGATTCTTATATTCATTCTAAAGTTTTTTATTTATTGTTTGTATTATGGTGAACTGTTTGTTTTATTAATTTTAAGCAGGTAACCTGATATGCTTTTTTAGATTAAAAAATACTTTTTATTTATTAGTAATAGTATTATTCAGAGGTGGGACCAAGTCACTGTTTTGCAAGTCTCAAGTCTTTGTCCTCAAGTCCGAGTCAAGACAGGCAAAAGTCGAGTCAAGTCTCAAGTCGGGAGTTTGGAATTTCAAGTCCTTTCGAGTCGTTTTTTTTTTTTTTTAAAAACAATGTTCCAATTGTGCTAAATGTATAATTGCATAATTATACATTGCATAATTAATAAAAATGGACATGGTCTTTTTTATTTTAAAAAGACCATGTGTTCATTTTAAAATCAAACACACAATGCAGTCATTGCAAATAAAGCCCAGTGGTTTTGAATTTGGATGTGATGGTAAAATAAATATCCATCAGTCCAAGTGGGGTCAAATCTGCAGCCAATTTCACGTCTCAGTGTTGATAAAAACATGTTGCCTGAATCAAGCTTTCCAGCATCACTAACCAAGACACAAAATAACGTTCTGCATTACCATCCAGAAACACTCAGAACTTCCCCACAGCGTTACGTTCAGGATCCGTACAATTGTACAATTTTTTTTACTTTTACAGCAATTTCTGAAGGATAGCAAAATTACTTGATTTTGATTTGTTATCTAGCAAAATTATACCACTTGGACATGGTATTTCAACGACCATCACGCCGCCATTTGGAGAGTTCTAACTGAAAAAACGGTCTACTTAATGCACCGACTGCAGTAAACAATCTATTTATTGTCAATATAATTTACCAACATAGATGTCTTCAAATACACCCATACCTGACAAATTTTCGATTTGAGACTATGGGAAATGTCTCTGTCCAGTGCTACTGTTTTGACTTGAGTAAAATATCAAGTCTTTTCAAGTAAAGAGCTTCAAGTCAAGTCCCAAGTCAATGGTGCGAAAGTCAAAGTCAAGTCCGAGTCTTTGAGCATTTTTTCAACTCAAGCCTCACCTTGATTTTAATGACTCGAGTCCAAGTCATGTGACTCGAGTCCCCACCTCTGGTATTATTATTATTCTCTTTTTTGATGGAAAGAGCTTGTTAACTTGTCTGTATTACACTATGATGTATTTTGTTTATATTTATAGAGGAACTAGGGATGAAAACTGGCCTCTGGCATATTTTGTAAAATGAATTGTCCCTTTTGAAATAAAGTTTTAATAAAAAAAAAAACAATGAAGATGAAAGTAGCTCATTTATGCTAGCTTGACTTTGAGAATCTTAACATGTAGATGTGCTGTGGAATTTGGTGCGTTTCGGTTCAGTTAAAAAAATAAAAAAAGGTGACCCACACGCCAACTTTCTGACAGATCTTCAGTAGAGCAGGTGTTTAAATTAGCTAATCAATCGTTGCTGTGACGATCACTTAAGAATCGCAACATAAACAGGCTTGTGTGGGAAATGTTTGTGTGTTTTTTTATTTGAATCTTGACACATTAGTGCTGTTGTTATCAGTCAGTTGCCATGACTGAGTTTGTGTGCAGTGTAGATGCAACCAGATTTAATTTTGTTAACAAAGTTGCTCTGCAACGGCATTAGCATCAGATGGCGTGTAAAAAATTGCCTTTTTGCCCTCCAGCGCTGTGTGCATGAGCAATATTTCCAGATGTAAACAATAACAGGTGGCTATATAAACGAATTGAAAACTTAATTGAAGACTCAGCTAGATTCTGCCGCCCCACTGACATGCCACCCTGGGTGTGTGTCATGTCTACCACCTCAATCACCACTAATATTGAAATTATGAACCTACCGCATTCTTGATTGCTGCATCTATGGATGCTTTGGGGATGTTCTTGCTCCTGCATTGCTCCACTAAATTGGCCAAGTTTATATTCAGTTCCGGGTTGGATCCACCTTCTGCAGATTAACAAATTAAAAATAAATAGCTACAATTACAAGAATATAAAACTGTAGCCTGAACTCACCCTTCACAGCTATTCTGATCATCATCCCAAACTTCGCGATAATTTTTCCTCTCGCCTCATCCTTCGGACCCTTGATGTGCTTGACCTTTGACCACTTGTTGTGACCTGCGCAGAAGGCGGTGCTCAGCCGCAGCGTGCGGACGGGACCCGTCCAGCACGGCGGGGACAGCCCGCATGAACCCGATAAAGGGACACGCCGCACCGGAGCCGTCCCGACCAGCCGTGGTGGGCGCTGGGTCCGCAAAGCCCTGAGCAGAGTGAGCCCCAGCATGCCCTTCACACCCACACAACCACAGCTACAGAGAGCGCGGAGGTCCGCTAATCCCGCTGCACATGTGGAGGCTGACTTCCTTCATACAGCCGCAACTCTGCCTCCCTAAATCAGTCAGCCAACTACAATGAACCGTTTTAGTTCAAATACTACATGAAACTGCCCAAAGTTTTCTGATTTACTGATATGACAGCTCAGGAGCGCAGCTGCCCTTGTTGTGGAACCGCTACTTCCGGGGTTCCAATGACGTCACACACCGACCTGTCAAAGTAAAAGCATTGTAAGGTTAAGCGGTTAAAACGAACAAACAGATTTTTATAAAACACAAGTACCTAAACCTTTCTGTTACATATATAATGGATAATAAAGAGCAGGAAAAGAGTTTGTTTTTGATTGTTAAAGATGAATGTAGCTGTCGACATGGTGTAGACTTCATAATAGATATATTTTGGAAAGACTAGAAATTGTGACATGTCAAAAATGTAAATATGTATAAAATGGGACATATTTGGTTAAAACAATTGGGGGTAGGATTTAATAAGATTCATCTTCTTCTTACTTCTTTACAAACTGTACATGGAAGTTTTTTTGTGTTTGAATATTGTTATATGTATTTTAAAATTTTCTTTATTTTATTTTTTACATTTTACTTATTTGAAATAAATAAATACTTAATTAGTTTATTATTATTATTTATCATTAATTAAATTCAATTGATTAGATGGGCTTTTATTAACAGGATATTTAAGATACTAGAAAGAAATTGAACATTAAAATAATTAATGATGATATTAACAATAATAATGTGAACAGAGTTATAAACATGAAGCAGAGGAATTAAAACATAATCCCTTGTTACTATTGTTATTATTATCAGTAGTAGTTTGAGCACTAATAACAGTAGTAATATCAATAGTAACAGTTATAACAGTACTAATTGTTCTAGCAGTGGTACTAATAGTAACAGTTAATGTATTAGTAGTTGTTTCTGTGGTACTACTTTCATCGATATAAGTTGTAATAAATTGATAACAGCAATAATTATAGCAGAACTAATCATAGTTAAAATATTATTAGTAATAATAATAATAGGGGTAGTAATAGTACTACTCATTGTAATAATACTAATAACAATATTGGTAACAATATTTACAGCTGTTACTAATTATAGTGGAACCAATAATAGTACCAGTATTTGCAGTAGTGGTGGTACTAATAGTTACTTAGTTATAGTTATCGTTACTAGTAGTTATAGTAGTAATGCTAATTTATTGAAATACTACTATTAATCAATTGATTGTCTCAATATCAGTAAATGTTTTAGTAAATGTTTCAATTGTAATAATAATAGTAGCCTTAGCAGGTGGTAGTAATAGTAATTGTCTCAAAACTGCCTCCATCATTCCGGTGCCAAAGAAACCTCAAGTCACCTCTTTCAACGATTACCGGCCTGTGGCACTGACTCCCATCATGATGAAGTGCTTTGAAAGGCTGGTAAAAGAACACATCGTCTCCAGACTCCCCTCCACATTCGACCCGTTCCAGTTTGCCTACCGCCGAAACCGCTCCACTGAGGACGCTATCTCCTCTGCCCTACACCTGAGCCTGGCTCACCTGGAGGAGAAGAACACTCATGTGCGGATGTTGTTCCTGGACTTCAGCTCAGCGTTCAACACAATCATCCCACAGCATCTGGCAGGAAAACTGGAACACCTGGGCTTCAGCACCCCCCTGCGCAACTGGCTGCTAGACTTCCTCACCGACAGACCTCAGTCAGTCCGGATCGGACAACACACCTCCGATGTCATCACCCTCAGCACAGGCTCCCCTCAGGGCTGCGTCCTGAGCCCTCTGCTGTTTACTCTGATGACACACGACTGCGTCCCCAGGTTCGCCACCAACCACATCGTGAAGTTCGCGGACGACACAACGGTGGTGGGCCTCATCAGAGACGACAACGACCTGGACTACAGAGAGGAGGTGGAGCAGCTGGTGGACTGGTGCAGAGACAACAGCCTGATCCTGAACGTTGACAAGACGAAGGAGATGATCGTCGACTTCAGGAAGAACCGGCCCAGCCACGCTCCACTGCTCATCAACAGCTCGGCTGTGGAGGTGGTCAGCAGCACCAAATTCCTGGGGGTGCACATCACTAACGACCTCACCTGGACTGTGAACACCACGTCTCTGGCCAAGAGGGCACAGAAACGCTTGTATTTCCTGCGGAGGATGAGAAGAGCACACCTGCCCCCGCCCATCCTCAAGACGTTCTACAGAAGCACCATAGAGAGCATTCTGACCAGCTGCCTTTCTGTGTGGTGTGGAGGCTGCAGCGCCTCCGACTGGAAGAACGTGAGGAGAGTGGTGCGGACAGCAGAAAGGATCATCGGGGCCCCCCTTCCCTCCATTCAGGACATTTCATCCCAGCGCTGCGTGTCCCGAGGCCGAAACATCATCAGTGACCCCTCACACCCCCACCATGGACTGTTCTCCCTGCTGCCCTCTGGAAAGAGGTTCCGCAGCATCCGGTGCAGGTCCACCAGGTTCCGAAACAGCTTTTTCCCACTTGCCATCAGACTGCTGAACTCTTAACTGGACTGCACTTAAAATCTGGTCTCCACTTTATACCTTGCACATGTACAGAGCTAAATAACTTATATTTTACTGTCATTACTGCACTTTATATTCTATATTTATATTTATATTCATATTTTATACTGTATTTTATTTTATTCTGGAGTAACCTCACAACATTGAAAGCTCAAAACATTGTCCTGAGCCGTATGCAACGAAATTTCGTTCTGTATTCACCATGTGCATGCAAAATGACAATAAAGTCAGTCTAAGTCTAAGTCTAAGTCTAAGTCTAGTTATATTTGTACTACTGGTAGTAGTTGCTGTCATATTATATCAACAGTACCAGTAGTTGCAGCCGTAAAATTAGTAGTAATACTTTTAGAAGTGCAAATAGGACAGTCGTAATAGTAATAATTTTACTTGCACCAGTAATTATAGTAGTACTAGTGGTGTTGATAGTAATAGCAATGTCAATATTAGCAGTGGTAATAGTAGTACTATTTAGAGTTGTACTAGTAGTGGTTATTGTTGCTGTAGTACTAGTTTTAACAGTATTTGTAGTTGTAGTTACAGTAGAACTACCTGTAGTTGTATGGTCAGCAGTAATAGCAGTAGTAATAGTAGTAGCAGCAGTAGTAATAGTAGCAGCAGTGGTAATAGTAGTAGCAGTAGTAATAGTAGTAATAGTAGTAGCAGCAGTAGTAATAGTAGCAGCAGTGGTAATAGTAGTAGCAGTAGTAATAGTAGTAATAGTAGTAGCAGCAGTAGTAATAGTAGCAGCAGTGGTAATAGTAGTAGCAGTAGTAATAGTAGTAGCAGTAGTAATAGTAGCAGCAGTAGTAATAGTAGCAGCAGTAGTAATAGTAGTAGCAGCAGTCATAGTAGCAGCAGTAGTAATAGTAGCAGCAGTAGTAATAGTAGTAGCAGTAGTAATAGTAGTAATAGTAGTAGCAGCAGTGGTAATAGTAGTAGCAGTAGTAATAGTAGTAATAGTAGTAGCAGCAGTAGTAATAGTAGCAGCAGTGGTAATAGTAGTAGCAGTAGTAATAGTAGTAGCAGTAGTAATAGTAGCAGCAGTAGTAATAGTAGCAGCAGTAGTAATAGTAGTAGCAGCAGTCATAGTAGCAGCAGTAGTAATAGTAGCAGCAGTGGTAATAGTAGTAGCAGTAGTAATAGTAGTAATAGTAGTAGCAGCAGTGGTAATAGTAGTAGCAGTAGTAATAGTAGTAGCAGTAGTAATAGTAGCAGCAGTAGTAATAGTAGCAGCAGTAGTAATAGTAGCAGCAGTAGTAATAGTAGTAACAGCAGTCATAGTAGCAGCAGTAGTAATAGTAGCAGCAGTAGTAATAGTAATAGCAGCAGTAGTAATAGTAGCAGCAGTAGTAATAGTAGCAGCAGCAGTAGTAATAGTAGTAGCAGTAGTAATAGTAGCAGCAGTAGTAATAGTAATAGCAGCAGTAGTAATAGTAGCAGCAGTAGTAATAGTAGCAGCAGTAGTAATAGTAGTAGCAGTAGTAATAGTAGCAGCAGTAGTAATAGTAGTAGCAGCAGTAGTAATAGTAGCAGCAGTAGTAATAGTAGTAGCAGTAGTAATAGTAGTAGCAGCAGTAGTAATAGTAGTAGCAGTAGTAATAGTAGTAGCAGCAGTAGTAATAGTAGTAGCAGTAGTAATAGTAGTAGCAGCAGTAGTAATAGTAGCAGCAGTAGTAATAGTAGTAGCAGTAGTAATAGTAGCAGCAGTAGTAAAAGTAGCAGCAGTAGTAATAGTAGCAGCAGTAGTAATAGTAATAGCAGTAGTAATAGTAGTAGCAGCAGTAGTAATAGTAGCAGCAGTAGTAATAGTAGTAGCAGTAGTAATAGTAGTAGCAGCAGTAGTAATAGTAGTAGCAGTAGTAATAGTAGTAGCAGCAGTAGTAATAGTAGTAGCAGTAGTAATGGTAGCAGCAGTAGTAATAGTAGTAGCAGTAGTAATAGTAGTAGCAGTAGTAATAGTAGTAGCAGCAGTAGTAATAGTAGTAGCAGTAGTAATGGTAGCAGCAGTAGTAATAGTAGCAGCAGTAGTAATAGTAGTAGCAGTAGTAATAGTAGCAGCAGTAGTAATAGTAGTAGCAGCAGTAGTAATAGTAGCAGCAGTAGTAATAGTAGTAGCAGTAGTAATAGTAGTAGCAGCAGTAGTAATAGTAGTAGCAGTAGTAATAGTAGCAGCAGTAGTAATAGTAGTAGCAGTAGTAATAGTAGTAGCAGCAGTAGTAATAGTAGCAGCAGTAGTAATAGTAGTAGCAGTAGTAATAGTAGCAGCAGTAGTAAAAGTAGCAGCAGTAGTAATAGTAGCAGCAGTAGTAATAGTAATAGCAGTAGTAATAGTAGTAGCAGCAGTAGTAATAGTAGCAGCAGTAGTAATAGTAGCAGCAGTAGTAAAAGTAGCAGCAGTAGTAATAGTAGCAGCAGTAGTAATAGTAATAGCAGTAGTAATAGTAGTAGCAGCAGTAGTAATAGTAGCAGCAGTAGTAATAGTAGTAGCAGTAGTAATAGTAGTAGCAGCAGTAGTAATAGTAGTAGCAGTAGTAATGGTAGCAGCAGTAGTAATAGTAGCAGCAGTAGTAATAGTAGTAGCAGTAGTAATAGTAGCAGCAGTAGTAATAGTAGTAGCAGTAGTAATAGTAGTAGCAGCAGTAGTAATAGTAGTAGCAGTAGTAATAGTAGTAGCAGCAGTAGTAATAGTAGTAGCAGTAGTAATGGTAGCAGCAGTAGTAATAGTAGCAGCAGTAGTAATAGTAGTAGCAGTAGTAATAGTAGCAGCAGTAGTAATAGTAGTAGCAGTAGTAATAATAGTAGCAGCAGTAGTAATAGTAGCAGCAGTAGTAATAGTAGCAGCAGTAGTAATAGTAGTAGTCGCAGTAGTAATAGTAGTAGCAGTAATAATAGTAGCAGCAGTAGTAATAGTAGCAGCAGTAGTAATAGTAGTAGCAGTAGTAATAGTAGCAGCAGTAGTAATAGTAATAGCAGCAGTAGTAATAGTAGTAGCAGTAGTAATAGTAGCAGCAGTAGTAATAGTAATAGCAGCAGTAGTAATAGTAGTAGCAGTAGTAATAGTAGTAGCAGTAGTAATAGTAGCAGCAGTAGTAATAGTAGTAGTCGCAGTAGTAATAGTAGCAGCAGTAGTAATAGTAGCAGCAGTAGTAATAGTAGCAGCAGCAGTAGTAATAGTAGCAGCAGTAGTAATAGTAGCAGCAGTAGTAATAGTAGCAGCAGTAGTAATAGTAGTAGCAGTAGTAATAGTAGCAGCAGTAGTAATAGTAGCAGCAGTAGTAATAGTAGTAGTCGTAGTAATAAAAGTGTCAGCAGAAATCAGGCAGCATCTCCACTTGTCTGCTTCATATTTGGACACACTTTCCAGATGCCTGAAAGCTCCACGTTCATCTGCTGAAGTAATTACACACGAGTTCAAACACCGTGAGGATTTCCGGCCACCATAAAACCGAGGAAGGAGGCAGGTTCTGCCAGCTCCCAGAGAAAAACATGTTCCTCTGTGAAATCTGTGTACTACAACACATTTACAAAACAAAACAAACCTTGTGAATATTCCGACTGACGCTGGTAAGACAGTGTTGTTATATTCTGTCCTGACATGGGCTGAACAGCCACGCAGAAAGGAAGAAGCCACTGCTCTAAAAACCAGATTACAGTTGGTCTGATAAAATCTACATTTAATGTTTGATCATTATGCCAGTTGTTACATTTGGAGTAAATCAGTGGAAGCTTTGTAACCCAACTGTGAAGTCCTGGTGAGGCAGCATCATGCTGTGGGGCAAGTTGGAGTAATGAGGAAAGAACATCATGTGAAAAACTGAAGCAACATTTCAAGACATCAGCAGAAACTGACAATAAGTATTCAGCCACATGAGTCACAAACTGGCTCATAGGATAATAATAATTATTATAAAAACAAAGAGGCTTAAAGCTGCAGCATACAACTTTTACAAAAATATGTTTTTACTATACTTATTAAAACTGTCGCCATATTGTGATAGTTTGTTACAAGACAGAAAATTTATGGAAAAAATCTAGCGCCTTGTCCGGCTGCTGCCACGGCTCATCGGTTGTTTTTATTTAAAAAAACAACCGATCAGAACCTGGAGGAGGTTCTTAGCGCTGTCTATCATCCTCATGTACTCGCTGGTGAAAAAATAACTTACCGCTACATCAGTGGCCATGCTAACTAGCATTAGCTCTAGTTAGGATTTGTTGACTCTTGAAAGGAGGGCGAGATTGTGATTGACAGCGCTAAGACCCGCCCCCTGGCTCTGATTGGTTGTTTCTAGCTCGCAGAGGGAGAATCAGAGGAGCTCAATTTTCTCCCATGCTGTACGGTCATGACATAGAAACAGTTTGAACAAATATGTAGGCAAACATTTTCTTTTAAAGTTACATACTGCAACTTTAAATAATAATAATTATTATAATAAAAAAACCAAAGTGGATTAAGCATAACAAAGTCTTGGAGTGGGTATCATAAATCCCTGATTTTAATCTGAAGTCTGAAGGAGAAAACATTTGATACAAGTTTTTCAGTTTAAAAGTCTATTCCACCAAATTCTGCAGAGATGTGTGGAAATTTATAAATTTAAAAAGTTTTGCAAAGATCTTGAAAACATTAGTTCTCTAGTTAGTGTGATATTTACCGAACAAAAATAATTTGTGAATCCTAACTGACCTACAGTAGGAGAAACCTGGTTTGATTTAACGCCAAACTGTGAGAAAATGGTGCCTTTTTATCCAATTTATATGGAAGAATCTCCTATAGCAGTCAGTCTCGCAACGAACCTGAATAAGCCTCTGACTTAAGACTGTTGTATTACGCTCATATGGCTGGCATGGGAAGCTAACAGCTCAGTATCTTTTCATCAGAGACGATATTCCACAGTCACATGCCGTGGATGACATCATCAGCTTTTAGGAAGCTCTGCTAATCCACCTCGTTTGCTTCTGCCGCTCCTCTTGGAGTCGGGGAAATGATCTTTGCCCATCATGATGGATGGTAGAGATGTTTTGAACTTCCTTCTCCTCTCTCCGCTCTTTGCTCTGCCTCCATGAAGCCTCCTTTTTCAACTCTGGAATTTGGGGTCATAGGTCAGGTATTAATTGAGATTTTGAGACGCTAATCAACCGCAGCGGGTTGTAAAAACAAAACTTTGTTGTCCCAAAGTAAAAAAAATAAGAGCACAACATCCAAAGTCAGATGGAATAATTGTTTAAAAAAGTAAAAAATTATGAACAAAGTTTATGAAAACAAGAAATGGTGCTGATTTCTTGTTTAATTCAGGTCAGTAAGATATTTTGCGTTGCAGATACACGTGTAAAAACCTTTATTCATGCTTTCCACATTACTTTTAGCAATTTATTGATTCAGAAAACGTGTGGGAAACAAAAAAAAGAATTCAAACCCAATCATTGGCTCGTGCTTTTGCTGTCTCTGCAAGTGTCAGAAGGTTAGAGGTTAGCGCTGAAGATAAGCATTTATCTAATATGCACACATCAAAAGTCTTAGTGAAACCTGTTTGTGGCCTAAAAAAACATTGGTTTCCAGGCACCGAGGGGAACCTTTATTGGTTTTATTAAATAATATGGCGTCTAAAAGTAGAACAAATATGAGAATAATTAAGTTTTATCAGAAATCAAACCTATTTTCTGTGTAAAACCTTTATAAATGTGTGTGTAAGGGGAACTGAAGGGCAAGGGTCGTTATATGGGCGCTTACAGTGGTAGTAAACCAGACTTTATGTGATATGAACGTTAAATTGAGTGGCAGCAGTAAAAAAGATAATTACTCCACTGCCTGCTTTAGAAAAGAGAGTTCAAACAGGTGAGAGGTAACCAGAGACAGATGACAGGAGAGGAGGAAGAGGAAGAGGAGGAGCGGAAAGGGTTAAAAACTCAGCCAATAAAGGCCAACCCATCTCAACCCGACGGTCCAGAGAGCCGTGAAAACTGAAGCTTTCATCCTCTGCGCTCAGTCTGATGGCTCTGCGTCCCACTGAAATGTCTAAACATTAAGGGAAAATAATATTTTTATTTTTAAAAAAAAAACTTATTCCTGCATATCAGGAAAAAAACCTTTTTGTTTTGGACTTATTAAATTTTGAGCACTGATGGGACACAAGAGAGCAAAGCTGCAGAAGTTAAAGTCGGCGGTGCGACCTGAGGAGCAGCGCGTTGTCAGAGGCTGCGGGGAAAGTTGTGCGTTTCTCTTTCTGAGGCTTTTTTCACTAAAATAAATAATGTCATCTCTGCAGGGAGTTTCTGCTGTGGCTCTTTTTCACTGCATGTTGACAGCTGCTGCACTGGTGAGTTCATTTCTACTATAAATTATCATTTCAAAGAACACAAGTTACTCAGTATTTTGGTTTTTTTCAGCAAGACTGATTGAAGAAGTAATTGATTTCACTAACTGAATCAGTTTTCAGTTTGTTTACCTCTAATTTTGATTAATTTATTCATTTTCTGTGTATTTCTACAATATTTTGTTACATATATTTGTGGAAAGATGCTTATTTAGTATTATGTATTTATTTGCACTGCCTTTGTGGCTATTTTTTTAAATTTTCTCTGTGCTTTTTTGCAAATATTAATTTGGACCTGTTTATAAAACTTCTAATAAATATTATTCAAACAGGTTCTGGTTCTTCTAGAAGAATATAACTTTAAAGTATTTCCAAAAGTGGAACATTTAACTTATTTGTGGTTTAATCTAATTTTTTCACTTCTGAATACATTAAAAAAAAACATGTCAATGCTTTGATAAGAGAGATATTTCTATCTTTTTCCTAAATTTTCCAAAGATTTTAAAGGGAAATGTTGCAAAAAATCGACCTAAAAAGAGAAGCAAACTTTGGCTTTGTTTGGTTTCTAAAAGTCTAAACTTTGTCAGGCTGTGGGAAAATACAAAACATAGTTTTTAAATGATAACATAAAGGCTTATCTAATACCTGAGGTGAAGAGGGGCCAGCTTTAGGAACAACAACTGGAACCAATTTTGATAACCGTGCTGGATTTATCAACAGCGACTCTGCAGGACTGACACTGAGCTGCAAAGCTGCTAATTTTTGGTTCCATTGCACGGTTTTGTTGTTCCTTAGACATGAACCGCACCCTTAGTGGGCCAAAAAACATCTGTTTTATTACAGAAAGTAACATATGACACAAACAGAGGCGTATAATGCAGATAGCCTCAAGGCAGTTTATTGAAAACAGACAAAAATTCAACAAATCAACCGTGAAAAGAAACATGTGGATGTAAAAACCATCAAACTAAAACACAAAACAATTAAACTAAGAAAAAAATATGACTATTTATTTATATAGCACAACAAATGTCAACTAAAGTCACTTTTTAAGAAATAATTTCAGTTATATTCAAATAGTTCCTATCAAACAGAACAGTAAGCTGAAGTAATTATTCAAAATAGTTAGAAAAGTTTAAGTCTAAGGAAACCCAGCTCACAGGGACAAAAATAGGAACATTTAAGCCTAATTTTGACCTAAAAACACATAAAAATAAAAAAAATTACTAAAAAGAAAAACACAAAGTAGCTAAAAATACATAAAAAGTGGCTAATTTAGTCCTCAGCATGCCTGGAATAATAAGTTAGACTAGTCAACGGATAAAAAGAGAACAAAAATCTCTAAAAAGTTAAAAACAGAGCAGGGAAAAAATGTGTTTAAACACGACCAAATATGTACGTCGGTCCAAGTATGTAGCAAAACAATCAGCAGTCATATCTCTGTGATTTATTACAGCCTCAGTTCTCAGCAGGACTAGCAGGGGAGCGTTTTCACACACATGTTGCTTCATAATCCAGGTTTCAGCTGGAAGTCAGTCAGAAAGCTTTCATTTAAAGATTTTTAGTCTAATTACACTCTCTCCTTTTTCTCAGCTTTAATTTACTGACTTTTACCATTAAATGTTTTTTTTTTGTTTTGCACATTCAGTGTCTTTGTTCTGTTTTCTTTTGCCCGGCCCACCACACTATCGGTTCTGAAGTTATCTGTTCTACCAGGAAAGCTTAAGGGTGTCTTTAGATGCTGTTTTTACTCGTACACTGCAAAAAACACAAATCTTTCCAAGTATTTTTGTGGTACGAGTAACTTTTCAGCACACTACATCTATTGGCAGAATATTTCACTTATAACATGGAAACAATGTCTATTGACTTAAAACAAGCTGCTATATCTTGCTGAAAAATTACTTTTGTCTTATTTCAAGTGTACTAAGATATTTGCAGTACAAACCAGACCAAAAATATTTGGTTTATTTTTGAAACTTTCTCCCAGAATTTTTACTCACACAAAATCTTACCAAGCATTTTTGGTCTATTTTCTAGTGCAAATATTTTATAACTCTTGAAATAAGACATAAGTAACTCTTCAGCAAGATATAATAGCTTGTTTTAAGTCAACAATTCCTAAATATTGATGAAAAAGTTCTAGTTCCACTGGCACCGTTACCTAGCAACCCCAGCCAATCCCTGCCCGTTACCTAGCAACTCAGTTCCAGTTCCACTGGCAGATTATTTCACATATAACAAGATATTTATCCCATGGTATAAGTGAATTAATCTGTCAGTGGAACTAGAAGTTTTTCATCAAATTTATACAAATATCTTAGTTCACTTGAATTAAGACTTCCTTACAAGTAACTTTTCAGCAAGAAATAAGAGCTTGTTAGAATCAATAATAACTTTATATTGATAAAAAAAAGTTGTAGTTTCACAAGCAGATTATTTCATTTATAACAAGACATTTTTCCACGTTATAAGTGAAATAATCTGTCAGAGGAACTAGAATTTTTTCATCAATATTAAGGAATTACTGACTCTAAACAAGCTCTTATTTCTTGCTGAAAAGTTACTTGTAAGTAAGTTTTGTCTTATTTCTCGTTTGGATTAGAAATAAGAGCAAAAATACTTGGTAAAATTAGTGTTTTTGCAGTGTACTACAGCCAGACATTGCGGCCTCTGATGAGGTGAGAGAGGCTGTGGTTTCTTTCATGTTTCCTTCAGATCTTCTGCGGCTTCCCAAGCGAACTGTCGGATGTGCTCTTTGGAGGACTTTCTGTTTCTGCGACGGCTCCGTCTATAGATAGCGTCTCTCAGAAAGTGCATTCCTGGCTCATCGGGATTCTTTGTTCCCCTGAAAACGCAGCACTTAAAGCGATGACGTGACCCAACCGAACTGCAACCCTTCAATCTTCTCCGCTAGAAATTACCTGTCTGCTGCTCCTTGCGTCACAGATCCTCCAGCTTTCACTCGCCGGATCGTGAGCACACAGCTACGTACACCTCCGTGTCTTGATCACTAAATCTCCCCTCGGGTCGATTTGGAGTGACGTCCCGCTGACAGAGTTACAATCTCAAGATCAGTCAGCCTGAAAATCACTTGGCTGGAAGATGAGTCCCGCGAGGGTTAATGCTCTCACACGCCGACAGGGAATGGATGTAAAGACTAATTGTTTTGCTTAAATGCAACATCTGTCAGGAGCAAAACCTCTTGGTACAAGAGAAAAATGTGAAGGACCTCCTTTTACTGATGTTGATTGTTTTTGCTGAAGCACTAAATCGATGCATGTTGAAGTATGATGGTGGCAAATGTGTTGTAAGAACCTTCCACTGTAAAAAAACACAAAATCTTACCAAGTATTTTTGTTCTGGTTTCCAGTTCAAATATCTTAGTTCACTTGAAATAAGACAAATCCTACTTAGAAAGTACATTTTCAGCAAGATATAGTAGCTTGTTTTAAGTAAATATTTCCTTAGTATTGATTAAAAAAAAGTACTAGTTCCACTAGCGCTGTTACCTAGCAACCCCAGCCAAGATCAGCCCGTTACCCAGTAACCAAGTTCTAGTTCCACTGGCAGATTATTTCACTTACAACCTGGAGAAAACATCTTGTTATAAATAATCTGCAACTTTTATCAATATTAAGGAATTTCTGTCTTAAAATCAGTTCCCATCTTACTGAACAGTTACTTCAAAGCTTATTTTGTGTTATTTCCAGATATTTGTAATAAAACTAAGAGGAAAAACATTTTGTAATATTTTGTATTTATACATTGGCAATACAAAATAATGCCAAATATTTTAATCTGGTTTCTAGTGTAAATATCTTTGTACACTTGAGTTAAGACAAAACTAATTTACAAGTAACTTTTCAAGAAGATGGGAGCTTGTTTTAAGACCAGATTTTATTAATATTGATAAAATGCACTGGTACAAATTGCAGATTGTTTCACTTATATCAGGGGAAAACCATTTTGTTGTAAGCATTTTTTATCAATATATCCAGCGGACTAAGATATTTGCTATAGAACTAGATAAAAAATACTTTGTAATATTTTGTATTTGTACTTTGTTTAAGGTAATCTGCACTGCAAAAACACACAATCTTACCAAATATTTTAGTCTTGTTTCTAGTGTAAACATCTTTGTGCACTTTAAATAAGACAAAAAGTAACTTTTCAGCAAAATTGGAACTTGTTTTAAGACAAAATGTTTTAAGATAAAATTGCAGATTATTTCACTTATATCAAGTTAAACTAGAACTTTTACATCAACATAAGGAAGTATTGACTTAAAACAAGCCCCTGTCTTGCTGAAAAGTTACCTGTAAGTTTGTTTTTTTCTTCTTTTAAAAGTGCTAAGATAATTTCACTAGAAACTAGATCATAAATACTTGGTAAAATTAGTTATTTTTTCCAGTGTAGTTGTTGTCACCATATATGCAACGTGTCCAGTACTGGCTGAGAACAAACGAGGGTTTTCCTTCAACCTGGACTTGAGGATTGACGTCTTCAGAGGAACCCCCACCGTCGCTCTGAGCTCTGAATGAGAAACGCAGCTCACTGCTGTTAGCTTACCTTTTATGGCTCGTGCCAACAGTGTCACTTAACACATATCAAGTTATATGAACTGGTCCAGCTGGGATTTCGTCTGTTTAACAAGAATTTTGTTTGGCTTCTGAGGAGGGCAGCTGTGAAAAGAAAAAGCCCACATCCTTCACTCCAGCTGACACATAAACCCAAATACAGAAAGGTTCTGACTGCCTAAAACCACAGCTATAAACTACCATAAAGATGACCTATTATGCTTTCTTAAAGAGGTTAGGATAAGTTTATGGGCTATACAAAACATGTTTATTACTTTCTTTTCCCACAAAATCAATCTTAGAGAATCAGTTTTTGCCTGTTTTGAGTTCTATTTAGAATGTCCATGGTTGCTAGGTAACGGGCTGGGCTTGGCTAGGGTTGCTTGGTAACAGTGCAAGGCCTGTCAAATTCAAATAAAAAAAATACTTTACTGATCGCAAAAGGAAATCAAACATTGTTGTAGCTCATTGTTTTAAACTCTTTACAGAGTTATCATAGATGATGGCTGTTGGCAGGAAGGATCTCCTGTAGCCGTCTGTTTTACAGCGTATCTGAAGAAGCCTCTGACTGAAGACACTCAGTTTTCCCAGGACAGTCTCGTAAATTTTCTTGATTTTGTGAAGAATACTTCTTTGCATAAAAGGTTGAAACTGCTCATTCAGTTATTTCCAGAAAACGCCTGGGTGTGTTTTTGATTTTTTTTTTTAAGAACTTGGGTTGTTTTTAGAAACAGTTGAGAAAAAAAAATAGAATTTTACATAATAGTAAAAAACCCCTTCAAAAGTCAATTTGCAGGTAAAAAACAAACAAACAACAAAACATTTATTCTCTTAAGAAAGCTAAAAATAACCATCTCCAGTCTTCCAGATAGCCAGAGATTGATTGACATCTCCGTCACCTCTTGTTCTCCGGTTGACTCGCAGCTTGTTTTGCTGCTGTGTTGTGAAATGTTCCCGGGAACACAGAGCTGTCTGTGTAGCTTAGCTCTGACCAGTGCCGCCGCGGTGCTGAGGACCCGGCCGTCTTGTGGTCGGCCGCTGCCCTGCCGCTGAGCAAGGCGAGGTAGCAGGGGTTCATCACATACCACACCCCCGCACAAAAATTTCACAACACCTGGAGGCAGCACATCAGCTCCTTGAACGGCTTGACGGATCGCTTTACTTGGAAAGAGACTTCTGACCTTTAATAGAAACGTCTCTGTTGCTGTGGGAATTTGCGAATAATCGAAAGGTTTGAGCTCAAGGTGTTCACAGACCTTTCTTGTACGAAGAAGACTGAAGAGTCCGGATATTCTCTTCTCCACACAAAGACAGTTTATGCAAACTACTCTCACTTATTTTTAGTTAAACGTAGGAAATATGCTTTTTCTAGACACCAGTAGGTTAAGTGGATATTTAACCAACTTTGAAACAATTCATTAAAATCGACTGGATTTTAGCGCAGACCAGATTTGAGTAGCAGCTAGTTACGTTTACTCGAGTAACTTTTTTGGAAAAAAAAGTACTTTTAGGAGTATTTTTACTTTTACTTGAGTAATTGTACTATGTAGCATCACAACTTTTATTTGAGTAAAATTTCTGGATTTTCTACCCACTGAATGAAAAACAAACATGTTTTAACCAAAAATTCACCAGACAGAGACACACACACCTGATGTTTTGGCTAAAGTTTCATACGTTTTTTATTAAAAGAATCTGATTTGAAAAAATATATATTTTGCCTGATTTTGTTAATTTTTGTTACTTATATGAATTATTGTCATTTTCATCACTAAAATACCAAGATTTTCACTTAACTTTCCATCTGATGATGTAATTTTTAAATGTTAAATGCTTAATTTCTTTTTACTCTACTTCACTACTTTTTACTTTTACTGGAGTAGAAAAATGTTGAAGTATTGGCACTTTTACTTGAGTACAATTTTTGGGTACGCTGCCCACCTCTGGCACAGACCAGGTTTTTAACTATAGCCAGTGGTTAGCAGTGCTAACCCTTAAGCATCATAAGCAATAATTCTGCTAAGGCTAAAGCGCTACACCAACATGGTAATTAGCAGAAGCTAATGCTAAAGTCCTAATGTGCTGAATTAGTGCTCTCAAAAAACACACATTTTGCATTTCTGTTTCATTAAAGTGATGTATTCTGAACACATACCTGCCCTGTTCTCAAAGTTTCATGAAATCAAAAACAGAATGTGAGAAAACAGAACTGGCTTGTAAACAGTCTTTACCAACTTCAAAATAAAAGCATGAGTATAAACATTTACCATTACTGTAAGAGTTCAAAACAGTTGATAACTGAAACTTCAACACAGACGAGGAACTGAAAGTTTACAAAGCAGATAAGTAAATAGAAAATAACACAAAAGTAACTTTTCAGCAAGATATAGGAGCTTGTTTTAAGTCAAGGGTTCCTCCGGCAGATTATTTCACATATAACAAAACTTTTATTCATGTTAGAAGTGAAATAATCTGCCAGTGGAACAAGTACTTTTTTTAAAATCAATATAAAGGAATTATTTACTTAAAACAAACGCCTATATCTTGATAAAACATTACTTGTAAGTTAGTTTTGTTTTATTTCAAGTGTACTCAAATATTTTCAGTAGAAACTAGACCAAAAATACTTGGTAAGATTTTGTTTTTTTGCAGCATAGATTTTAACTGATCACCTTGAAATTTGCTGTTTTAAAGAACGAAGTCAAATAAATAATTTTCCTTCATTTGAACATAATTACCAATTTGTCAGGTTGAAATAAATGGTGTATATTGTCATTCATTAAAATGTTTAGGTAAACAGAGATATTTGTGGCTCTTGGGTTGAACTCGTGTTTCTGAGAATGATGGAAGTTTAATGTTATCTCGTCTGTTGCAGATAGACTCCGATGACGTCATCACACGAGACGAGCAGATCTTTGTTCTGATTGGTGCACACGCCCGGTGTGAGAGGAGCATCCGCGCACAAATGGCCCTCATCAAAGGTCCGTGTGCCGCTTGCTTTCATGTTTAGGGGATATCTGCTGAATAAATATGCAACAAGAACTCCTCGCTTGTATTAATTATCTTGTATCAGATGTAATATCCAACCAATATCCTCCTGAGGGTTATCTGCGGCTGCAGCGCAGATTTATTGTAATGGGAACATTTTAATTTAGGCTCCAAAGAAGAGGCTGTGTCAGAGCCGATGAATTACAGTTGCCTTAGGAGGAGGATTTCCTGAGACGAAGAGCAGCACAAAGAAAACATTGTCAGAGTAAAGTGGCTCTAAGTTACTGCTCCAGTCTTCCCAGCTCGACTTTATACAAAGTTGTACTGGTGTAGAAAGATTTACTGGGTTGTTCCCAATTTGAGATCTAAATGTTCTCGGACTAAAGCAGAGATCCCAGTACAACACTGAGACTTTTAGAGAGGAAAAAGGAAGAGAGATGGATGGATGGATGGATGGATGGATGGATGGATGGATGGATGGATGGATGGATGGATGGATGGATGGTTGGGTGGATGGATGGATGGATGGTTGGATGGATGGATGATGGATGGATGGATGGATGGATGGATGGATGGATGGATGGATGGATGGATGGATGGTTGGGTGGATGGATGGATGGATGGATGGATGGTTGGATGGATGGATGATGGATGGATGGATGGATGGATGGATGGATGGATGGATGGATGGATGGATGGATGGATGGATGGATGGATGGATGGATGGATGGATGGAGGGTTGGGTGGTTGGTCGGTTCGATGGATGGATGGATGGATGGTTGGTTGGATGGATGGATGGATGGATGGATGGATGGATGGATGGATGGATGGATGGATGGTTGGTTGGTTGGTTGGTTGGATGGTTGGTTGGATGGATGGATGGATGGATGGATGGTTGGATGGATGGATGATGGATGGATGGATGAATGGATGGATGGATGGATGGATGGATGGATGGATGGATGGATGGATGGATGGATGGATGGAGGGTTGGGTGGTTGGTCGGTTGGTCGGTTCGATGGATGGATGGATGGATGGTTGGTTGGATGGATGGATGAATGGATGGATGGATGGATGGATGGATGGATGGATGGATGGTTGGTTGGTTGGTTGGTTGGATGGTTGGTTGGATGGATGGATGGATGGATGGTTGGTTGGATGGATGGATGGATGGATGGATGGATCAGTTATCCAGGTAACTCTCTCGGCTGAATCCCAGCTCAGAGAATCAACTGTCTAAACTTTAACACAGTTTCATGTTAAAGCCCATAAACCATTTCACACTTTAAGCTCTTGGCTTCTTCACTGTTTAAACACAATAAATTCAGAGTAAATGAGAGTTAAACTCTTTAATAGTATCAAACTTTAGACTAAACCATGTCAAACTGCTATATTCTGTTTATTTTGCTCTAAAAGGAGCAATACATCTCATTTAACAGTCACTTACACTTTGAGCCCATTAGTGAACCATTCGCTGAGGCAACCAATCAAACAAAGCGACGTTTTGCAATAAACTTCTCCACAATCTAATTTGTGTGGCTTCCAGCCGGCTATCAGAAAGAATCTGCTTTTCTGACTCGAGGGCATTTCTGAATCCAGGCTCCAAACGAGGGGAAAGCAACAATGGCAGCACCAGAAGCTCTGCAGCTGCCGCTAGCAGTTCGTTGCTTTGCAGCTGGATCATGACTCAAACAGAAAAAACGATTATAAAAAGTCACAAATCCAAGGATTAAAGTCTTAAAAGGAGCAGCTGTGGCTTGGTGGAAAAGACAGAAAGTTCTCAACGGCAGGGAAAATGAAACTTTCCTGTTGAAATGTTATGAAATGTTCCAAATATTTGGAAAAATGCTTCACAACATCTTCAGCGTAAAAACAAACTTTGGGGACGAAAACAGGAATTCACAGAAAAGCAGTAAATTTAGATTTAGGAGAGGATTCTCAATCATCTCCCCAGTGATAGCAAAACTGAAATGAAAATAATTAAAAATAATTTCAATTATCAAAAATCACAACCAAGTTATTTAATCTGCTGCACAAACAGCAAAAATAATTCAATTACATTTATTTTATAGTTAATTATTGTACATTTTATACATTTATCAACATTTTATAAGAACTATTATAAAGTATTTTATTTAAATGTTTGCTAAATCTGTCATCTGTAAAGTATTTTAATGATTTCTGTTGCATGATGTGTGTCTGTAGCCTCTGCTAATTGGGATAAACTAAACAATAAACTATAATTATGTCTAATGATGTTGTTAAAAGAAATTAATATCGAATATTTTAGCTAAATTCTGTGAATTATAATTAATTATAATGGTTCAATCACCAAATTTACCTTAATATGTATCAATATGCACAGTGGAAACCGTCTTAGCACCAACGCAAAAGCTAACAGCTACAGCAGGGGTATCCAAAGTGTGGCACAGGGGCCTTTTGTGGCCCTAGAAATGATTTTGATCGGCCTCTTACCACAAATCAAGAATTATAAAAAGAATTAAAGCTGCAAGCAGCCTCGGGCGGCCCTCGCAGCAAGCGCCGCTCCGGCCTATTGGCCACCGCGGGGGTTCCGGCCACCGCAGAAGCTCTCGCACGATTTCCAGAGCCGCAGCCCGCTCCCCACCGCAGAAGCTCCGCCGCAGTTTCCAGCACCGCCGCCCGCCAGCCGCCGCAGAAGCTGTCGCGCATTTTCCCCGCCCGTCCACCGGGCGATACGCGTGAATGCGTTCTGCGGCGCTGCCCGACGACTGTCAAAAAATCTGGTGCAGATCGGTCGATGCATCGAGGAGATACAGCCGATGTATTAACTTAGGGGGCGCAGTGGAGCCAAATTACATCTCAATCCCGTTGGGCTCTTTAGAGGTGAACAAAGGTCATACATATCCAGTTTGGAGCCAATCGGATGATCCATGCTTGAATTAGAGCCAAACGTATGAATATGGCGAGGGACTGATATTCGCCATTTGGCCACGCCCACACGGTTCAGCCAGCAGCGAGCAATGACAGAGCTCATCATCCGAATCATCTTGATTAGGTCAAGAGAGCCATAAACAGAGCTTTCCAAGGAAAAAAACGGCACTTCCGGTTCCGAGGGGGCGGGGCTTAGATGACGTCATAATGTGATGACGTAGGATTGACGGGCAAGCCTCCAGGATCACTCAGGCCAAGTTTGATGCAGCTCGGTCAAAATATGTGGAATGTAGAGGCAAACGTATACGAACGGCGTTGCCGCCATTGAAAACTCTTGGCACTTTAAAGCAAGCGAGACCAACTTCCTATCTGTCATCCAACACAGAATCACCTTGATTAGGTCAAGAGAGCCATAGATGAAAGTTTCCAAGGAAAAAAATAGCACTTCCTGTTCTGAGGGGGCGGGGCTTAGATGACGTCATAATCTGATGACATAGAATTTTCAGGTATCACACCAGCATCACTCAAGCCAAGTTTGGTGCAGCTCGGTCGAAACATGTGGAATCTAGAAGCAAACGTATGGCATCGGCGTTACAGGTCACTTCGCCACGCCGCCACGCCCAGCTGCTATCTCAAAGCCGGTCAGGGTTGGAATCCTCAACACACCAACATGTCTTCTGTGTCTGGACACAGTTTCATGTTGATTAGGTCAAAGGGCTAAGAGAGCGACCGCTCACAGTAAAACATGACACTTCCTGTTCTCAGGGGGCGTGGCTTAAGTGATGTCATCATTTCACTACAGGGTATTTTAGGACATCCGATGCCGATCAATCACTGAAAGTTTGGTCCCTCTATGTGTTTTTTTATAGGAAATATAAGAGTTTCGTGTTTCATGGCGAGTAGGTGAACTTTGACCCCTGCTAACCCCCCTTCAACATACTCCAAAACTCACCAATTTGATAACTTTAAATCAAACATGCCTTATGATCAGACTGACCGAGTTTGAAGTCGATCAATCGAAATCCCTAGGAGGAGTTCGATCAAATACGAAGGCTGTAAACGTCAAAATCGAGGAAAAAAATGGACGTTCAATACAAAATGGCCGACTTCCTGTGATAGTTGGCTAATAACATTAAAGGTAAGTTCTGAGTCTTTTGGTGAGCTCTACAAGTGTACCAAATTTCATGTCTCTACGATGAAATACGTTCATAACATTGTGTCAACAGAAAATTGCTAGTTGCCGCCGTTGAGCAATTTTTTTTGCGATTTTTGCGACAACCTTAAAATTCAAAATTTTTAAATTTTCTAGTCGCGACCGCCAAGTTTGGTGAGTTTTTGAATATGATAAAGCCCCCAAAAAGGCGCCTCTTTGGGGGGGCAGAATCGTAATAATAATTAAAGCTGCAAGCAGCCTCGGGCGGCCCTCGCAGCAAGCGCCGCTCCGGCCTATTGGCCACCGCGGGGGTTCCAGCAACCGCAGAAGCTCTCGCGCGGTTTCCAGAGCCGCAGCCCGCTCGCCACCGCAGAAGCTCCGCCGCAGTTTCCAGCACCGCCGCCCGCCAGCCGCCGCAGGAGCTGTCGCGCATTTTCGCCGCCCGTCCACCGGGCGACACGCGTGAATGCGTTCGGCGGCGCTCCCCGACGACTGTCAAAAAATCTGGCGCAGATCGGTCGATGCGTCGAGGAGACACGGCCGATGTATTAACTTAGGGGGCGCAGTGGAGTCAAATTACATCTCAAACCCGTTGGGCTCTTTAGAGGTGAACAAAGGTCATACATATCCAGTTTGGCGCCAATCGGATGATCTATGCGTGAATTAGAGCCAAACGTATGAATATGGCGAGGGACTGATATTCGCCATTTGGCCACGCCCACACGGTTCAGCCAGAAGCGAGCATTGACAGAGCTCATCATCCGAATTACCTTGATTAGGTCAAGAGAGCCATAAACGGAGCTTTCCAAGGAAAAAAAAGACACTTCCTGTTCTGAGGGGGCGGGGCTTAGATGACGTCATAATATGATGACACAGGGTCGTCAGGTATCCCATCAGGGTCACTCGTGCAAAGTTTGGTGCAGAAGCTATCGACCGTTCACAGTAAAATACAAGACTTCCTGTTGTCAGGGGGCGTGGCCTACGTGATGTCATCATTTAACCATTGGATATTATTGGACACAAGATAATGATCAATAACTGAAGGTTTGGTGTCTCTGTCAGTTTTTGTGTTAGAATTACAAATTATTTAATTTTTTCCTCTTTAATTCAACATTGAACTGTCATTCCGTAGGGCAATGCTGCCCTCTGGTGTCGAATTACTGAAATAATGAAACTATTTCAGTGGGCAGCAGAGGGCAGCATTGCCCTACAAACAACGAACATGGACTGTTTATTATGTAATTACACAGAAGATCTCTCTAATTCATTCTGAGGGGGCGGGGCTTAGATGACGTCATAATATGATGACATAGCATTGTCAGGCATCACAACAGGATGAGTCAGGCCAAGTTTGGTGCAGCTCGGTCGAAACATGTGGAATCTAGAAGCAAACGTATGGCATCGGCGTTACAGGTCACTTCGCCACGCCGCCACACCCAGCTGCTTCATCGCAGCCGGTCAGGGCTTGGATCCACAACACACCAACATGTCTTCTGTCTCTGGACACAGTTTCATGTTGATTAGGTCAAAGGGCTAAGATAGCGACCGTTCACAGTAAAACATGACACTTCCTGTTCTCAGGGGGCGTGGCCTAAGTGATGTCATCATTTGACCACAGGGTATTTTTGGACACCTATTGATGATCAATAATTTAAAGTTTGGTATCTCTGTGAGTTTCTGTGCAGGATATATAAGAGTTTCGTGTTTCATGGCGAGTAGGTGAACTTTGACCCCTGGTAACCCCCCTTCAGCAAGCTCATACAGTCACCAATTTGATAACTTTAAATCAGACATGCCTTATGATCAGACTGACCGAGTTTGAAGCCGATCAATCGAAATCCCTAGGAGGAGTTCGATCAAATGCAAAGGCTGTAAACGTCAAACTCGAGGTCCAAAATGGACCTTCAATACAAAATGGCCGACTTCCTGTTGGGTTTCGACCATGGCTGTAATAGACTTTTTTGTACGTCCTGACAAGATACACATATGTACCAAGTTTCGTAATTCTAGGATAAAGCATGGCATGGGGCTGTTCATTTAAAATACTCTAGGGGTCGCTATAGAAAAATTAGGCCACGCCCACCAAATATCGCTATGGATTCCTGTTCGGGGATGGATAAGGATCCATCCTAGTGAGTTTGGAGCAGCTCACCCCGAAACTGTGGAATTCAGAGCCAAACGAAATTCGATGGCGTTCGCAACGCCGCCACGCCCACCTGCTTCATCGCAGCCGGTCGGGGTTGGAATCCACAACACACCAACTTGTCTTCTGTCTCTGGACACAGTTTCATGTTGATTAGGTCAAAGGGCTAAGATAGCGACCGTTCACAGTAAAACATGACACTTCCTGTTCTCAGGGGGCGTGGCCTAAGTGATGTCATCATTTCACCACAGGGTATTTTAGGACACCCGATGACGATCAATCAGTGAAAGTTTGGTCCCTCTATGTGTTTTTATATAGGAAATATAAGAGTTTCGTGTTTCATGGCGAGTAGGTGAACTTTGACCCCTGCTAACCCCCCTTCAACATGCTCCAAAACTCACCAATTTGATAACTTTAAATCAAACATGCCTTATGATCAGACTGACCGAGTTTGAAGCCGATCAATCGAAATCCCTAGGAGGAGTTCGATCAAATACGAAGGCTGTAAACGTCAAAATCGAGGAAAAAAATGGACGTTCAAGACAAAATGGCTGACTTCCTGTGATAGTTGGCTAATAACATTAAATGTAAGTTCTGAGTCTTTTGGTGAGCTCTACAAGTGTACCAAATTTCATGTCTCTACGATGAAGTACGTTCATACCATTGTGTCAACAGAAAATTGCTAGTTGCTGCCGTTGAGCAATTTTTTTTGCGATTTTTGTGACAACCTTAAAATTCAAAATTTTGAATTTTTCTAGTCGCGACCGCCAAGTTTGGTGAGTTTTTGAATATGATAAAGCCCCCAAAAAGGCAATTCATTTGGGTGGAAGAATAATAAGAATTAAAGCTGCAAGCAGCCTCGGGCGGCCCTCGCAGCAAGCGCCGCTCCGGCCTATTGGCCACCGCGGGGGTTCCGGCCAGCGCAGAAGCTCTCGCACGTTTTCCAGAGCCGCAGCCCGCTCCCCACCGCAGAAGCTCTGCCGCAGTTTCCAGCATCGCCGCCCGCTAGCCGCCGCAGAAGCTGTCGCGCGTTTTCCCCGCCTGTCCACCGGGCGACAGGCGTGAATGCGTTCGGCGGCGCTCCCCGACGACTGTCGAAAAATCTGGCGCAGATCGGTCGATGCGTCGAGGAGATACAACCCATGTATTAACTTAGGGGGCGCAGTGGAGCCAAATTACATTTCAAACCCGTTGGGCTCTTTAGAGGTGAACAAAGGTCATACATATCCAGTTTGGCGCCAATCGGATGATCCATGCCTGAATAAGAGCCAAACGTATGCATATGGCGAGGGACTGATATTCGCCATTTGGCCACGCCCACACGGTTCAGCCAGCAGCGAGCATTGACAGAGTTTATCATCCGAATCATCTTGATTAGGTCAAGAGAGCCATAAACGGAGCTTTCCAAGTAAAAAAACGGCACTTCCTGTTCTGAGGGGGCGGGGCTTAGATGACGTCATAATATGATGACATAGGGTCGTCAAGGATCCCACCAGGGTCACTCGTGCAAAGTTTGGTGCAGAAGCTATCGACCGTTCACAGTAAAATACAAGACTTCCTGTTGTCAGAGGGCGTGGCCTACGTGATGTCATCATTTGACCATTGGATATTATTCTACACCCGAGGATGATCAATAACTCAAACTTTGGTGTCTCTGTCAGTTTTTGTGTTAGAATTACAAATTATTTAATTTTTTCCTCTATAATTCAACATTGAACTGTCATTCCGTAGGGCAATGCTGCCCTCTGGTGTCGAATTACTGAAATTACAGAAATAGTTTCATTATTTCAGTAATTCGACACCAGAGGGCAGCATTGCCCTACACATGACAAAGCCCTTTGTATTACACAGTCGATCACAGGGGAACTTTGAGCCTTGCTAACCCCCCTTCAACATGCTCCAAAACTCACCAATTTGATAACTTTAAATCAGACATGCCTTATGATCAGACTGACCAAGTTTGAAGTCGATCAATCGAAATCCCTAGGAGGAGTTTGATCAAATACGAAAGCTGTAAACGTCAAAATCGAGGTCAAATGAACTTCAATCTAAAATGGCCGACTTCCTGTTGGGTTTAGAGCATGGCTCCAAGAGACTTTTTTGTACGTCCTGACAAGATACACATGTGTACCAAGTTTCGTAATTCTAAGCTAAAGCATGGCTTGGGGCTGAGTTTTTGAAATATTCTAGGGGGCGATATAGAGAAATTAGGCCACGCCCTCCAAATTTTGTTATGAATTCCTGTTGGCGGGTCAATAAGGATCCATCCTAGTGAGTTTGGAGCAGCTCACCCCGAAACTGTGGAATTCAGAGCCAAACGAAATTTGACGGCGTTCGCAACGCCGCCACGCCCACCTGCTTCATCGCAGCCGGTCGGGGTTGGAGTCCACAACACACCAACATGTCTTCTGTCTCTGGACACAGTTTCATGTTGATTAGGTCAAAGGGCTAAGATAGCGACCGTTCACAGTAAAACATGACACTTCCTGTTCTCAGGGGGCGTGGCCTACGTAAAAAAATAATTTCACCACAGGGTATTTTAGGACACCCGATGACGATCAATCCCAGAAAGTTTGGTCCCTCTATGTGTTTTTGTATAGGAAATATAAGAGTTTCGTGTTTCATGGCGAGTAGGTGAACTTTGACCCCTGGTAACCCCCCTTCAGCAAGCTCATACAGTCACCAATTTGATAACTTTAAATCAGACATGCCTTATGATCAGACTGACCAAGTTTGAAGCCGATCAATCGAAATCCCTAGGAGGAGTTCGATCAAATGCAAAGGCTGTAAACGTCAAACTCGAGGTCCAAAATGGACCTTCAATACAAAATGGCCGACTTCCTGTTGGGTTTAGAGCATGGCTCCAAGAGACTTTTTTGTACGTCCTGACAAGATACACATGTGTACCAAGTTTCGTAATTCTAGGATAAAGCATGGCATGGGGCTGTTCATTTAAAATACTCTAGGGGTCGCTATAGAGAAATTAGGCCACGCCCACCAAATTTTGTTATGAATTCCTGTCGGTGGGTGGATAAGGATCCATCCTAGTGAGTTAGGAGGAGCTGGGCCCGAAATTGTGGAATTCAGAGCCAAACGAAATTCGACGGCGTTCGCAACGCCGCCACGCCCACCTGCTTCATCGCAGCCGGTCGGGGTTGGACTACTCAACACACCAACATGTCTTCTGTCTCTGGACACAGTTTCATGTTGATTAGGTCAAAGGGCTAAGATAGCGACCGTTCACAGTAAAACATGACACTTCCTGTTCTCAGGGGGCGTGGCCTACTTAAAAAAATAATTTCACCACAGGGTATTTTAGGACACCCGATGACAATCAATCAATGAAAGTTTGGTCCCTCTCTGTGTTTTTGTATAGGAAATATAAGAGTTTCGTGTTTCATGGCGAGTAGGTGAACTTTGACCCCTGCTAACCCCCCTTCAACATGCTCCAAAACTCACCAATTTGATAACTTTAAATCAGACATGCCTTATGATCAGACTGACCGAGTTTGAAGCCGATCAATCAAAATCCCTAGGAGGAGTTCGATCAAATACGAAGGCTGTAAACGTCAAAATCGAGGTAAAAAATGGACTTTCAATACAAAATGGCCGACTTCCTGTGATAGTTGGCTTATAACATTAAATGTAAGTTCTGAGTCTTTTGGTGAGCTCTACAAGTGTACCAAATTTCATGTCTCTACGATGAAGTACGTTCATACCATTGTGTCAACAGAAAATTGCTAGTTGCCGCCGTTGAGCAATTTTTTTTGCGATTTTTGTGACAACCTTAAAATTCAAAATTTTGAATTTTTCTAGTCGCGACCGCCAAGTTTGGTGAGTTTTTGAATATGATAAAGCCCCCAAAAAGGCAATTCATTTGGGTGGAAGAATAATAAGAATAATAATAATAATAATAATAATAAACAGTACAGATACAATAGGCCTTCGCAGCGCTTTGCTGCTCGGGCCTAATTAAAGCTGCAAGCAGCCTCGGGCGGCCCTCGCAGCAAGCGCCGCTCCGGCCTATTGGCCACCGCGGGGGTTCCGGCCACCGCAGAAGCTCTCGCGCGTTTTCCAGAGCCACAGCCCGCTCCCCACCGCGGAAGCTCAGCCGCAGTTTCCAGCACCGCCGCCCGCTAGCCGCCGCAGGAGCTGTCGCGCATTTCCCCCGCCCGTCCACCGGGCGACACGCGTGAATGCGTTCGGCGGCGTTCCCCGACGACTGTCAAAAAATCTGGTGCAGATCGGTCGATGCGTCGAGGAGATACAGCCGATGTATTAACTTAGGGGGCGCAGTGGAGCCAAATTACATCTCAATCCCGTTGGGCTCTTTAGAGGTGAACAAAGGTCATACATATCCAGTTTGGAGTGAATCGGATGATCCATGCTTGAATTAGAGCCAAACGTATGAATATGGCGAGGGACTGATATTCGCCATTTGGCCACGCCCACACGGTTCAGCCAGCAGCGAGCAATGACAGAGCTCATCATCCGAATCATCTTGATTAGGTCAAGAGAGCCATAAACGGAGCTTTCCAAGGAAAAAAACGGCACTTCCGGTTCCGAGGGGGCGGGGCTTAGATGACGTCATAATGTGATGACGTAGGATCGACGGGCAAGCCTCCAGGATCACTCAGGCCAAGTTTGATGCAGCTCGGTCAAAATATGTGGAATGTAGAGGCAAACGTATACGAACGGCGTTGCCGCCATTGAAAACTCTTGGCACTTTAAAGCAAGCGAGACCAACTTCCTATCTGTCATCCAACACAGAATCACCTTGATTAGGTCAAGAGAGCCATAAACAGAGCTTTCCAAGGAAAAAAACGGCACTTCCGGTTCCGAGGGGGCGGGGCTTAGATGACGTCATATTGTGATGACGTAGGATTGACGGGCAAGCCTCCAGGATCACTCAGGCCAAGTTTGATGCAGCTCGGTCAAAATATGTGGAATGTAGAGGCAAACGTATACGAACGGCGTTGCCGCCATTGAAAACTCTTGGCACTTTAAAGCAAGCGAGACCAACTTCCTATCTGTCATCCAACACAGAATCACCTTGATTAGGTCAAGAGAGCCATAGATGAAAGTTTCCAAGGAAAAAAATAGCACTTCCTGTTCTGAGGGGGCGGGGCTTAGATGACGTCATAATCTGATGACATAGAATTTTCAGGTATCACACCAGCATCACTCAAGCCAAGTTTGGTGCAGCTCGGTCGAAACATGTGGAATCTAGAAGCAAACGTATGGCATCGGCGTTACAGGTCACTTCGCCACGCCGCCACGCCCAGCTGCTATCTCAAAGCCGGTCAGGGTTGGAATCCTCAACACACCAACATGTCTTCTGTGTCTGGACACAGTTTCATGTTGATTAGGTCAAAGGGCTAAGAGAGCGACCGTTCACAGTAAAACATGACACTTCCTGTTCTCAGGGGGCGTGGCTTAAGTGATTTCATCATTTCACCACAGGGTATTTTAGGACATCCGATGCCGATCAATCACTGAAAGTTTGGTCCCTCTATGTGTTTTTTTATAGGAAATATAAGAGTTTCGTGTTTCATGGCGAGTAGGTGAACTTTGACCCCTGCTAACCCCCCTTCAACATACTCCAAAACTCACCAATTTGATAACTTTAAATCAAACATGCCTTATGATCAGACTGACCGAGTTTGAAGTCGATCAATCGAAATCCCTAGGAGGAGTTCGATCAAATACGAAGGCTGTAAACGTCAAAATCGAGGAAAAAAATGGACGTTCAATACAAAATGGCCGACTTCCTGTGATAGTTGGCTAATAACATTAAATGTAAGTTCTGAGTCTTTTGGTGAGCTCTACAAGTGTACCAAATTTCATGTCTCTACGATGAAGTACGTTCATACCATTGTGTCAACAGAAAATTGCTAGTTGCCGCCGTTGAGCAATTTTTTTTGCGATTTTTGCGACAACCTTAAAATTCAAAATTTTGAATTTTTCTAGTCGCGACCGCCAAGTTTGGTGAGTTTTTGAATATGATAAAGCCCCCAAAAAGGCAATTCATTTGGGTGGAAGAATAATAAGAATAATAATTAAAGCTGCAAGCAGCCTCGGGCGGCCCTCGCAGCAAGCGCCGCTCCGGCCTATTGGCCACCGCGGGGGTTCCGGCCACCGCAGAAGCTCTCGCACGTTTTCCAGAGCCGCAGCCCGCTCCCCACCGCGGAAGCTCTGCCGCAGTTTGCAGCACCGCCGCCCGCCAGCCGCCGCAGAAGCTGTCGCGCATTTTCCCCGCCCGTCCACCGGGCGACAGGCGTGAATGCGTTCGGCGGCGCTCCCCGACGACTGTCAAAAAATCTGGCGCAGATCGGTCGATGCGTCGAGGAGATACGGCCGATGTATCAACTTAGGGGGCGCAGTGGAGTCAAATTACATCTCAAACCCGTCGGGCTCTTTAGAGGTGAACAAAGGTCATACATATCCAGTTTGGCGCCAATCGGATGATCCATGTGTGAATTAGAGCCAAACGTATGTATATGGCGAGGGACTGATATTCGCCGTTTGGCCACGCCCACACGGTTCAGCCAGAAGCGAGCATTGACAGAGTTTATCATCCGAATTACCTTGATTAGGTCAAGAGAGCCATAAACGGAGCTTTCCAAGGAAAAAAACGGCACTTCCTGTTCCGAGGGGGCGGGGCTTAGATGACGTCATAATGTGATGACGTAGGATTGACGGGCAAGCCTCCAGGATCACTCAGGCCAAGTTTGATGCAGCTCGGTCAAAATATGTGGAATGTAGAGGCAAACGTATACGAATGGCGTTGCCGCCATTGAAAACTCTTGGCACTTTAAAGCAAGCGAGATCAACTTCCTATCTGTCATCCAACACAGAATCACCTTGATTAGGTCAAGAGAGCCATAGATGAAAGTTTCCAAGGAAAAAAATAGCACTTCCTGTTCTGAGGGGGCGGGGCTTAGATGACGTCATAATCTGATGACATAGAATTTTCAGACATCACACCAGCATCACTCAAGCCAAGTTTGGTGCAGCTCGGTCGAAACATGTGGAATCTAGAAGCAAAAGTATGGCATCGGCGTTACAGGTCACTTCGCCACGCCGCCACGCCCAGCTGCTATCTCAAAGCCGGTCAGGGTTGGAAACTTCAACACACCAACATGTCTTCTGTCTCTGGACACAGGTTCATGTTGATTAGGTCAAAGGGCTAAGAGAGCGACCGTTCACAGTAAAACATGACACTTCCTGTTCTCAGGGGGCGTGGCCTACGTGATGTCATCATTTGACCATATGGTATTGTAGGCCACCTGATGACGATCAATCACTGAAAGTTTGGAGTCTCTGTGAGTTTTTGTGTTAGAAATACCAATTTTTCATTTTTTCCTGTGTATTACAAAATCGAAGAATTTCATCTGCAGGGCAATGCTGCCCTCTGGTGTCGAATTACTGAAATAATGAAACTATTTCAGTGGCCAGCAGAGGGCAGCATTGCCCTACAAACGACGAACATGTACTGTTTATTATGTAATTACACAGAAGATCTCTCTAATTCATTCTGAGGGGGCGGGGCTTAGATGACGTCATAATATGATGACATAGCATTGTCAGGTATCACACCAGCATCACTCAAGCCAAGTTTGGTGCAGCTCGGTCGAAACATGTGGAATCTAGAAGCAAACGTATGGCATCGGCGTTACAGGTCACTTCGCCACGCCGCCACGCCCAGCTGCTATCTCAAAGCCGGTCAGGGTTGGAAACCTCAACACACCAACATGTCTTCTGTGTCTGGACACAGTTTCATGTTGATTAGGTCAAAGGGCTAAGAGAGCGACCGTTCACAGTAAAACATGACACTTCCTGTTCTCAGGGGGCGTGGCCTAAGTGATGTCATCATTTCACCACAGGGTATTTTAGGACACCCGATGACGATCAATCACTGAAAGTTTGATCCCTCTATGTGTTTTTGTATAGGAAATATAAGAGTTTCGTGTTTCATGGCGAGTAGGTGAACTTTGACCCCTGGTAACCCCCCTTCAGCAATCTCAGACAGTCACCAATTTGATAACTTTAAATCAGACATGCCTTATGATCAGACTGACCGAGTTTGAAGCCGATCAATCGAAATCCCTAGGAGGAGTTCGATCAAATGCAAAGGCTGTAAACGTCAAAGTCGAGGTCCAAAATGGACCTTCAATACAAAATGGCCGACTTCCTGTTGGGTTTCGACCATGGCTCTAATAGACTTTTTTGTACGTCCTGACAAGATACACATATGTACCAAGTTTCGTAATTCTAGGATAAAGCATGGCTTGGGGCTGTAAATTTAAAATACTCTAGGGGTCGCTATAGAGAAATTAGGCCACGCCCACCAAATTTTGTTATGAATTCCTGTCGGTGGGTGGATAAGGATCCATCCTAGTGAGTTTGGAGCAGCTGGGCCCGAAATTGTGGAATTCAGAGCCAAACGAAATTCGACGGCGTTCGCAACGCCGCCACGCCCACCTGCTTCATCGCAGCCGGTCGGGGTTGGAAACCTCAACACACCAACATGTCTTCTGTCTCTGGATACAGGTTCATGTTGATTAGGTCAAAGGGCTAAGAGAGCGACCGTTCACAGTAAAACATGACACTTCCTGTTCTCAGGGGGCGTGGCCTACGTGATGTCATCATTTGACCATATGGTATTGTAGGCCACCTGATGACGATCAATCACTGAAAGTTTGGAGTCTCTGTGAGTTTTTGTGTTAGAAATACCAATTTTTCATTTTTTCCTGTGTATTACAAAATCGAAGAATTTCATCTGCAGGGCAATGCTGCCCTCTGGTGTCGAATTACTGAAATAATGAAACTATTTCAGTGGCCAGCAGAGGGCAGCATTGCCCTACAAACGACGAACATGTACTGTTTATTATGTAATTACACAGAAGATCTCTCTAATTCATTCTGAGGGGGCGGGGCTTAGATGACGTCATAATATGATGACATAGCATTGTCAGGCATCACAACAGCATCACTGAGGCCAAGTTTGGTGCAGCTCGGTCGAAACATGTGGAATCTAGAAGCAAACGTATGGCATCGGCGTTACAGGTCACTTCGCCACGCCGCCAAACCCAGCTGCTTCATCGCAGCCGGTCAGGGCTTGAATCCACAACACACCAACATGTCTTCTGTCTCTGGACACAGTTTCATGTTGATTAGGTCAAAGGGCTAAAATAGCGACCGTTCACAGTAAAACATGACACTTCCTGTTCTCAGGGGGCGTGGCCTAAGCGATGTCATAATTTCACCACAGGGTATTTTAGGACACCTATTGTTGATCAATAACTGAAAATTTGGTGTCTCTGTGAGTTTCTGTGCAGGATATATAAGAGTTTCGTGTTTCATGGCGAGTAGGTGAACTTTGACCCCTGGTAACCCCCCTTCAGCAAGCTCATACAGTCACCAATTTGATAACTTTAAATCAGACATGCCTTATGATCAGACTGACCGAGTTTGAAGCCGATCAATCGAAATCCCTAGGAGGAGTTCGATCAAATACGAATGCTGTGAACGTCAAAATCGAGGTCAAATGAAATTCAATCTAAAATGGCCGACTTCCTGTTGGGTTTAGAGCATGGCTCTAAGAGACTTTTTTGTACGGCCCGACAAGATACACATGTGTACCAAGTTTCGTAATTCTAGGTTTAAGCATGGCTTGGGGCTGTTCATTTAAAATACTCTAGGGGTCGCTATAGAGAAATTAGGCCACGCCCACCAAATTTTGTTATGAATTCCTATCGGTGGGTGGATAAGGATCCATCCTAGTGAGTTTGGAGCAGCTGGGCCCGAAATTGTGGAATTCAGAGCCAAACGTATGGCAACGGCGTTACAGGTCACTTCGCCACGCCGCCACGCCCACCTGCTATGTCAAAGCCGGTCAGGGTTGGAATCCTCAACACACCAACATGTCTTCTGTCTCTGGACACAGTTTCATGTTGATTAGGTGAAAGGGCTAAGATAGCGACCGTTCACAGTAAAACATGACACTTCCTGTTCTCAGGGGGCGTGGCCTAAGTGATGTCATCATTTGACCATAGGGTAGTGTAGGGCACCCGATGACGATCAATCACTGAAAGTTTGGTCCCTCTATGTGTTTTTGTATAGGAAATATAAGAGTTTCGTGTTTCATGGCGAGTAGGTGAACTTTGACCCCTGCTAACCCCCCTTCAACATGCTCCAAAACTCACCAATTTGATAACTTTAAATCAAACATGCCTTATGATCAGACTGACCGAGTTTGAAGCCGATCAATCGAAATCCCTAGGAGGAGTTCGATCAAATACGAAGGCTGTAAACGTCAAAATCGAGGTAAAAAATGGACGTTCAATACAAAATGGCCGACTTCCTGTGATAGTTGCACTATGAAATCTATACCAAATTCTGAATGTCTTTTTGAGCTCTACATGTGTACCAAATTTCATGTCTGTACGATGAAATAAATGAATTGCAAAGGTTCCGTTGAAAATTGCTAGTTGCCGCCGTTGAGCAATTTTTTTTGCGATTTTTGCAACGACCTTAAAATTCAAAATTTTTAAACCGCCTAGTCGCGACCGCCAAGTTTGGTGAGTTTTTGAATATGATAAAGCCCCCAAAAAGGCGCACGAAGAGGGGGTAAGAATAATAATTAAAGCTGCAAGCAGCCTCGGGCGGCCCTCGCAGCAAGCGCCGCTCCGGCCTATTGGCCACCGCGGGGGTTCCGGCCACCGCAGAAGCTCTCGCGCGTTTTCCAGAGCCGCAGCCCGCTCCCCACCGCAGAAGCTCCGCCGCAGTTTCCAGCACCGCCGCCCGCCAGCCGCCGCAGAAGCTGTCGCGCATTTTCCCCGCCCGTCCACCGGGCGACAGGCGTGAATGCATTCGGCGGCGCTCCCCGACGACTGTCAAAAAATCTGGCGCAGATCGGTCGATGCGTCGAGGAGATACGGCCGATGTATTAACTTAGGGGGCGCAGTGGAGTCAAATTACATCTCAAACCCGTCGGGCTCTTTAGAGGTGAACAAAGGTCATACATATCCAGTTTGGCGCCAATCGGATGATCCATGTGTGAATTAGAGCCAAACGTATGAATATGGCGAGGGACTGATATTCGCCGTTTGGCCACGCCCACACGGTTCAGCCAGCAGCGAGCATTGACAGAGTTTATCATCCGAATCATCGTGATTAGGTCAAGAGAGCCATAAACAGAGCTTTCCAAGGAAAAAAAACGGCACTTCCTGTTGTGAGGGGGCGGGGCTTAGATGACGTCATAATGTGATGACGTAGGATCGACGGGCAAGCCTCCAGGATCACTCAGGCCAAGTTTGATGCAGCTCGGTCAAAATATGTGGAATGTAGAGGCAAACGTATACGAACGGCGTTGCCGCCATTGAAAACTCTTGGCACTTTAAAGCAAGCGAGACCAACTTCCTATCTGTCATCCAACACAGAATCACCTTGATTAGGTCAAGAGAGCCATAAACAGAGCTTTCCAAGGAAAAAAACGGCACTTCCGGTTCCGAGGGGGCGGGGCTTAGATGACGTCATAATGTGATGACGTAGGATTGACGGGCAAGCCTCCAGGATCACTCAGGCCAAGTTTGATGCAGCTCGGTCAAAATATGTGGAATGTAGAGGCAAACGTATACGAACGGCGTTGCCGCCATTGAAAACTCTTGGCACTTTAAAGCAAGCGACACCAACTTCCTATCTGTCATCCAACACAGAATCACCTTGATTAGGTCAAGAGAGCCATAGATGAAAGTTTCCAAGGAAAAAAATAGCACTTCCTGTTCTGAGGGGGCGGGGCTTAGATGACGTCATAATCTGATGACATAGAATTTTCAGGTATCACACCAGCATCACTCAAGCCAAGTTTGGTGCAGCTCGGTCGAAACATGTGGAATCTAGAAGCAAACGTATGGCATCGGCGTTACAGGTCACTTCGCCACGCCGCCACGCCCAGCTGCTATCTCAAAGCCGGTCAGGGTTGGAAACCTCAACACACCAACATGTCTTCTGTCTCTGGACACAGGTTCATGTTGATTAGGTCAAAGGGCTAAGATAGCGACCGTTCACAGTAAAACATGACACTTCCTGTTCTCAGGGGGCGTGGCCTAAGCGATGTCATCATTTCACCACAGGGTATTTTAGGACACCTATTGTTGATCAATAACTGAAAATTTGGTGTCTCTGTGAGTTTCTGTGCAGGATATATAAGAGTTTCGTGTTTCATGGCGAGTAGGTGAACTTTGACCCCTGGTAACCCCCCTTCAGCAAGCCAATACAGTCACCAATTTGATAACTTTAAATCAGACATGCCTTATGATCAGACTGACCGAGTTTGAAGCCGATCAATCGAAATCCCTAGGAGGAGTTCGATCAAATACGAATGCTGTAAACGTCAAAATCGAGGTCAAATGAAATTCAATCTAAAATGGCCGACTTCCTGTTGGGTTTAGAGCATAGCTCTAAGAGACTTTTTTGTACGTCCCGACAAAATACACATGTGTACCAAGTTTCGTAATTCTAGGTTTAAGCATGGCTTGGGGCTGTTCATTTAAAATACTCTAGGGGTCGCTATAGAGAAATTAGGCCACGCCCACCAAATTTTGTTATGAATTCCTGTCGGTGAGTGGATAAGGATCCATCCTAGTGAGTTTGGAGCAGCTGGGCCCGAAATTGTGGAATTCAGAGCCAAACGTATGGCAACGGCGTTACAGGTCACTTCGCCACGCCGCCACGCCCACCTGCTATGTCAAAGCCGGTCAGGGTTGGAATCCTCAACACACCAACATGTCTTCTGTCTCTGGACACAGTTTCATATTGATGAGGTCAAAGGGCTAAGATAGCGACCGTTCACAGTAAAACATGACACTTCCTGTTCTCAGGGGGCGTGGCCTAAGTGATGTCATCATTTGACCATAGGGTATTGTAGGGCACCCGATGACGATCAATCACTGAAAGTTTGGTCCCTCTATTTGTTTTTGTATAGGAAATATAAGAGTTTCGTGTTTCATGGCGAGTAGGTGAACTTTGACCCCTGCTAACCCCCCTTCAACATGCTCCAAAACTCACCAATTTGATAACTTTAAATCAAACATGCCTTATGATCAGACTGACCAAGTTTGAAGTCGATCAATCGAAATCCCTAGGAGGAGTTCGATCAAATACGAAGGCTGTAAACGTCAAAATCGAGGTAAAAAATGGACGTTCAATACAAAATGGCCGACTTCCTGTGATAGTTGGCTTATAACATTAAATGTAAGTTCTGAGTCTTTTGGTGAGCTCTACATGTGTACCAAATTTCATGTCTCTACGATGAAGTACGTTCATACCATTGTGTCAACAGAAAATTGCTAGTTGCCGCCGTTCAGCAATTTTTTTTGCGATTTTTGCGACAACCTTAAAATTCAAAATTTTTAAATTTTCTAGTCGCCACCGCCAAGTTTGGTGAGTTTTTGAATATGATAAAGCCCCCAAAAAGGCGCCTCTTTGGGGGGGCAGAATCGTAATAATAATTAAAGCTGCGAGCAGCCTCGGGCGGCCCTCGCAGCAAGCGCCGCTCCGGCCTATTGGCCACCGCGGGGGTTCCGGCCACCGCAGAAGCTCTCGCGCGTTTTCCAGAGCCGCAGCCCGCTCCCCACCGCAGAAGCTCTGCCGCAGTTTCCAGCACTGCCGCCCGCTAGCCGCTGCAGAAGCTGTCGCGGATTTTCCCCAAATTACATCTCAAACCCGTTGGGCTCTTTAGAGCAGAACAAAGGTCATACATATCCAGTTTGGCGCCAATCGGATGATCCATGTGTGAATTAGAGCCAAACGTATGTATATGGCGAGGGACTGATATTCGCCATTTGGCCACGCCCACACGGTTCAGCCAGCAGTGAGCATTGACAGAGTTTATCATCCGAATCATCTTGATTAGGTCAAGAGAGTCATAAACAGAGCTTTCCAAGGAAAAAAACGGCACTTCCTGTTCCGAGGGGGCGGGGCTTAGATGACGTCATAATATGATGACGTAGGATCGACGGGCAAGCCTCCAGGATCACTCAGGCCAAGTTTGATGCAGCTCGGTCAAAATATGTGGAATGTAGAGGCAAACGTATACGAACGGCGTTGCCGCCATTGAAAACTCTTGGCACTTTAAAGCAAGCGAGACCAACTTCCTATCTGTCATCCAACACAGAATCACCTTGATTAGGTCAAGAGAGCAATAAACAGAGCTTTCCAAGGAAAAACACGGCACTTCCTGTTCCGAGGGGGCGGGGCTTAGATAACGTCATAATGTGATGACGTAGGATCGACGGGCAAGCCTCCAGGATCACTCAGGCCAAGTTTGATGCAGCTCGGTCAAAATATGTGGAATGTAGAGGCAAACGTATACGAACGGCGTTGCCGCCATTGAAAACTCTTGGCACTTTAAAGCAAGCGAGACCAACTTCCTATCTGTCATCCAACACAGAATCACCTTGATTAGGTCAAGAGAGCCATAAACAGAGCTTTCCAAGGAAAAAAACGGCACTTCCGGTTCCGAGGGGGCGGGGCTTAGATGACGTCATAATGTGATGACGTAGGATTGACGGGCAAGCCTCCAGGATCACTCAGGCCAAGTTTGATGCAGCTCGGTCAAAATATGTGGAATGTAGAGGCAAACGTATACGAACGGCGTTGCCGCCATTGAAAACTCTTGGCACTTTAAAGCAAGCGAGACCAACTTCCTATCTGTCATCCAACACAGAATCACCTTGATTAGGTCAAGAGAGCCATAGATGAAAGTTTCCAAGGAAAAAAATAGCACTTCCTGTTCTGAGGGGGCGGGGCTTAGATGACGTCATAATCTGATGACATAGAATTTTCAGGTATCACACCAGCATCACTCAAGCCAAGTTTGGTGCAGCTCGGTCGAAACATGTGGAATCTAGAAGCAAACGTATGGCATCGGCGTTACAGGTCACTTCGCCACGCCGCCACGCCCAGCTGCTATCTCAAAGCCGGTCAGGGTTGGAAACCTCAACACACCAACATGTCTTCTGTCTCTGGACACAGGTTCATGTTGATTAGGTCAAAGGGCTAAGATAGCGACCGTTCACAGTAAAACATGACACTTCCTGTTCTCAGGGGGCGTGGCCTAAGCGATGTCATCATTTCACCACAGGGTATTTTAGGACACCTATTGTTGATCAATAACTGAAAATTTGGTGTCTCTGTGAGTTTCTGTGCAGGATATATAAGAGTTTCGTGTTTCATGGCGAGTAGGTGAACTTTGACCCCTGGTAACCCCCCTTCAGCAAGCTCATACAGTCACCAATTTGATAACTTTAAATCAGACATGCCTTATGATCAGACTGACCGAGTTTGAAGCCGATCAATCGAAATCCCTAGGAGGAGTTCGATCAAATACGAATGCTGTAAACGTCAAAATCGAGGTCAAATGAAATTCAATCTAAAATGGCCGACTTCCTGTTGGGTTTAGAGCATAGCTCTAAGAGACTTTTTTGTACGTCCCGACAAAATACACATGTGTACCAAGTTTCGTAATTCTAGGTTTAAGCATGGCTTGGGGCTGTTCATTTAAAATACTCTAGGGGTCGCTATAGAGAAATTAGGCCACGCCCACCAAATTTTGTTATGAATTCCTGTCGGTGAGTGGATAAGGATCCATCCTAGTGAGTTTGGAGCAGCTGGGCCCGAAATTGTGGAATTCAGAGCCAAACGTATGGCAACGGCGTTACAGGTCACTTCGCCACGCCGCCACGCCCACCTGCTATGTCAAAGCCGGTCAGGGTTGGAATCCTAAACACACCAACATGTCTTCTGTCTCTGGACACAGTTTCATATTGATGAGGTCAAAGGGCTAAGATAGCGACCGTTCACAGTAAAACATGACACTTCCTGTTCTCAGGGGGCGTGGCCTAAGTGATGTCATCATTTGATCATAGGGTATTGTAGGGCTCCCGATGACGATCAATCACTGAAAGTTTGGTCCCTCTATGTGTTTTTGTATAGGAAATATAAGAGTTTCGTGTTTCATGGCGAGTAGGTGAACTTTGACCCCTGCTAACCCCCCTTCAACATGCTCCAAAACTCACCAATTTGATAACTTTAAATCAAACATGCCTTATGATCAGACTGACCAAGTTTGAAGTCGATCAATCGAAATCCCTAGGAGGAGTTCGATCAAATACGAAGGCTGTAAACGTCAAAATCGAGGTAAAAAATGGACGTTCAATACAAAATGGCCGACTTCCTGTGATAGTTGGCTTATAACATTAAATGTAAGTTCTGAGTCTTTTGGTGAGCTCTACATGTGTACCAAATTTCATGTCTCTACGATGAAGTACGTTCATACCATTGTGTCAACAGAAAATTGCTAGTTGCCGCCGTTCAGCAATTTTTTTTGCGATTTTTGCGACAACCTTAAAATTCAAAATTTTTAAATTTTCTAGTCGCCACCGCCAAGTTTGGTGAGTTTTTGAATATGATAAAGCCCCCAAAAAGGCGCCTCTTTGGGGGGGCAGAATCGTAATAATAATTAAAGCTGCAAGCAGCCTCGGGCGGCCCTCGCAGCAAGCGCCGCTCCGGCCTATTGGCCACCGCGGGGGTTCCGGCCAGCGCAGAAGCTCTCGCGCGTTTTCCAGAGCCGCAGCCCGCTCCCCACCGCAGAAGCTCTGCCGCAGTTTCCAGCATCGCCGCCCGCTAGCCGCCGCAGAAGCTGTCGCGCGTTTTCCCCGCCTGTCCACCGGGCGACAGGCGTGAATGCGTTCGGCGGCGCTCCCCGACGACTGTCGAAAAATCTGGCGCAGATCGGTCGATGCGTCGAGGAGATACGGCCCATGTATTAACTTAGGGGGCGCAGTGGAGCCAAATTACATTTCAAACCCGTTGGGCTCTTTAGAGGTGAACAAAGGTCATACATATCCAGTTTGGCGCCAATCGGATGATCCATGCCTGAATAAGAGCCAAACGTATGCATATGGCGAGGGACTGATATTCGCCATTTGGCCACGCCCACACGGTTCAGCCAGCAGCGAGCATTGACAGAGTTTATCATCCGAATCATCTTGATTAGGTCAAGAGAGCCATAAACGGAGCTTTCCAAGTAAAAAAACGGCACTTCCTGTTCTGAGGGGGCGGGGCTTAGATGACGTCATAATATGATGACATAGGGTCGTCAAGGATCCCACCAGGGTCACTCGTGCAAAGTTTGGTGCAGAAGCTATCGACCGTTCACAGTAAAATACAAGACTTCCTGTTGTCAGAGGGCGTGGCCTACGTGATGTCATCATTTGACCATTGGATATTATTCTACACCCGAGGATGATCAATAACTCAAACTTTGGTGTCTCTGTCAGTTTTTGTGTTAGAATTACAAATTATTTAATTTTTTCCTCTATAATTCAACATTGAACTGTCATTCCGTAGGGCAATGCTGCCCTCTGGTGTCGAATTACTGAAATTACTGAAATAGTTTCATTATTTCAGTAATTCGACACCAGAGGGCAGCATTGCCCTACACATGACAAAGCCCTTTGTATTACACAGTCGATCAAAATTGAACTCTGTCATTCCGTAGGGCAATGCTGCCCTCTGGTGTCGAATTACTGAAATTACTGAAATAGTTTCATTATTTCAGTAATTCGACACCAGAGGGCAGCATTGCCCTACACATGACAAAGCCCTTTGTATTACACAGTCGATCACAGGGGAACTTTGAGCCTTGCTAACCCCCCTTCAACATGCTCCAAAACTCACCAATTTGATAACTTTAAATCAGACATGCCTTATGATCAGACTGACCAAGTTTGAAGTCCATCAATCGAAATCCCTAGGAGGAGTTTTATCAAATACGAAGGCTGTAAACGTCAAAATCGAGGTCAAATGAACTTCAATCTAAAATGGCCGACTTCCTGTTGGGTTTAGAGCATGGCTCCAAGAGACTTTTTTGTACGTCCTGACAAGATACACATGTGTACCAAGTTTCGTAATTCTAAGCTAAAGCATGGCTTGGGGCTGATTTTTTGAAATATTCTAGGGGGCGATATAGAGAAATTAGGCCACGCCCACCAAATTTTGTTATGAATTCCTGTTGGCGGGTCAATAAGGATCCATCCTAGTGAGTTTGGAGCAGCTCACCCCGAAACTGTGGAATTCAGAGCCAAACGAAATTTGACGGCGTTCGCAACGCCGCCACGCCCACCTGCTTCATCGCAGCCGGTCGGGGTTGGAATCCACAACACACCAACATGTCTTCTGTCTCTGGACACAGTTTCATGTTGATTAGGTCAAAGGGCTAAGATAGCGACCGTTCACAGTAAAACATGACACTTCCTGTTCTCAGGGGGCGTGGCCTACGTAAAAAAATAATTTCACCACAGGGTATTTTAGGACACCCGATGACGATCAATCCCAAAAAGTTTGGTCCCTCTATGTGTTTTTGTATAGGAAATATAAGAGTTTCGTGTTTCATGGCGAGTAGGTGAACTTTGACCCCTGGTAACCCCCCTTCAGCAAGCTCATACAGTCACCAATTTGATAACTTTAAATCAGACATGCCTTATGATCAGACTGACCAAGTTTGAAGCCGATCAATCGAAATCCCTAGGAGGAGTTCGATCAAATGCAAAGGCTGTAAACGTCAAACTCGAGGTCCAAAATGGACCTTCAATACAAAATGGCCGACTTCCTGTTGGGTTTAGAGCATGGCTCCAAGAGACTTTTTTGTACGTCCTGACAAGATACACATGTGTACCAAGTTTCGTAATTCTAGGATAAAGCATGGCATGGGGCTGTTCATTTAAAATACTCTAGGGGTCGCTATAGAGAAATTAGGCCACGCCCACCAAATTTTGTTATGAATTCCTGTCGGTGGGTGGATAAGGATCCATCCTAGTGAGTTAGGAGGAGCTGGGCCCGAAATTGTGGAATTCAGAGCCAAACGAAATTCGACGGCGTTCGCAACGCCGCCACGCCCACCTGCTTCATCGCAGCCGGTCGGGGTTGGATTACTCAACACACCAACATGTCTTCTGTCTCTGGACACAGTTTCATGTTGATTAGGTCAAAGGGCTAAGATAGCGACCGTTCACAGTAAAACATGACACTTCCTGTTCTCAGGGGGCGTGGCCTACTTAAAAAAATAATTTCACCACAGGGTATTTTAGGACACCCGATGACAATCAATCAATGAAAGTTTGGTCCCTCTCTGTGTTTTTGTATAGGAAATATAAGAGTTTCGTGTTTCATGGCGAGTAGGTGAACTTTGACCCCTGCTAACCCCCCTTCAACATGCTCCAAAACTCACCAATTTGATAACTTTAAATCAGACATGCCTTATGATCAGACTGACCGAGTTTGAAGCCGATCAATCAAAATCCCTAGGAGGAGTTCGATCAAATACGAAGGCTGTAAACGTCAAAATCGAGGTAAAAAATGGACTTTCAATACAAAATGGCCGACTTCCTGTGATAGTTGGCTTATAACATTAAATGTAAGTTCTGAGTCTTTTGGTGAGCTCTACAAGTGTACCAAATTTCATGTCTCTACGATGAAGTACGTTCATACCATTGTGTCAACAGAAAATTGCTAGTTGCCGCCGTTGAGCAATTTTTTGTGCGATTTTTGTGACAACCTTAAAATTCAAAATTTTGAATTTTTCTAGTCGCGACCGCCAAGTTTGGTGAGTTTTTGAATATGATAAAGCCCCCAAAAAGGCAATTCATTTGGGTGGAAGAATAATAAGAATAATAATAATAATAATAATTAAAGCTGCAAGCAGCCTCGGGCGGCCCTCGCAGCAAGCGCCGCTCCGGCCTATTGGCCACCGCGGGGGTTCCGGCCACCGCAGAAGCTCTCGCGCGTTTTCCAGAGCCGCAGCCCGCTCCCCACCGCGGAAGCTCTGCCGCAGTTTCCAGCACCGCCGCCCGCTAGCCGCCGCAGAAGCTGTCGCGCATTTTCCCCAAATTACATTTCAAACCCGTTGGGCTCTTTAGAGGTGAACAAAGGTCATACATATCCAGTTTGGCGCCAATCGGATGATCTATGCGTGAATAAGAGCCAAACGTATGCATATGGCGAGGGACTGATGTTCGCCGTTTGGCCACGCCCACACGGTTCAGCCAGAAGCGAGCATTGACAGAGCTCATCATCCGAATTACCTTGATTAGGTCAAGAGAGCCATAAACAGAGCTTTCCAAGGAAAAAAATAGCACTTCCGGTTCCGAGGGGGCGGGGCTTAGATGACGTCACAATGTGATGACGTAGGATCGACGGGCAAGCCTCCAGGATCACTCAGGCCAAGTTTGATGCAGCTCGGTCAAAATATGTGGAATGTAGAGGCAAACGTATACGAACGGCGTTGCCGCCATTGAAAACTCTTGGCACTTTAAAGCAAGCGAGACCAACTTCCTATCTGTCATCCAACACAGAATCACCTTGATTAGGTCAAGAGAGCCATAAACAGAGCTTTCCAAGAAAAAAAACGGCACTTCCGGTTCCGAGGGGGCGGGGCTTAGATGACGTCATAATGTGATGACGTAGGATTGACGGGCAAGCCTCCAGGATCACTCAGGCCAAGTTTGATGCAGCTCGGTCAAAATATGTGGAATGTAGAGGCAAACGTATACGAACGGCGTTGCCGCCATTGAAAACTCTTGGCACTTTAAAGCAAGTGAGACCAACTTCCTATCTGTCATCCAACACAGAATCACCTTGATTAGGTCAAGAGAGCCATAGATGAAAGTTTCCAAGGAAAAAAATAGCACTTCCTGTTGTGAGGGGGCGGGGCTTAGATGACGTCATAATATGATGACATAGCATTGTCAGGTATCACACCAGGATGAGTCAGGCCAAGTTTGGTGCAGCTCGGTCGAAACATGTGGAATCTAGAAGCAAACGTATGGCATCGGCGTTACAGGTCACTTCGCCACGCCGCCACGCCCAGCTGCTATCTCAAAGCCGGTCAGGGTTGGAATCCTCAACACACCAACATGTCTTCTGTGTCTGGACACAGTTTCATGTTGATTAGGTCAAAGGGCTAAGAGAGCGACCGCTCACAGTAAAACATGACACTTCCTGTTCTCAGGGGGCGTGGCTTAAGTGATGTCATCATTTCACCACAGGGTATTTTAGGACATCCGATGCCGATCAATCACTGAAAGTTTGGTCCCTCTATGTGTTTTTTTATAGGAAATATAAGAGTTTCGTGTTTCATGGCGAGTAGGTGAACTTTGACCCCTGCTAACCCCCCTTCAACATACTCCAAAACTCACCAATTTGATAACTTTAAATCAAACATGCCTTATGATCAGACTGACCGAGTTTGAAGTCGATCAATCGAAATCCCTAGGAGGAGTTCGATCAAATACGAAGGCTGTAAACGTCAAAATCGAGGAAAAAAATGGACGTTCAATACAAAATGGCCGACTTCCTGTGATAGTTGGCTAATAACATTAAATGTAAGTTCTGAGTCTTTTGGTGAGCTCTACAAGTGTACGAAATTTCATGTCTCTACGATGAAATACGTTCATAACATTGTGTCAACAGAAAATTGCTAGTTGCCGCCGTTGAGCAATTTTTTTTGCGATTTTTGCGACAACCTTAAAATTCAAAATTTTTAAATTTTCTAGTCGCGACCGCCAAGTTTGGTGAGTTTTTGAATATGATAAAGCCCCCAAAAAGGCGCCTCTTTGGGGGGGCAGAATCGTAATAATAATAAGAAACAGTACAGAAACAATAGGCCTTCGCAGCGCTTTGCTGCTCGGGCCTAATAATAAACAGTACAGATACAATAGGCCTTCGCAGCGCTTTGCTGGCCTTCGCAGCGCTTTGCTGCTCGGGCCTAATAATAATAAACAGTACAGATACAATAGGCCTTCGCAGCGCTTTGCTGCTCGGGCCTAATTAAAGCTGCAAGCAGCCTCGGGCGGCCCTCGCAGCAAGCGCCGCTCCGGCCTATTGGCCACCGCGGGGGTTCCGGCCACCGCAGAAGCTCTCGCGCGTTTTCCAGAGCCGCAGCCCGCTCCCCACCGCGGAAGCTCCGCCGCAGTTTCCAGCACCGCCGCACGCCAGCCGCCGCAGAAGCTGTCGCGCGTTTTCCCCGCCCGTCCACCGGGCGACACGCGTGAATGCGTTCGGCGGCGCTGCCCGACGACTGTCGAAAAATCTGGCGCAGATCGGTCGATGCGTCGAGGAGATACAACCCATGTATTAACTTAGGGGGCGCAGTGGAGCCAAATTACATTTCAAACCCGTTGGGCTCTTTAGAGGTGAACAAAGGTCATACATATCCAGTTTGGCGCCAATCGGATGATCCATGCCTGAATAAGAGCCAAACGTATGCATATGGCGAGGGACTGATATTCGCCATTTGGCCACGGCCACACGGTTCAGCCAGCAGCGAGCATTGACAGAGTTTATCATCCGAATCATCTTGATTAGGTCAAGAGAGCCATAAACAGAGCTTTCCAAGTAAAAAAATAGCACTTCCTGTTCCGAGGGGGCGGGGCCTAAGTGATGTCATCATTTGACCATTGGATATTATTGGACACTCGATTATGATCAATCACTGAACGTTTGGTGTCTCTGTCAGTTTTTGTGTTAGAATTACAAATTATTTAATTTTTTCCTCCATTACAACATTGAACTTTCATTCCGTAGGGCAATGCTGCCCTCTGGTGTCGAATTACTGAAATAATGAAACTATTTCAGTGGGCAGCAGAGGGCAGCATTGCCCTACAAACAACGAACATGGACTGTTTATTATGTAATTACACAGAAGATCTCTCTAATTCATTCTGAGGGGGCGGGGCTTAGATGACGTCATAATATGATGACATAGCATTGTCAGGCATCAGACCAGGATGAGTCAGGCCAAGTTTGGTGCAGCTCGGTCGAAACATGTGGAATCTAGAAGCAAACGTATGGCATCGGCGTTACAGGTCACTTCGCCACGCCGCCACACCCAGCTGCTTCATCGCAGCCGGTCAGGGCTTGCATCCACAACACACCAACATGTCTTCTGTCTCTGGACACAGTTTCATGTTGATTAGGTCAAAGGGCTAAGATAGCGACCGTTCACAGTAAAACATGACACTTCCTGTTCTCAGGGGGCGTGGCCTAAGTGATGTCATCATTTGACCATTGGATATTATTGGACACTCGATTATGATCAATCACTGAACGTTTGGTGTCTCTGTCAGTTTCTGTGCAGGATATATAAGAGTTTGGTGTTTCATGGCGAGTAGGTGAACTTTGACCCCTGGTAACCCCCCTTCAGCAAGCTCATACAGTCACCAATTTGATAACTTTAAATCAAACATGCCTTATGATCAGACTGACCGAGTTTGAAGCCGATCAATCGAAATCCCTAGGAGGAGTTCGATCAAATACGAAGGCTGTAAACGTCAAACTCGAGGTCCAAAATGGACCTTCAATAGAAAATGGCCGACTTCCTGTTGGGTTTCGACCATAGCTCTAATAGACTTTTTTGTACGTCCTGACAAGATACACATATGTACCAAGTTTCGCAATTCTAGGTTAAAGCATTGCTTGGGGCTGTTCATTTAAAATACTCTAGGGGGCGCTATAGATAAATTAGGCCACGCCCACCAAATTTTGTTATGAATTCCTGTTGGTGGGTGGATAAGGATCCATCCTAGTGAGTTTGGAGCAGCTGGGCCCGAAATTGTGGAATTCAGAGCCAAACGTATGGCAACGGCGTTACAGGTCACTTCGCCACACCGCCACACCCACCTGCTCTGTCAAAGCCGGTCGGGGTTGGAATGCTCAACACACCAACATGTCTTCTGTCTCTGGACACAGTTTCATGTTGATGAGGTCAAAGGGCTAAGATAGCGACCGTTCACAGTAAAACATGACACTTCCTGTTCTCAGGGGGCGTGGCCTAAGTGATGTCATCATTTCACCACAGGGTATTTTAGGACACCCGATGACGATCAATCAGTGAAAGTTTGGTCCCTCTATGTGTTTTTATATAGGAAATATAAGAGTTTCGTGTTTCATGGCGAGTAGGTGAACTTTGACCCCTGCTAACCCTCCTTCAACATGCTCCAAAACTCACCAATTTGATAACTTTAAATCAAACATGCCTTATGATCAGACTGACCGAGTTTGAAGTCGATCAATCGAAATCCCTAGGAGGAGTTCGATCAAATACGAAGGCTGTAAACGTCAAAATCGAGGTAAAAAATGGACGTTCAATACAAAATGGCCGACTTTCTGTGATAGTTGGCTTATAACATTAAATGTAAGTTCTGAGTCTTTTGGTGAGCTCTACAAGTGTACCAAATTTCATGTCTCTACGATGAAATACGTTCATACCATTGTGTCAACAGAAAATTGCTAGTTGCTGCCGTTGAGCAATTTTTTTTGCGATTTTTGCAACAACCTTAAAATTCAAAATTTTTAAATTTTCTAGTCGCGACCGCCAAGTTTGGTGAGTTTTTGAATATGATAAAGCCCCCAAAAAGGCACACGAAGAGGTGGGAAGAATCGTAATAATAATAATAATAAACAGTACAGATACAATAGGCCTTCGCAGCGCTTTGCTGCTCGGGCCTAATAATAATAATAATAATAAACAGTACAGATACAATAGGCCTTCGCAGCGCTTTGCTGCTCGGGCCTAATTAAAGCTGCGAGCAGCCTCGGGCGGCCCTCGCAGCAAGCGCCGCTCCGGCCTATTGGCCACCGCGGGGGTTCCGGCCACCGCAGAAGCTCTCGCACGATTTCCAGAGCCGCAGCCAACTCCCCACCGCAGAAGCTCTGCCGCAGTTTCCAGCACCGCCGCCCGCTAGCCGCCGCAGAGGCTGTCGCGCATTTTCCACGCCCGTCCACCGGGCGACACGCGTGAATGCGTTCGGCGGCGCTCCCCGACGACTGTCGAAAAATCTGGTGCAGATCGGTCGATGCGTCGAGGAGATACGGCCGATGAATTAACTTAGGGGGCGCAGTGGAGTCAAATTACATCTCAAACCCGTTGGGCTCTTTAGAGGTGAACAAAGGTCATACATATCCATTTTGGCGCCAATCGGATGATCCATGTGTGAATTAGAGCCAAACGTATGTATATGGCGAGGGACTGATATTTGCCGTTTGGCCACGCCCACACGGTTCAGCCAGCAGCAAGCATTGACAGAGTTTATCATCCGAATCATCGTGATTAGGTCAAGAGAGCCATAAACGGAGCTTTCCAAGGAAAAAAACGGCACTTCCGGTTCCGAGGGGGCGGGGCTTAGATGACGTCATAATGTGATGACGTAGGATCGACGGGCAAGCCTCCAGGATCACTCAGGCCAAGTTTGATGCAGCTCGGTCAAAATATGTGGAATGTAGAGGCAAACGTATACGAACGGCGTTGCCGCCATTGAAAACTCTTGGCACTTTAAAGCAAGCGAGACCAACTTCCTATCTGTCATCCAACACAGAATCACCTTGATTAGGTCAAGAGAGCCATAAACAGAGCTTTCCAAGGAAAAAAACGGCACTTCCGGTTCCGAGGGGGCGGGGCTTAGATGACGTCATTATGTGATGACGTAGGTTTGACGGGCAAGCCTCCAGGATCACTCAGGCCAAGTTTGATGCAGCTCGGTCAAAATATGTGGAATGTAGAGGCAAACGTATACGAACGGCGTTGCCGCCATTGAAAACTCTTGGCACTTTAAAGCAAGCGAGATCAACTTCCTATCTGTCATCCAACACAGAATCACCTTGATTAGGTCAAGAGAGCCATAGATGAAAGTTTCCAAGGAAAAAAATAGCACTTCCTGTTCTGAGGGGGCGGGGCTTAGATGACGTCATAATCTGATGACATAGAATTTTCAGACATCACACCAGCATCACTCAAGCCAAGTTTGGTGCAGCTCGGTCGAAACATGTGGAATCTAGAAGCAAAAGTATGGCATCGGCGTTACAGGTCACTTCGCCACGCCGCCACGCCAAGCTGCTATCTCAAAGCCGGTCAGGGTTGGAAACCTCAACACACCAACATGTCTTCTGTCTCTGGACACAGGTTCATGTTGATTAGGTCAAAGGGCTAAGAGAGCGACCGTTCACAGTAAAACATGACACTTCCTGTTCTCAGGGGGCGTGGCCTACGTGATGTCATCATTTGACCATATGGTATTGTAGGCCACCTGATGACGATCAATCACTGAAAGTTTGGAGTCTCTGTGAGTTTTTGTGTTAGAAATACCAATTTTTCATTTTTTCCTGTGTATTACAAAATCGAAGAATTTCATCTGCAGGGCAATGCTGCCCTCTGGTGTCGAATTACTGAAATAATGAAACTATTTCAGTGGCCAGCAGAGGGCAGCATTGCCCTACAAACGACGAACATGTACTGTTTATTATGTAATTACACAGAAGATCTCTCTAATTCATTCTGAGGGGGCGGGGCTTAGATGACGTCATAATATGATGACATAGCATTGTCAGGCATCACAACAGCATCACTGAGGCCAAGTTTGGTGCAGCTCGGTCGAAACATGTGGAATCTAGAAGCAAACGTATGGCATCGGCGTTACAGGTCACTTCGCCACGCCGCCACACCCAGCTGCTTCATCGCAGCCGGTCAGGGCTTGAATCCACAACACACCAACATGTCTTCTGTCTCTGGACACAGTTTCATGTTGATTAGGTCAAAGGGCTAAGATAGCGACCGTTCACAGTAAAACATGACACTTCCTGTTCTCAGGGGGCGTGGCCTAAGCGATGTCATAATTTCACCACAGGGTATTTTAGGACACCTATTGTTGATCAATAACTGAAAATTTGGTGTCTCTGTGAGTTTCTGTGCAGGATATATAAGAGTTTCGTGTTTCATGGCGAGTAGGTGAACTTTGACCCCTGGTAACCCCCCTTCAGCAATCTCAGACAGTCACCAATTTGATAACTTTAAATCAGACATGCCTTATGATCAGACTGACCGAGTTTGAAGCCGATCAATCGAAATCCCTAGGAGGAGTTCGATCAAATGCAAAGGCTGTAAACGTCAAAATCGAGGTCAAATGAACTTCAATCTAAAATGGCCGACTTCCTGTTGGGTTTCGACCATGGCTGTAATAGACTTTTTTGTACGTCCTGACAAGATACACATGTGTACCAAGTTTCGTAATTCTAGGTTAAAGCATGGCTTAGGGCTGTTCATTTAAAATACTCTAGGGGTCGCTATAGAGAAATTAGGCCACGCCCACCACATTTTGTTATGAATTCCTGTCGGTGGGTGGATAAGGATCCATCCTAGTGAGTTTGGAGCAGCTGGGCCCGAAATTGTGGAATTCAGAGCCAAACGTATGGCAACGGCGTTACAGGTCACTTCGCCACGCCGCCACGCCCACCTGCTATGTCAAAGCCGGTCGGGGTTGGAATCCACAACACACCAACATGTCTTCTGTCTCTGGACACAGTTTCATGTTGATTAGGTCAAAGGGCTAAGATAGCGACCGTTCACAGTAAAACATGACACTTCCTGTTCTCAGGGGGCGTGGCCTAAGTGATGTCATCATTTCACCATAGGGTATTGTAGGGCACCCGATGCCGATCAATCACTGAAAGTTTGGTCCCTCTATGTGTTTTTATATAGGAAATATAAGAGTTTCGTGTTTCATGGCGAGTAGGTGAACTTTGACCCCTGCTAACCCCCCTTCAACATGCTCCAAAACTCACCAATTTGATAACTTTAAATCAAACATGCCTTATGATCAGACTGACCGAGTTTGAAGTCGATCAATCGAAATCCCTAGGAGGAGTTCGATCAAATACGAAGGCTGTAAACGTCAAAATCGAGGTAAAAAATGGACGTTCAATACAAAATGGCCGACTTACTGTGATAGTTGGCTTATAACATTAAATGTAAGTTCTGAGTCTTTTGGTGAGCTCTACAAGTGTACCAAATTTCATGTCTCTACGATGAAGTACGTTCATACCATTGTGTCAACAGAAAATTGCTAGTTGCCGCCGTTCAGCAATTTTTTTTGCGATTTTTGCGACAACCTTAAAATTCAAAATTTTTAAATTTTCTAGTCGCGACCGCCAAGTTTGGTGAGTTTTTGAATATGATAAAGCCCCCAAAAAGGCACACGAAGAGGTGGGAAGAATCGTAATTAAAGCTGCGAGCAGCCTCGGGCGGCCCTCGCAGCAAGCGCCGCTCCGGCCTATTGGCCACCGCGGGGGTTCCGGCCACCGCAGAAGCTCTCGCGCGGTTTCCAGAGCCGCAGCCCGCTCCCCACCGCAGAAGCTGTGCCGCAGTTTCCAGCACCGCCGCCCGCTAGCCGCCGCAGAGGCTGTCGCGCATTTTCCACGCCCGTCCACCAGGCGACATGCGTGAATGCGTTCGGCAGCGCTCCCCGACCACTGTCAAAAAATCTGGTGCAGATCGGTCGATGCCTCGAGGAGACACAGCCGATGTATTAACTTAGGGGGCGCAGTGGAGCCAAATTACATCTCAAACTCGTTGGGCTCTTTAGAGGTGAACAAAGATCATACATATCCAGTTTGGCGCCAATCGGATGATCCGTGTGTGATTTAGAGCCAAACGTATGCATATGGCGAGGGACTGATGTTCGCCATTTGGCCACGCCCACACGGTTCAGCCAGCAGCGAGCATTGACAGAGTTTATCATCCGAATCATCTTGATTAGGTCAAGAGAGCCATAAACAGAGCTTTCCAAGGAAAAAAACGGCACTTCCGGTTCCGAGGGGGCGGGGCTTAGATGACGTCATAATGTGATGACGTAGGATCGACGGGCAAGCCTCCAGGATCACTCAGGCCAAGTTTGATGCAGCTCGGTCAAAATATGTGGAATGTAGAGGCAAACGTATACGAACGGCGTTGCCGCCATTGAAAACTCTTGGCACTTTAAAGCAAGCGAGACCAACTTCCTATCTGTCATCCAACACAGAATCACCTTGATTAGGTCAAGAGAGCCATAAACAGAGCTTTCCAAGGAAAAAAACGGCACTTCCGGTTCCGAGGGGGCGGGGCTTAGATGACGTCATATTGTGATGACGTAGGATTGACGGGCAAGCCTCCAGGATCACTCAGGCCAAGTTTGATGCAGCTCGGTCAAAATATGTGGAATGTAGAGGCAAACGTATACGAACGGCGTTGCCGCCATTGAAAACTCTTGGCACTTTAAAGCAAGCGAGACCAACTTCCTATCTGTCATCCAACACAGAATCACCTTGATTAGGTCAAGAGAGCCATAGATGAAAGTTTCCAAGGAAAAAAATAGCACTTCCTGTTCTGAGGGGGCGGGGCTTAGATGACGTCATAATCTGATGACATAGAATTTTCAGGTATCACACCAGCATCACTCAAGCCAAGTTTGGTGCAGCTCGGTCGAAACATGTGGAATCTAGAAGCAAACGTATGGCATCGGCGTTACAGGTCACTTCGCCACGCCGCCACGCCCAGCTGCTATCTCAAAGCCGGTCAGGGTTGGAATCCTCAACACACCAACATGTCTTCTGTGTCTGGACACAGTTTCATGTTGATTAGGTCAAAGGGCTAAGAGAGCGACCGCTCACAGTAAAACATGACACTTCCTGTTCTCAGGGGGCGTGGCTTAAGTGATGTCATCATTTCACCACAGGGTATTTTAGGACATCCGATGCCGATCAATCACTGAAAGTTTGGTCCCTCTATGTGTTTTTTTATAGGAAATATAAGAGTTTCGTGTTTCATGGCGAGTAGGTGAACTTTGACCCCTGCTAACCCCCCTTCAACATACTCCAAAACTCACCAATTTGATAACTTTAAATCAAACATGCCTTATGATCAGACTGACCGAGTTTGAAGTCGATCAATCGAAATCCCTAGGAGGAGTTCGATCAAATACGAAGGCTGTAAACGTCAAAATCGAGGAAAAAAATGGACGTTCAATACAAAATGGCCGACTTCCTGTGATAGTTGGCTAATAACATTAAATGTAAGTTCTGAGTCTTTTGGTGAGCTCTACAAGTGTACCAAATTTCATGTCTCTACGATGAAGTACGTTCATACCATTGTGTCAACAGAAAATTGCTAGTTGCCGCCGTTGAGCAATTTTTTTTGCGATTTTTGCGACAACCTTAAAATTCAAAATTTTGAATTTTTCTAGTCGCGACCGCCAAGTTTGGTGAGTTTTTGAATATGATAAAGCCCCCAAAAAGGCAATTCATTTGGGTGGAAGAATAATAAGAATAATAATAATAAACAGCACAGATACAATAGGCCTTCGCAGCGCTTTGCTGCTCGGGCCTAATAAGAAACAGTACAGAAACAATAGGCCTTCGCAGCGCTTTGCTGCTCGGGCCTAATAAGAAACAGTACAGAAACAATAGGCCTTCGCAGCGCTTTGCTGCTCGGGCCTAATAATAAACAGCACAGATACAATAGGCCTTCGCAGCGCTTTGCTGCTCGGGCCTAATTAAAGCTGCAAGCAGCCTCGGGCGGCCCTCGCAGCAAGCGCCGCTCCGGCCTATTGGCCACCGCGGGGGTTCCGGCCACCGCAGAAGCTCTCGTGCGTTTTCCAGAGCCGCAGCCCGCTCCCCACCGCGGAAGCTCTGCCGCAGTTTCCAGCACCGCCGCCCGCCAGCCGCAGCAGAAGCTGTCGCGCATTTTCCCCGCCCGTCCACCGGGCGACACGTGTGAATGCGTTCGGCGGCGCTGCCCGACGACTGTCGAAAAATCTGGTGCAGATCGGTCGATGCGTCGAGGAGATACGGCCGATGTATCAACTTAGGGGGCGCAGTGGAGTCAAATTACATCTCAAACCCGTCGGGCTCTTTAGAGGTGAACAAAGGTCATACATATCCAGTTTGGCGCCAATCGGATGATCCATGTGTGAATTAGAGCCAAACGTATGTATATGGCGAGGGACTGATATTCGCCATTTGGCCACGCCCACACGGTTCAGCCAGAAGCGAGCATTGACAGAGTTTATCATCCGAATTACCTTGATTAGGTCAAGAGAGCCATAAACGGAGCTTTCCAAGGAAAAAAACGGCACTTCCTGTTCCGAGGGGGCGGGGCTTAGATGACGTCATAATATGATGACATAGGGTCGACGGGCATACCACCAGGATTACTCAGGCAAAGTTTGATGCAGCTCGGTCAAAATATGTGGAATGTAGAGGCAAACGTATACGAACGGCGTTGCCGCCATTGAAAACTCTTGGCACTTTAAAGCAAGCGAGACCAACTTCCTATCTGTCATCCAACACAGAATCACCTTGATTAGGTCAAGAGAGCCATAAACAGAGCTTTCTAAGGAAAAAAAACGGCACTTCCTGTTCCGAGGGGGCGGGGCTTAGATGACGTCATAATGTGATGACGTAGGATTGACGGGCAAGCCTCCAGGATCACTCAGGCCAAGTTTGATGCAGCTCGGTCAAAATATGTGGAATGTAGAGGCAAACGTATACGAATGGCGTTGCCGCCATTGAAAACTCTTGGCACTTTAAAGCAAGCGAGATCAACTTCCTATCTGTCATCCAACACAGAATCACCTTGATTAGGTCAAGAGAGCCATAGATGAAAGTTTCCAAGGAAAAAAAACGGCACTTCCTGTTCCGAGGGGGCGGGGCTTAGATGACGTCATGATCTGATGACATAGAATTTTCAGACATCACACCAGCATCACTCAAGCCAAGTTTGGTGCAGCTCGGTCGAAACATGTGGAATCTGGAAGCAAAAGTATGGCATCGGCGTTACAGGTCACTTCGCCACGCCGCCACGCCCAGCTGCTATCTCAAAGCCGGTCAGGGTTGGAAACCTCAACACACCAACATGTCTTCTGTCTCTGGACACAGGTTCATGTTGATTAGGTCAAAGGGCTAAGAGAGCGACCGTTCACAGTAAAACATGACACTTCCTGTTCTCAGGGGGCGTGGCCTACGTGATGTCATCATTTGACCATATGGTATTGTAGGCCACCTGATGACGATCAATCACTGAAAGTTTGGAGTCTCTGTGAGTTTTTGTGTTAGAAATACCAATTTTTCATTTTTTCCTGTGTATTACAAAATCGAAGAATTTCATCTGCAGGGCAATGCTGCCCTCTGGTGTCGAATTACTGAAATAATGAAACTATTTCAGTGGCCAGCAGAGGGCAGCATTGCCCTACAAACGACGAACATGTACTGTTTATTATGTAATTACACAGAAGATCTCTCTAATTCATTCTGAGGGGGCGGGGCTTAGATGACGTCATAATATGATGACATAGCATTGTCAGGCATCACAACAGCATCACTGAGGCCAAGTTTGGTGCAGCTCGGTCGAAACATGTGGAATCTAGAAGCAAACGTATGGCATCGGCGTTACAGGTCACTTCGCCACGCCGCCTCACCCAGCTGCTTCATCGCAGCCGGTCAGGGCTTGAATCCACAACACACCAACATGTCTTCTGTCTCTGGACACAGTTTCATGTTGATGAGGTCAAAGGGCTAAGATAGCGACCGTTCACAGTAAAACATGACACTTCCTGTTCTCAGGGGGCGTGGCCTAAGCGATGTCATAATTTCACCACAGGGTATTTTAGGACACCTATTGATGATCAATAACTGAAAGTTTGGTGTCTCTGTGAGTTTCTGTGCAGGATATATAAGAGTTTCGTGTTTCATGGCGAGTAGGTGAACTTTGACCCCTGGTAACCCCCCTTCAGCAATCTCAGACAGTCACCAATTTGATAACTTTAAATCAGACATGCCTTATGATCAGACTGACCGAGTTTGAAGCCGATCAATCGAAATCCCTAGGAGGAGTTCGATCAAATGCAAAGGCTGTAAACGTCAAAATCGAGGTCAAATGAACTTCAATCTAAAATGGCCGACTTCCTGTTGGGTTTCGACCATGGCTGTAATAGACTTTTTTGTACGTCCTGACAAGATACACATGTGTACCAAGTTTCGTAATTCTAGGTTAAAGCATGGCTTAGGGCTGTTCATTTAAAATACTCTAGGGGTCGCTATAGAGAAATTAGGCCACGCCCACCACATTTTGTTATGAATTCCTGTCGGTGGGTGGATAAGGATCCATCCTAGTGAGTTTGGAGCAGCTGGGCCCGAAATTGTGGAATTCAGAGCCAAACGTATGGCAACGGCGTTACAGGTCACTTCGCCACGCCGCCACGCCCACCTGCTATGTCAAAGCCGGTCGGGGTTGGAATCCACAACACACCAACATGTCTTCTGTCTCTGGACACAGTTTCATGTTGATTAGGTCAAAGGGCTAAGATAGCGACCGTTCACAGTAAAACATGACACTTCCTGTTCTCAGGGGGCGTGGCCTAAGTGATGTCATCATTTCACCATAGGGTATTGTAGGGCACCCGATGCCGATCAATCACTGAAAGTTTGGTCCCTCTATGTGTTTTTATATAGGAAATATAAGAGTTTCGTGTTTCATGGCGAGTAGGTGAACTTTGACCCCTGCTAACCCCCCTTCAACATGCTCCAAAACTCACCAATTTGATAACTTTAAATCAGACATGCCTTATGATCAGACTGACCGAGTTTGAAGCCGATCAATCGAAATCCCTAGGAGGAGTTCGATCAAATACGAAGGCTGTAAACGTCAAAATCGAGGAAAAAAATGGACGTTCAATACAAAATGGCCGACTTTCTGTGATAGTTGGCTAATAACATTCAATGTAAGTTCTGAGTCTTTTGGTGAGCTCTACAAGTGTACCAAATTTCATGTCTCTACGATGAAGTACGTTCATACCATTGTGTCAACAGAAAATTGCTAGTTGCCGCCGTTGAGCAATTTTTTTTGCGATTTTTGCGACAACCTTAAAATTCAAAATTTTTAATTTTTCTAGTTGCGACCGCCAAGTTTGGTGAGTTTTTGAATATGATAAAGCCCCCAAAAAGGCACACGAAGAGGGGGGCAGAATAATAATAAAACAGTACAGATACAATAGGCCTTCGCAGCGCTTTGCTGCTCGGGCCTAATAATAATAAGAAACAGTACAGAAACAATAGGCCTTCGCAGCGCTTTGCTGCTCGGGCCTAATTAACAACCCAAACTCTTTCACAAATATCTTTTTTTTTTTGTTAATTATGCAACAGTCTGAAGCCCTTTTTCATGTTTTAGGTGTTTAATAATACAAACACCTAAACAATATTAACAGTATTGTTTAATATTGTTTATTATACAATATTAAATAAAGATATTGTTTATTAAACAATATTTAATAAAGATATTGTTTATTCTTGAGCATTAAAAAAAATCACAATAAACACATTATTGCATTTCTAGTTTAATGAATTTGGCCAAAAGTTTAGACACTAATTTACAGTTTTTCCTCATTTCTGCTCAACCAATTGCATGTCTTGTAGCATCGCACCTCGTTTCTGCTTCCTAATCTGAATTTTCTTAAAATATTTTACACAAACATAATCAAATAGGTGAATATTCTGCAAATAATTTGACCTACATTGTAAAAAATAAATGTATGTTTCCAATCTAAAGGCTGGAAGACCAAGGATTAGCTAAGCTACATTGTAGCCACAGCTGCCCTTTTTCAGGCTTCTTGCACATTTTTACTGAGGTTGCCAGTAACTGTGGGGCATAAAAAACAACCGTTAAATTGGGTAGAAACATTTTGGGTGGCAGGATAATCTGCAACGCTTCTACAACCAGACCAAGATGATTAACTGATTATCCAGGAATTTATTTTAGCCTCTCAGTCCAGGGCCCAGTAACTCCCAAAGGCCCTGCTAGCTTGGTTTGTAGACTGATGAATAAAAAACTGTTTATGTGCAAATCAAAACAGTTGCACCATGGGGATATACCACATGAAAACAATTAGCATTAAGATAATTAGACAGTTTCCTGCTTCTTATTTATACTAATGTGGCTACATCCTGTTTCTCATCGTTTTTCAAGACGGGGACTGTTCTCCGGAGTGGGATGGGATTATCTGCTGGCCCCGGAGCCGAGCGGGCCAGCTGGTCTCAGTGCAGTGCCCAGCATACATCTATGACTTCAACCACAGAGGTAGCACAACAGGAACACACACCAACAGCAGAAATCACTGGACACTGATTTCTGCTGTAGAGAGAAAAACAGGAGTACATTTCCATCAAAAAACTCTGAAATGTCAAAATAGATAAAAAGAAAGTGTCTGTGTTGGAAAGTTGAAAATTTGACAGAAAAAAAAAATCTGAAATGTTGAGCTTCATCTGAGAAATTTTATACAAAAAACAAAGAAATTTTGGAAATTTCCTAAATGAATTTCAGAAATTTTGACATTTTCTAGTAAAGACAGGGAACATTTTGAGCTTGAATGAAAAGTCAAATAACTGCTAGAAAATCTCAGAAATGTTGAGATTAATCTCAGAAACTTTCTATAGAAAACATGTACATTTCTGAACTTGAAAAGTAAAAAAAATGTTCTAGAAAAAACTGGATAAAACTAGGAAATTTCTCAGTTTTAAAAGTGGGATATTCGTTAGAAAATAAACTCAGAAATTTTTAGATTAATCCCAAAAATATTTAAGAGAAAATTTTCTGAAAATCGAACATTTTAAATTTTATACACTCGGGGATTTTCATGTTTTTTCTCAAACATTTCTGACATTATTCTCAATTTTTTTTTGTAGCAAATTTTCAACTTGTGGAGCTCAGAAATGTCCTTGGTTTTTCTAGAAAATTTCTGAGATTAGTCTTAAAATGTGAGTTTTTTGGTGGACATTTTACTTATTTTAATTTTTTTTTAATCTACAATGGCCCTAACATGTAGATAGGCACCGGCACTCCTCCCAACCTCGATAGGGACAAGGGTATACAGAAAATGGATGGATGGATAGCAGGACTTGCAGTTTGCAGCGGCTCTCTGTTGTCTGTTTTGTGTTGGTCACTGTCTCCTGTGCACCTGTGAATCAGGGCGAGCTTACCGCCAGTGTGATGTGTCAGGGAACTGGGAGCTGGTGCCCAGTAACAACCGCACATGGGCAAACTACACGGAGTGCACCCGATACCTGACCTCCAACCACAGAAACCTGGAGGAGGTGAGTACAAGAACATGCTCTGTTTGGCTTCTTTCAGTTTGTCTCACCGAGCAAACATTTGAAACATTTACATGCCACAGTTTATAGTTTTATGTTTAGCTTAGCTATAAAATTAATATTTAGATTGAAGCTATTATTAAAAATGAGGATCATTAATGCTAGCTTTGGACAAAACGTTTGGCTCTTTTCCTCTTTAATCTTGCCCGGGATCTTCCGAGTCCTTGGCGAGTGACGCTCTCCGTGCAGCGACGTGCAGCGACCGCGTGCTGGTAAAACGAAACAACACAACGTGTTGACGTCACAGATCACAGAGTTTAATCTCATACAAAGCAATGAACAACAAAGCTGCAGAGGAACAGAGATATGCATTTTCTCATAAAAATAAGACACACAAGGGAAGACAAACGAACATAAAGACAGACAAAGGCGCCCAACTTGGAGAGAAAAAGATGGAAAAAAAAACTTCTCTCTTTTTCTTAACACGGAATCTTAAAGTAAAAAGGTGTTTCCCTATTTAATATATGCAGGCAAGGCGTTCCGTTCTTTGACCAATCAGAAACTCCCTCAACACCCAGAGATCCTGGGACTCCCCCTATCTCAGCTCCGATGTCTGGCTTTTATCTAAGTCAAAGGGCGGACGACTTCGTCCTGGGCCGCGCCAGGTACGGGGAGAGGCGCCAAAGAGTCTGTAACTCCTATCAGAGTGTAAATTTTATAGCTTTGTGTCTGTCAGCGGGGGAGGAAAAAAGGCCCTGCTTTGGCCTGCTTCTTCAGCTGAATTCCCAAATGTTCAACAGAAAACTATTCTAAATTAAAGTGTTGGCTATACCTTTACACATGTCGTGGATTAGCTATATTAAGCACCAAACAATAATTATTTTCTTTACAGTTCCCCCTTTTGAGGTCTTCAAAAAGACCTCAATAAAAATTGATTAAGCCTTCTAATGCAGAACCAAAACTATGTATTAAAAAAATAAAACAAAACAAAAAATAGAAAACAAAAGGTTGACGTAGCCTAATTATATACAGTTCCCCCTTTTCAAACAAAACCCAAGGGTAAAAACGACTTATCCTTACAGAAATATAAAATCATAAAACAAAAACACAGGATAAACAAAACCCAAAGTGCACAATGAAAAATGAAAAAATAAAACAGGGACATACATAGTAAAATTAGTAAGAAATGCTCTGCAACTTAAAAGACAACATTCACCATCCAAGTACAACCTGTCAAATGAGAAAGACACAAAATTACAATCTGTTGCTCGTCTTTTTCTGTTTTTTTTTTTTTTTTTTTTAAATGTCCATCGACAGTCTCTTAAAAAATATGAAGTCTTCGTCAGGAAATGTTCAAAAAAATGCGCGCAAAAAACGAAACGAAAGTCCTTTTCAAAGTTCCCAACGAACGAAAAACACGCAATAAAAATTAATGTCGATGATGATCCTCTTGTAGCCTGATCTTCTTCGACTGGAAACCTCAAGAAACGACCTGTCACAGGTCATTAAACAGACATTTTGTGTTCAACATGAATTTCATTAGCATCAGAAACACAATTACCACATTCTTTAATATCATCTTCATTACAGTCAGCATAATCAAACGATGGTTTCACCTAAAAATGAATTTGTTTTGTTATTTTCCATCCAGGGAAATTATTTTAATCCTTTTTATCAAAGAACGCAGACTTTGAAGGAGACCACATCCGCAGGGCACCAGGAAACCAGCTGCAAAACTATAATGACAAGACAGAGATCAGATTTATCCAAAGGCATCATTCATTTGTGTAATTCAACACAAACATCTTCAATTCACTTTTGTGTTCAAGTGAATCCTCCAACGCTCGTGGCTCTGTGGCTGTTATCTTCGAAATAAGTGTGAAGCCGCTTCTCCAAGCAGCCCCACCCCCGCCTCGCATGACACAGCTTGTATGACAGATTCCAGAGTCCTGGAGCTCCGAGCTCCAGGGCAGTCTGTGTGCAAAACCATGAGCAACACATCACGTGAAACCTTATCTCCTACTCTGTCCAGTTCTGTTCATAAAATGGTGGATGTGATCCCTTCAATTTACGTTTCTATTATAATATACTATAGCTCCTAACCGATGGAAAACACCAAAACCCTGTAATCATTTGCTTCAAAAGACATGTTTCCAAAGTAACATGTTCCCAGAATGTTAAACATATGCAGATCTTTTCTTAAACCAATCTTGTAAAAATAGGATTAAACAAACGAAACAAAACAATCACAAAAACTTAAAAATGTAGTTGTAAAGCTTACATGTACCACCAAAAAATGAATAACAATGTGAATTAAACAGTCCAGTTTAAATTACTTTCATAGAACAAACTAGATCTTACTGGTTATTTGTCTAAATCATTTTACATGCGTTCCTTAAACAAAATTCAAAAGAGTTAGACCTGGAGAAATTATAATGTAACAAATCCAGACATTTTCAAAATACACCAATTGTACCTAGGCTTATACTTGTCGTCGAATTTAAAGTTTTATTCAAAATCGTTTTAAATGGATGTAAATCAAAACAAAAATCAAGTTTAGAAAAAATCATTATAATCCCACCTGTGTACGTTTCCTGATTAATGATAACTTTAATCAATGACAGATTCTTCAAAACATTTCTTAAAACATTCATGCTCCATTAAATTAATGCTCTGAAAATGGCTGACACAATAATATTTTAATTTCTATAATTATTTTCCCAAGTTAATTAACCAAAATATGCTTCATTTTCACTATAAATTTATCTATTTTCTCAAAATATGTTAGCCCATTGTCAGAAAATGTTTTAATGGAGAACAACTCAAACCTATTTAAAATAAGCACATATATTCCCAGAGAATATTTTCCTTTCACTTTTATGTGTAGCACAGATCAGACATGTTCTTCAAAAATTTGTTTAAGTATTATAAAAGATAACCCATAACATATTCTCCCCCTTTTTATGATGCATTATCAGCTAATGCATCATAATTCCTATGATGTGAAATAACGATATTGATGAAACAGGGTTATTATTTAAGCTGAGAAAATCCCACCGATATGCAATGTTGCCCTTGTCTAAAAAGTAAACCTTTCAAAAACAAACAGAACAATTTATTGTAGCACGCTTTAAACCTTCAAGATTGCTATTTTCCCAAAATATTTCAGATTCCAGTTTTAAAGCTCATTATTCAATGTACCTCTCATAATTTCAAATAATTCGTCGTAGAAACTTCTCAAAAATTTTCAGCAATGTTTGACAAAACGTGTATACCAATTAAAAACTCAGTGAAGGTTATGCATAAACCAGCCAGAGAGACGTTGAAAGAAAAAAATATAGTCTTAGTTAAGAAAATCTAAAAATGATAAATTTCGAAAAATACTGGTCAGAATATAACCAAATCTACAAATGAAAGAAATTAAACTAAAGACCAAAGTTCCCTATCCCCTGGTGAACGGGTCCAGAGGAAACTGATAACTCAAAAAAAAAAAAAAAAAGTAATTCGTTATATTTAACAAAATAAACAAAGAACTGACACAAATAGCCAAATAAAAAATCAGACTAATGTAAAGAAATGTAAAGATTAAAATCCTAAATTACTCACTACTTAATATATAAAGTAATATGAAAAGAAAACAGAAAATCATTACCAAGAGTGTCTGTGTGTGACAGGCGACTCAGTGTTTCGATGCTACAAACTTATATTTTACATTTTCCAGGAGGTAGTTTAAACGATGGGAGAGAAAATTATTTGCCTTACAGTTGTTTGTTCTTTTCTGCTGAGCTGCTGTGAGCAGAGGTTGCTTTGTACTTAAAATTAGTGATATGCAAAAAGGTTTCACATGTTAATTAGTTGAATCTAGTGGGGGCAGAAGTTACAGCCCAGCTGTAGCTTGTTCTCCCGTGCTGAACTTCTGTGAATGGGGGTTGAAACTCCTCCCTGAGCTCCATTATTCTCATATCTTAAATAAACATACTTGTCGCTTCTTCTTGTTTTGTTCTATGTATTTATTTTACTTAATTTTCTTATTTTATTTTATTCGAAGCCCTCTCGTCTGTCTATAGGCAGTATTGAATCATCTCGTATTACAGTTTAATATTGATTCTCTACAATAGTTCCATATAATCTTTTTTATTTATTAACCAATAAGTTATTTCAAACTTAATGTTATCCTTCAACAACAAATCTTGTAAATTTTAGCAAACTTTTCTATATTTAACCAATTTCTATTTAACAAGAGAGTGACTTCTAATTTATCCTGTCTAATTATCCGTAAGTCCTGTAGATTTAACAATATTTTATCTATCTTAAAGTTTTGGTCTGTTTGAAAAAGACTGATTGTGAAAATATCTAGAGTCAGTTGTATATTGCAGTTTGTTGTTATCTGAACAATTACCTCTTACAGTTAGAGCCTGTTTCTCTAAAAATCTTCGTTTTTTTTTTTCTTATCCTCAACTCATGAAAAAAATCCTATTTTACTCATTGTATGTTATTCCATTTTCCTACTACCTTCACAGCCTTAGAAGGAATAATTAACATTATATCCACTATTCAGTTCTCAAGTCTATATAAATTTTTATTTAATTTATTTCATAGCTGTACCTAATCAGTTATGTATTTATCTATTTATCCATTCAGCATATTTATGTATTTAACTATTAATTTGCCAAGACAGCATTTCTAGAATCCTCTGTGACCTAATTTTCTTGGCTTATTCTTTCTTTCGTTATTTATTTATTCATTTATTTAACCGTAGAACCCATATTGTAATTTCAATTTGTTCAGATAATGTATTTTATCAAGATTCTATCCTTTAATCACCTTCCAAACTGTACACTGCAGGTCACAGTTACTGCTGTTATTGTTTAATTTTAAGAAGTTAGTTCAATTTAACACAGAGGATGTTTGTAAAAACTAGAAATTTTGCACCATCAAACAGCACTGAGAAAAATTCAGTATTTATATGACATAAAATACCAAATGGTATTTTATCTCCAATCACACACTCTGTCAAACCAACATGAATTATAACACAAACAAAAACACACAACACATTACAGAAAACACAAAACACACACATCTGGCCAGGTTTTATAGTCAGTCAAAATTTCATCAGTCCCCAAGTGTCAGTCTGTGGTCATTATTCTATCAAATTTAACTGTAATTTTTATCAAATTTACTGAAATTTATATCAAATTTACTGAAGCTTCAGGAATTGTCCAATGTTTTATTAACATATTTTCATGTGTCAATTTAATTAATTTTAAAGTCCAATCGTCAGGAACCTTTTAATTCCCCGTGCACGTTTAAAAAGAGAGACATCTCAAAGTTATGTAAAAATCAAACCACAACCAATAATTTTGTTTTCTGGTACCAGTGTTATGTACTGAACTCCTATTTATTTTATTTAGTTATTTATGTTTTAAACTAAACAACCACGTTTTCGCCATCGTTCTACTTTCCCCGTTAAGACGAACCCCGACCATAAAATAGCGTATAGCACGTGTCGCAACTCAGTGTCCATAATAACTTCACAATAAAACGCAGCAAAATCAACTCAAATTCACACAAGCAGCGCTTTTCAAACAGCTTAACACTCCGCTCAAACACACAGCCAGCCCGAACTCGCGCACGCGCACACACACGGCCACACACACACACGCAGATACACACGCACAGACACATACAGAGACACACATACACAGTTACAAACAAACGTAAGAGACAAACGGGGGAATTAAAAATAAAATGCCGGCTTCAAAAACGCATCCATTTTCCAACTTGCAAAGTTAGTCCTCTGAGTGATACAACTCGAAACCCAATATAAGTCCAACAGAGCGATTCAGCTCGAGTCCAATATAAGTCCTATTTCAAGAGCGATTCAACCCCTTTTTCAATGTTTGACCAGAGAAAAATTAATTTAACATACTTTTCAAGATTTAACCGATGAATAGAGCGATTCAACGCGAAACCCAATATAAGTCCAATAAAGCGATTCAGCTTGATTCCAATATAAGTCCTATAGAGCGATTCAACTCCTTTTCAATGTTTCACCAGAGAAAAATTAATTTAACATACTTTTCTAGATTTAACCGATATAGGCCAATATAAGTCCGCTGGAGCTGAGTCAAATCTCCGGGCCGATTCAAGCCCACACTAAATTTCATGCACTTAAAAATTCATTATTTCAGAGGCACAAGAACGAATCCTCAGGGCTAAAGAAGACAATTAACAAACCCAGCAATTCCGACAGAGGCTACGTAAACTCCTACTGTCTCGACCAGCCACGATCACTTGTAGTGTGCACGTTCCGTCCAATTAGTAAACAACAGACTCTTTTAAAAACAATCTGTATTCTCCTGCAGCTGCGAGACTCTGCGTGGCTGCGCACAACAAAAGAGTAATTAAAAAACGTCTTACCGCACGAGCCGAACGGATCGATCGGGGAGAGACCGCCACCCGCCAAGATTCCAGAACCGGACGAAGCCCCCAAATATTAAAAATGAGGATCATTAATGCTAGCTTTGGACAAAACGTTTGGCTCTTTTCCTCTTTAATCTTGCCCGGGATCTTCCGAGTCCTTGGCGAGTGACGCTCTCCGTGCAGCGACGTGCAGCGACCGCGTGCTGGTAAAACGAAACAACACAACGTGTTGACGTCACAGATCACAGAGTTTAATCTCATACAAAGCAATGAACAACAAAGCTGCAGAGGAACAGAGATATGCATTTTCTCATAAAAATAAGACACACAAGGGAAGACAAACGAACATAAAGACAGACAAAGGCGCCCAACTTGGAGAGAAAAAGATGGAAAAAAAAACTTCTCTCTTTTTCTTAACACGGAATCTTAAAGTAAAAAGGTGTTTCCCTATTTAATATATGCAGGCAAGGCGTTCCGTTCTTTGACCAATCAGAAACTCCCTCAACACCCAGAGATCCTGGGACTCCCCCTATCTCAGCTCCGATGTCTGGCTTTTATCTAAGTCAAAGGGCGGACGACTTCGTCCTGGGCCGCGCCAGGTACGGGGAGAGGCGCCAAAGAGTCTGTAACTCCTATCAGAGTGTAAATTTTATAGCTTTGTGTCTGTCAGCGGGGGAGGAAAAAAGGCCCTGCTTTGGCCTGCTTCTTCAGCTGAATTCCCAAATGTTCAACAGAAAACTATTCTAAATTAAAGTGTTGGCTATACCTTTACACATGTCGTGGATTAGCTATATTAAGCACCAAACAATAATTATTTTCTTTACACTATATAATTCTAAGTATTTATTTAGCAAGCTAAATGTTTAGCTAGCAATTAAAATATTTAGCTTGACGCTAAATAGCTGAATATTTAGCTAAAATGGAAAGTTAGGTTCCGATGACCGGAATTGGACTATCAAAATAAAAGCTGGATATTGTGAGCTTCTGTAAACCGACGGTGAGCTGGCGCAGCCACCGCTGCTGTAGATCCACTGCCAAACGTCCGTTTTAGCGTTAAATCGCGTATTTAAGCTGAGCAACAACTAAAGCGAATAAATCAGCTGCATTCAATTTTGTTTTGGCAGTCCACTTCCGGTTATCGATAAGTGAATTTTCATATTAGCTAAATAATTCCTGGTTTCAAGCTAAATATTTAGATCCAAACTGGATATTTAGTTGATAATTATTATTATTTTTGTTTGAAACTAACATTCATAAAAGAAATAACATGGTGAAAATATAACTTTGAAAAATTAATACCCATTTATTTCTATTATGACAGGCTAAATAATCAAAGTTATTCCTGTTAATTTTGTGTAACTTTACAAACAGCACCCAATAGTCATCGTCCTTCCACTATGTATAATATTTTTATCTAGATTTACATGTAAGAAATGCTTGGTTTTCTTTTCAGAAAGTGTTTCAGCGCCTCCATCTCATGTACACTATCGGCTACTCCATTTCTCTGGCGTCTTTGTTGGTGGCGATCTCCATCCTTTGCTATTTCAAGTACGAAAACCCAAAATTCTGTAATTTCAAGTTTAAATGAGGAATTTCACCTTTAACATGATCAAATATGTCCTGAGACCTTCTTTTTGTCTCACAAATTCTTTCCAGGCGCCTCCACTGCACACGCAATTACATTCACATTCACCTCTTCACCTCCTTCATCTGTCGAGCTGTTAGCATCTTTGTGAAGGACGCTGTGCTCTACTCCATATCTGACGCCAGCAGAGCTGAGTCTGAGTTCACAACTGTGAAACAGCCCATGGTAAATACAGACACAGCTTCTTTTGTATGTACACCCTCATTTACTGTGCTACATATAGTATTTTTTAGCTTAAACACGACGGTTTGCTTAAGGGTGACCTATTATACTTCCTTGAACAGGTTAGGATATGTCTGTGGGCTAAACAGAAGATGTTCATTGCATTTCTTGCACAAAATCATTCTTAGATAATGAGATTTTAGTCAGAATGAGCTTTTTTAGGGCCTCTGTCACTTTAAATCCAAATAAGCTGCTGCTGGACACATCCCCCAACTCAATGTTTATACTCACACCTGAAAATGGCTGCAAATAGATGAAAAGCAGAACTGGAGCCTCCTGCACAACCAGCAAGAATGCAGCAAGTGGTTTCTAAATAATAAGTCAATAACAAAACATTTGTCTTTTCCAGCATCCATTATCCTGCGCATACAGTGGTAAAACCAATTGAACAACTGTGCAGGAGCTCCTCTTGGGTTGCTAGGGAACAGGCGGAATTATGCTGGGGTTGCTAGGTAACGGCAGAGTGCTGATTGTGACTCAACAATTGAGAGGTTTTCTTCTTTTTTTTCATTTTCAAGACACTAAAAAACAGCTGGGTGATTTTTTTTAAAGCTTTTGAACATTTTTAGAAGCATTTGAGAACCCAAATGGAAATTTAAAAAGGGACATTTTCATTAAATGTCATTAAACAGTTCACACTAAATTTAAATTATGTAAAGATATTTATTGAACATAGTGGGAAAAAATGGTGTTTAAATCATAGGAACAGTGACTGTTTAAAATTGACATGTTAGCTTAAATTAGAATCAGGATTGTTTTATGACTTTTAAAACTGAGTAACTGTTATTTTTCTGGTTTTGTGAACATGGTATAAAGTTGTAACTCCTAGAATTGAGCAAATATTGGGCCCCTCTGTTTCACTGAACGGAGTCAGGCTAAATGCGTCCATATCTTTCCAGGCTTTATGCTCGGATAAGATTGAAAAATTAGCCTGTGTTTAGATCTCAGCAGGAATTTGTGTAAGTGCGCGCACCAAAAATGGCCGACTAATTACTGGAAGCCAGTAGACCAGCGCCCAGTGTTCAAACAAAAGTTCCACTAATGGGTTGATCTGTTTCCAGTAATGGCTGCTTCTGTGCCATCAGGCTGGGTGTAAAGCTGCGGTTACGCTCTTCCTGTACTTCCTGGCAACCAATCACTACTGGATTCTGGTGGAGGGATTGTACCTCCACAGCCTTATCTTCATGGCGTTCCTGTCTGACAAGAACTACTTATGGGCTCTGACCATCATGGGCTGGGGTAAGTGGCGTCCCAGACGGGCTGCACAGGTCCAGAGGTGGGCAGAGTACCCAAAAAATACACTACACTAATAGCTAAAAAGCATGAAAACTTTCTATCAGGATTGACTGTAATGTCTTTCTGCTGGTCCCAGGTGTTCCGGCTGTGTTTGTGTCCATTTGGGTCAGCGCTCGAGCTTCGCTGGCAGATACTCAGTGAGTTAACTGATACAACTTAATATTTATACTCATAAAAGCAGTTCCCTCCACAATTCCTGGCTCTACTGGCAACCTATATTTAACTGCAGTTGCAGAAACTCTGATTGAAATTGTAGGAATCAAATTATAACCATTCAATAGCAAAAAAAAAAAGTTATTACCATTTTTCACAGAATTACAAAACAATGTATTAGTTGTTTTGAAATGAACACAACTAAAACATTTTAAGGTAATCTATACTGCAAGCCATAACATTTTACCAAGTGTTTTTGTTGTAACTTCTAGTGAAAATATCTCTGTTCACTTGAAATAAGACAAAATTAAAAGTAACTTTTCAGTAAGATATAGAAGATTGTGTTAAGTCGGTAATTACTTAATCCTGATTAAAAGTACCTATTCCAGTGGCAGATTATTTAACTTATAACAATGTTATAATTGAAATTTTTCACTTATGGGAAACATGTCTTGTTAAAAGTGAAATATCTGCCAGTGGAACTAATACTTTATGAATATCAAGGATTTATTAACCTCAAACAAACTTCTATATCTTGTTGAAAAGTTGCTTATAAGGTAGTTTTGTCTGACTTCAAGTAAACAAAAATACTTTCAGTAGAAACTAAACCAAAAATACTTTGTAACACAAATCTTACAAAGTGAGTAAAATGGAAAAGATGCCATTTTGTTATTTTCTGGCTTTTGGGCCCATATTTTTTCGTCATGTTCACTATAGTTGCTTCTTTTCTGCTTCCAGATGTTGGGACATCAGCGCCGGAAACCTGAAGTGGATCTACCAAGTTCCCATTCTGGCAGCCATTGTTGTAATCAAAATACTTTCACCTTCAATTGCCTTATTGATGGTTTTAATATAAGGATGATATAATTTTACATCTTTGCCCGCACAGGTGAATTTCCTCCTTTTCCTAAACATAATCCGTGTTCTGGCCTCTAAACTGTGGGAAACCAACACCGGAAAACTGGATCCTCGACAGCAGTACAGGTAAAAGTTTCCTTTTACAGGTAAAAGTTTCTTTTTACCTGTAAAAGTTTCCTTTTTACCTGTACACAAGGCGCTCTCTGGCAGTTGAAGAATTCCGTCATTGGTTTACATCGAAAACGGGCAAAGATCTACATAAAAGTCAAATTGTGGTTTTAGAAAAACCACAAGAGATATCAAAAAGCTGAATCACATGAAGATAGCTTAATATCTTGTGAGTTATTTAAAAGTTGAACTGAGTTTCTAGGTTGAAGTAGGCAGAAGTGGTGAGCTGTCAAAGAGCACAACATCTTGTGGAATTCATTCATCAGAATGCATTTCAATGGAGCTGAAATTTGCATAAAAGTTAAAAATATTTCAAAAACTGTAAAAGCTGAAATTAACCAAAAGATATAGAAGAAGTCTCTAGAAGAAGCTGAACAGTTTTATATATGAATAGCTAAAATCAGTTGAAGTGTGCACAAGTAGGTGAGCGCTGAAAAACATACAGAAGCTGTAATAATAATAATATAGTTCTCGTGTGACGTCACACTTTGTAACTTTGTAGCCGACAGGCCGTTGCTATGAAGTTGCTATGACAACAATAAACGAGTCACAAGCTTAGAACTAGCTCTCTCCTTTTTTCTATCTAAGTGCATTACAACTATTACTCGATTACAAATTTTGAGTAATCTTTCCACCTTCGTGTGATGCTATGATAAATACCAGTGATATTTGCTGCAGTACTTACTATTGAACCAGCAAAATTAGCTTAGCTAATGTAGCCTTTATCCGCTAGCTAAGACGGACATGTAGCCTACGTGTATGCTACTACATGTACTTACTCTGCCAGCCACCAGAACCCTTTTATTCACACAAAGAGTTAATATGTTCTTTACAAATCTGTTTAAACAACTGATTGTAAGCAACCATAGATTTCATACGAAGTTCCTCCCTGGTGTATTAACTCTTCCACCTCATACGGGTCGATCCCGACAGCAGCCATTTTGTTCACGTGTCTTTTCTTGCATATTGAGCAACATGTTTTCTTTCTCTTTGTCTTGAAGCCATGGGTCTGCTATGCGCTGCACCTGTGCTTGTCTACTAAAATGGCACGGATTACTTCCGGTTTAAACATGTGGGAACTAGGTATAATTAAAAAAAACACTTTGAGCATTCTCACTTGGTAAATTCTCCCTTGTATTGATCTCTGCAGGAAGCTCCTGAAGTCCACCCTGGTCCTGATGCCTCTGTTCGGAGTCCACTACATAGTTTTTATGGCCCTCCCCTACACGGAGGTGACTGGGCTGCTGTGGCAGGTGCAGATGCATTATGAGATGTTCTTCAACTCTTCTCAGGTCAGAGCCCAACATGACTGTTTTGATCATGGTTAACGAGTTACAGTAACTATTTATGCTAATTGTCTTCTTAAAATTTGTGTTTTCAGGGTTTTTTTGTGGCGTTCATCTACTGCTTCTGCAATGGCGAGGTAAAGCTGCAACTAAGAATAATTTTTGTTATTGATTAAAAATTTGCATTTACTGCAGATTTTTCATTTAAGCTTTTCTTATACAGTCTTAGAAATTCATTAAAAATGTAAATAAATAATTAGATTACTTTTTAAAATAAAAATTAACTTTTTATTGCCTAAAATGCAATAGCATAGCATTCCTTTAGTGAATGAAGTCGAAAAATATTTCTAACATCAACATGTGAAAACTCAGCCTCTTCTATTTGACTTTTGACTAACATCAAAACAGTGTAGGGCTGTTGTGTTTATTTTTCAAAAATTGGTTAACAAAAGGTGCTTAAAATTGGATATTTTAAACAGAATTTAAATCAGGTGAAGCTAAAACTAGAGTTCTGGGTTTAACATATTTATACACTGCAAAAACACAAAATCTTACTAATTATTAGTCAATAAATCCTGAATATTGATGAAAGTACTAGTTTCACTGGCAGATTATTTAATTTACAAGAAATGTTTCAGCGGTATTAGAGACCTATTGATTTAAAACAAGTTCCTATATTATGCTGAAAAGTTACTTCTCAGTTAGTTTTATTTTAAATATACTAAGAAACTAGACAAAAAAATGCTTAGTAAGATTTTGTTTTTGCATTGTAGACAGCATTTTTATTGTTTTACACTTTGTAAACTTTTGCATTAATTACTCTTCTAAGAATGTTGTTCTTTCAGAAATTGTCCACTTTTAAGTCTGTAAACTCCACTTGACATATATTTCAACAACCAATTAATCAGGATTAATTCGATTAATCGTTTCAGTTGTAGTTTTGTTGAATTAAGTTTCCAGCTGTCAGAGGAGATGAGTATGTGTCTTTTGATATAAATCAGGTGCAGGCAGAGGTAAAAAAGGCCTGGTTAAGACGCAGCTTGGTGCTGGACCTCAAGCAGAAAGCCAGGATGACGAGCAGCGGCGGCGGGAGCTGCTACTACGGCGGCATGATGTCCCACGCCACCACCCACAGCGTCTGCATGTCCGCCATTCATCCCAGGGCTTTCTCCTTCACCGCGGGGTCAGGAGGGGCCGCTGGGGGGTCAGGGGTCAGGCCGCCACGTCACTCTGCCCCGTCGTCGCTCCACCACAACCACAGCAGCGTGTGTGTGTTCGTTCCCAGCACCGCTGAGACCTCAGGCTCCCAGCAGGACGCGGCGGTGTGGAAACCAGGGAGGGCCGAGTCCAGAGCCAACAAAGAGAATGATAACAGCAGCAGCAACGCAGCAGCAGATCCAGACTGCTCCGTACCTGTGAAAGAGCTAGAAACCATTTTATAACCTTCACTGATCGTTGTTGGCAGGACACAGTGGTTTTGAAACTGGATCCTTTCTGCGTCGTCGTCATGGTTATATGGAGGGATTCACTATCTGTCTTAGAAATTGATGGTTTCTCCTTTTATTCTGACAAGAAAAAGACAGAATACATCCCCGTTATGGGCTGCCCACTCTAATAACTACACAAAACAAAAGTATATAGACCCGCTGCAGCGCAAGATCCCACCGCCATCATTCTGCTGGAGGACAGAAAGCTGCTGGCTGACCTTGACCAGCATTGGTTTTAGCTGTTAGACTATCAATATAACACACTAAATCTTAAGAAGGGAGTAGTTCAGTTATTCTTGTTTGACTTTGACAACCTTAATATATAGATGTGATGTATTTTTACTAAATAAAAAACAAAAACGGCCTACACTAGCCAACCCCCCGCTGTGTTAGCTTAGCTAATAGCAGCGATAGCTAATCTACCACAGCGATCACTTATTAATGATCACAAAGCAAACCTCAAACTTGAAAACATGGTAATGTAACGGACTGAATGTTCTGTTGTTTGTATGGGAAATGTTTGCGTGTTTTTTCGGAGTTGAATCCTGAAACTGGTCAGTTTCTATGGCAACGTAGCGCAGCCGACACAGAGAGTGAGAAAAAAAGAAAAATAGGAGAAGTTTTGAGTTGTTCTTCAGTGGTTTTTCTGCGTTATTTTCCCCTCTTCTGCGGCTCACTGCCCTGAATTACAAATACCTACATCTCAAGGTTTCACTTTGTTTACGGGACTGTTCTACCGCGGCTGCGCGACTAGGGATGACGTGTATAAGAATCGCCTTTATTGCCCTCCAGCGTTGTGCGCATGCGCGAAATTTCCGGATCTAAACAATAACTTGCGAGGGTCTATAGCAAAACTAAAGTCAATTCCTGCGACTTTATAATCGCAAGTTCGCTTAAATATTGACATTACAGTATGGATATATATTACAATGGTGATGATAACAAAAATGCACTTAGATAAGTCTAGAAATAAACTTACATGAAACATAAAGGGGTGCAAACAATTGAACAAATCCACAGAAATAAGGAGGGGCTCCTGATCTTACAGTCACACATTTATAACAGTCATAATGGTTTGTAAAGTGTTTACAGTGAGGTATAGGAACAATCCGAATAACTAAAGACATTTTGTGTAATGATAACAGAAGTACAACCCATTTACACCTTCCAAAAGTATTCATACCGTTTGGACCAGCTCTCACTTTCTTCCTGATCTGATCCATGGATTGTACTTCAGCACTAAATTAAAGAGTAGGGTGTGAATACTTTTGTAAGGCTGTGTGTTTGGTTAACAATTTCAAGTTTGTGTTTCACTGCACTGCAAAAACGCAAAATTTTACAAAGTAATTTTGGTCTAGTTTCTAGTGCAAATACCTTAGTACACCTTATATAAAGTTATAAGTAACTTTTCAGCAAGATGTAGGAGCTTGTTTTAAGTCAAAAATTCTTATTTATGGATTAAAAAGTTCTATTTCCTCTAGCAAATTATTTCACTAATATCATGAGAAAATGTTTTGTTATAAGTGAAATTAGCACTTTTCATAAATACTTATAAATTAGTTTTCTCTTATTTCAAGTGTTCTGAGATATTTGCACTTATAGACCAAAAATACTTGATAAGTTTTGTGTTTTTTGCAGGTAAACGGTGACAGATAAACATGTTCACCATTCATGGTTTATGTTTTATTGTTATTTAAGCTCTCTGGTTCTGATTTATGGTGCCTGGTATTTAATTTCTCTCACCGTATGAGTTGTTATATTGCTTTTTTTTTCATTCATGTGAGAGTAATCTGAGCAGGTTCATGTGCAAACAGTGGAAAGATGTGATGCTGGGGAGGATTTGGAGAAACCCACGGACACTGTGTGTATAAACGGTGCAATATTTTCCAGTGTGATCCTTCTCCCTGCTCTCATCTGCCTGTGTTTGGTTTTCCAAGCCCCTGCGGAGGACCCTCAGTCCAAATCGTACTTCCGACGATGCTCCCTTTTCCAAAAGTAGACCTCCACATGGTATTTATTACAAGGACATCATACAGTAACTCCAGCTTCTACTTTAACAACCCATCCATCAACTTCTCAAGATTTTTTTGGAGTCTAGACGGCGTGTCTAGACAAATCTCCATCCCTTGTTGTTGCCCAAGCGCTCAGAATGGTCCTATTTTTCAACTTGTCACAAATCACAGGGTTGATGCACTTTTTACCCTTGATTCCTTCCTCTGGTGTGACCTCTGCCCCAAGTTCCCTCACAACACCGTCCAGAATTTCACACGTTCCCTTCAGGCCGCGGCTCGGAGCAACAGACACCGGAGTTATTTTGGAGAGCTGGAGCCCGAGTGAGAAGCCTGCAGGGCGAGCCGCCAGCATTCACCAGGTAAACAGACAAAAGGACTGCATCTGTAAATATTTTATGATGTTTACTCTGTGTTATACGACGGCGTTTCAGGGCCAAAACAGGAGTAAATTTCAGCAAAAAAAATAAAACATTTTTAGATTAACTTTGGAGATTTGATAGAAAAAACTGGGAAATTTCTGAGTTTGAAAAGTACAAAGAAATCTAGAAGAAATTCAGAAATTTTGAGATCTAAAAAGAAAAAACCTTGGAAATTTGAGCTTAAAATTTGCTAGAAGAAAGCTAAAAATTTTAATATTTATCTCCAAAATGTTGTACCAGAAGCTCAGAAATTTCAGAGTCAAAAACCTGCTAGAAAAGAGTCAGAAATTTATCTCAAATCTCAAACATTTTCTAGAAAAGACCTTGGATATTTCTCAGTTTGAAAAGTTTTCTAGAAGAAACTGAAATGTTTATATTAATCTAAAAGAAATCCAGGAAAAAACTTGGAAAATACAGGTCAAGAAATCTTAAATTTTCTAGAAAACTCATAAATTTTGAGATTTATATACAAAATTTTGTATAAAAAGCTGAAATTTCTGACTTTCAAAAGTTAAAAATTTGGTAGAAAAAAATAAATTTTTAGATTCATTTCTGAAATTTTCTGGAAAAAAAACTTGGAAATTTGAGCTTGAAAACTTTAAGATTTGCTTGAAAAAATGAATATTGTTGAAATTCATCTCTGAAATTTGTAGAAAAAAACTACAAACGTCAAACATTTCCAATGTTTGAAATGTCCAAGTTTTGTCTAGAAAGTTTTCTGAAACGTCAAAAATGTCCATGTTTTTTCCAGATGTTTGAGATTAATCCTAAGATTTCTAAAAATCTCTGAAAATATTTGAGAACTTCAGACATGTTCACATTTTGTCTCTAAAAAAATGCCAAATATTAATCTCAAGATTTCTGATGTTTTTTGAAAGAACATTTAAACTTTTCAAACTCAAAAATGTCCTTCTTACAAATAAGAATCCTGCTCTAAATCTCAAAATTTGTGAGTGTGTGGCAGAAATGTACTCCTTTTTTAATCTATACTGGTCCTAAAGCACTATTGTAGTTTTATGTGTTAATTGTAATAAGAAAAAAAGAAAATTCTGATTATTTAATAAATGTTTTTGGAGTAAAGTGTGATATTTCTAATAAATTGTGCAGACTTGATTGAAAATCTGTATCTCACTTCAGTATTTAATTTTGAAAAAGTGAATAAAATGAATTGATCTCCCAAGGAAGATCATGCGCCCTCTGTCGTAAAAAAAAGAGTACTGCGACACCCAGCTCATCTTTGTTCATTTAAAAGTTTAAAGAAGAGAAGCACATTTTCAACATTTGAAGTAAAATTAAAAGGTATTTATGTTATTGTTGCTATAGTTACTGATTATCATAAAATATGAAATAATCCCTGGTTTATCAACTAGAATAATCCATTCCAAGTCCAATTTGAAAAGACCTAAAAACTGATGTTTTAAAGTAGCTTTCCTCCGGCCTGACTCAGAAAATGTTCATCTGGTTTCAAACGAGCTGCAGGTGTTACAACAGTAAAAATGTATTCTAGAAAATATTGACTCAGGAGGGCTGAATAAACACACTTTTCATATTTCCATTAATAAAAACAGATAAAATGCTGATGAAATACATTTAAAACTGTGGTTTTAATACCTGGAAAAAATTAAACAGTGTGCACTGTAAAAAAACCCACAAATTTTACCAACTATTGTTGGTCTAGTTTCCATCGCACATGTCATAGTACACTTGAAATAAGACAAAATTAACTTAAAAAAAATTTAAAGTAAGACATAGGGTCTTGTTTTAAGTCAATAATTTCTTAATATTGATTTAATAAATGACTGGTTCTGGATTGTTTCTCCATTTTTATAAGTGAAACATCTGCCAGTAGAGCAACACTAAGCCATAATTAATGTTAAGGAGTTAGTTACTTAAAACAAGCTCATATATTTAGCTGGAAAGTTACATGTAAGTTTGTCTTATCTTAAGTGATAAGACTGTCTTATTTGCAGTAGAAACTAGACAATAAATACTTGATAACATTTTGTGATTTTTGCACTGTATCTGCTGTATCACTTAGCATGATGCAATATATTTGCATAACTAACAATAAGTTAGTTTTATAATTGTTTATTTGGGGGGAAAAACGCTGAATGAATCTGTTATTTTGTAATTATGTTATTTGGGGTTTTTTCATTTTAGTCTTTAAAATACCATAATTTGGACATAACGTTTTCTTTTTTTAAACCAAGAACTTACTTACTGTTGTACTTTTTCATGTAAAAATGTTAATGTGGTACTTTTACTAGAGTACTTTTTGTTGACATATTTCTACTTCTTACTTAACTAAAGTGTTTGTGTACTTTCAACTTAGGTTAATTTGTTATTTCAAGTGCCAGCATGTTTTTTTGTTTTGGTCCTGTGACGTGTCCAGGGTGTACCTCCGCCTCTCACCACATGACTGCTGGAAAAATGGCATCACAAGATGGAGGTATGTGAGAAAATCCCACAAAACCATCAGCGCACAAGGATGCATATGAGTGATTACTGCTGCAGCAACACCAAGAAGCCCACAAATCTCCTGCAAGACTCACCAGAGACATGGTGGCAATCCTCTGTCAGCTCATTGGAGAGGAAAAAAGAAATGTGACACCACCAGCCACATGTATAAGCATTTATAATCATTTAATGAGAAGGAAGGAGAAAGGGAGGAGTAAAAGAAAACGGTGAAATAAGCTAGCAGGATGGCTGTGGTGATGGTTCTGATTGCGTCACCGTCCGTTTTCTGCTGGAAACCCACTTTCAGACCAGCAACATGTAATCATGATGTCTGGAGTAACAAAGCAGACACATGTTTGTGTTATTCTTCAAGTGGAAACAGCGCGATTTATATATTTAGCAACGGCTCCCACTGAACAGTTGACAGCGGTTGACATAGATAACATTAATTATGATAACAGCTAAAAAGGAGACATACAAAAAGTGTATAATTACGTTTCTCTAAGCTGTATGTTAAGATGTACTGCGTGTAAAGACAAAAACAGAGCAGAGTTAGCGCGACGAACAAACACAACAGAAAAAGCGGGAGAAGTTGTCAGTTACCGGTTGCTATGGTAACCGCCAAGAGCAGCGTGACGTAAAGTGATTTATCGAAACGAATAAATAGCTTTTTGCAACATTAACTTGATGAATACTTAAACCAATTTTGGCAGACTTTACATCTAAAATATTCTTTAAATAACACCCTGTTACAATTCAAGCAACATGCTTCGGAATTGTAGTTTTTAAAAGACTTCTAATTTCACAGAGCACACAAAATTATCAATATCTAATATTATTTTTTATTTGAAGCTGTTTTTACTGTAATTTCGAAATAGTGGGGTTTTTTTTCGACAGTATGTATGTTGACGAAGTTTTGCGCACAGAATGATGTTTCACAGCCAGAACAAAATAACTAATAGGAGTAATTTAAAATACACACAGAAGAGCTTAATGAAAAATAAACAACAGCTATACCTATACAGGTCGATTACACTTAGAGGTTCTGTGTGTTTTTGGGTGGGTCCTCCAGAGCGAGCCCACGCATGCGCAAACTCCACGCAGAAAGGTCAAGAAGCGGGTCCTTGTTGCTAGGCAACAGTGCTAACAACTGTAGCTCCATGCAGCTCCAGTCACATAAATATAAACATAAAGTTTCAATGGATGAACAGTTTGTACAAGAAGAAAAACAAAAAATATCTATAGAATTTTTGTTTTATTAGCTTTTCTGATATAAAGTAATTAAAATAATAATTATAGCCTGAGCAAAACTAATAAAATTAGCTGTAATAAATTAGAGTACTTTTTAAAAGTTGGTTTAAAGAAAACTGAAGTGTAGCAGGGTGTGGTTTAGAGATCACAAATAGTTTCTGTTCAAGGTAACAAACATTCTGGAGGCCAATTTAATGTAAATGATAAAAATATATATCAAAATTTCCGTAAAAAGCTGGTTATTTTCTGATTGTTAAGGAATAAAACTAAGTACCTTGTGTCTTTATTTTTAATATACACTGTAAGAAAATTTTTTTATAATTTACGGTAAAATATTGGCAGAATTTTACCGTACACAAATTTTACCATATATAAGGATTTTACTTTATAAATGTGGTAAAATCCGTATTTATATGGTGAAATTCTTTGGTTGCCAGAATTTTACCATATAATTATGGTAACATTTGTTCAGTAAAATTAGTAGAAATACGAATTTTATCGTACAAATACAGTAAAATTTCCAGTATAAAATTTTAGCTTAAAGAAATTCTGGCCACCACAGCTGCCGAGATGCAGGTTTTTTTTACAGTGTAGTATTGTGAAATTTGTCATTTTGTTAAATGTTCTCTATGTAATGTTATCTGTTGAAATAAAATGTAAAAAAAAACAAAACAAAAAAACACTGGCACACTGGGGCTCATACGTCATGTCCCTCTGTACGATTGAAGATGACACACGCCGCTTACGTCACGATGAAGTCACCATTTAGGGGGAGAAATCGCGAGAAGACACGGGCGCCTTTGAGTCCTCTAAACGCAGGAATCATAATAAACCCGCGTCATCTGTCGATCCGATGAGTTTCGGGGGTTTGCTTCCTCCCCGCTGCTTCAGAAACACGCAGTCGCGCTGCTGGAGCCGGACGGCGGCCGGGATGATGCGGCCCGTCAGCCTCAGCATCCTCCGCCGGCAGTGACCGCGGAGGGGCCGACAGGGAGGGGTCCCTCCATCCCGGGGCTTTTTCCTCCGCATGGAGCCCGGATATGTGCAAGCAGCGATGGCGATGGCAGAAGTGTCGAAGAGGGTGTCGGCTCGAAACGTGGCGGTGGAGAGAAAAAACCTCCTCACGGTCTGCAGGTAAGTTTAATTAAATGTTTTACTTTAATATTCCCTTTTCCGTTCTGTTAATATGAATTTATAATAAATGTAACCAAAGGGAAGACATGTGATGGTTCCGGAGGATGAATTGCAGTTTAATTTTGTGAACTCTGATGGTCTGGTTGCCATGTTGGTAAACGTCCTGGCTCCCCAGGGACTGGGGCATTATCACATTATGAAGCAGGGCCGGCCGTAGGCAATGCGAGTTAAGCAGCTACCCAAAAACACCAAGCTAACGTTAAGTAGTAACTCGTTACATTTACTCAATTACATTTACTTGAGCAACTTTATTTTTGAAAAGTATTTTTTATTTTATTTTGAAGTATCTCTACTCTTACTTCAGTAAAATTTCTGGATTCTCTACCCACTGAATGAAAAACAAATATGTTTCATGAATTTTTTTATTGAAAAAACTAATTTAGACAAAATATTGTTTTTTTAAAATTAATTATATGCACTATTGTCATTTTGGTCTTTAATGTACCAAAATTTTCACTTAATTTTAGATTTTGGTCTGTCTGATTATATAATTTTTAAATATTAAATGATTTATAATTTAGCCAGTTTCTTAGAATATTTTATAAATCCTTTTTTACTTGAGGACAATTTTTGGATACCCTGCCCACCTCTGCCAAGTTAGCCTGATAAAAATATATATATATGAAATAGAATAATAAAAAACTAAGCACTGTTACAGATAGAAAATCCATTTCTGTCATTTTTATAGTTGCAGAATTAGCATGCTGTCTCCAGTTAGATCTCTGCATACGGTGAAGCGGAGAATAATTTGTCCTGCTTTCTGTGCTGCTGCGACAGCGATGCTAATGTCCTCGCTTTGAGGACAGTCGTCCAGTTATCGTTCAACCCAAACACAATGAGACATTGTTGTCTTGGGAACAATGGAGGCTGAAATCGCTTTGTTAAGTTAAGCTTTGTCTTATCGATGTGTGAAAATGGACAGGCTGTGGTTTAAAGTTATACATTAATTAACAGATTAGTTTTACTTCCATTTATTTGCTGAAATTGAAAACAGTTTCAAAATAGTCTTTATTGCACTAAATGCATTAGTGCAGTAACAGCATTTTGTAAAATTTTGTTATTTTAAAGAACAAAATTACAATAATTCATTTTAGTAACAAAAAAAAATAACAAAATCAGGCAAAAGAAAATGTTCTTTCAATGAAAAACTTATGAAGCTTTAATAAAACCTGCAGGTGAGCGTCTGTGTCTGGTGACTTTTTGGTTAAATTATGCTTCTTTTTTATTCAGTGGGTAAAAAGCCATACATTTTACTCAACTAAGAGTAGAGATACTTAATAAGAAAATTACTCAAGTAAAAGTAAAAAGTACAGAGTAGTAAAAATACCCCTAAAAGTAAATTTATATATAAAAAAAGTCACTACTATAAGAAGGAGACATTTTTGGAGAGCATTTATGTTGCTGAAAAGTAAAGGTTTGGTTAAAATCTTTTCGAGAATCAACCTTTAAATTCTGAACAGATGTTTGTCTGCGTGTGAACAGAAACATAAAGGCTCTTCAGTAAACTCTTTGTTGGAGCTTCCTGAGAGTCGGCATGACCAGGTTTTCTTCGCAGGAAGTGGATGACATCAGGCCGGATTACAGAAAGCAGTGATGCTCTCAGTAGTCACCAGAGTGTAATATAACAATATGGAGGATTAAATCATTTCATCACCATTACCGTTTCACTAAGAGACAAATCTGCTTCTAAATATCAAGTAGAAATTCAAAATATTTTTAAGAAGCGCTGAGATAATGTTAGATTTTAACATTTTTACCAGTAAAGTCCTGCCGTATTTTGATTATTGTTAAGTTTCCTGTTGGAAAATCTATTTTCCAAGGTCACTTAATTTTTATTTCTCTCCCATGCAGGTTTTCCGTTAAGACTCTGTTAGAGAAATACACTGCCGAGCCCATCGATGATTCATCCGAAGAGTTCATAAATTTTGCAGCAGTCCTTGAACACATCCTCAGCCACCGTTTTAAAGGTAGCAGACCCGAATATCAGAGCCCAACTTCAGGCTGAAAAACAAAAATAATGAGACGCTGGCAATGATTAAGTTACCTGGATTTAAATTTAACTGGTTCGTGGTTATGGTGCACCATTTACAAAAGTTACTGTCAAAAATTAACAGCAATAATTCGGATTATTTAGCCTGTCATGAGAGTAAAAAATGTGGGTTAATTTAATTTTGCAAGCTAAATAATAAGTTTATAAACTAAATATGAATTTCCAAATGAATTATTGAGCTAAGGATTAAAGTGTAAACTACACATTTAGCTAGCAAGCTAAATATTTAATTTACCACCTAAATATTTAGCTTAGCAACTATTTGGGTGCAAACAAAATATTAAGTCTTGTTTGAAACTAAATACTTAGTTTGGAGCAAAGTATTCAGCTAGTAGCTAAATATTCAGTTGTTTAGCTAAGCATTTAGTTAGCAAACTAAATATTGTATTTACCAACTAAATATTTAGCTTAGCAATTGAATATTTAGCTCCAAACTAAAGATTTAGCTAGCAAGCTAAATATTTAGTTTAGTGAAAAGGTTTTAATTTACCATCTCTATATTTCAATCCAAACTAGACATTTTATTAGCAAGCTAGCAAGATATTTTTACTTGGTAAACTAAATATTTAATGTCTAGGCTAAATAGATTTAATAGACTAAATTTAGTCTAGTTAGCATGTTATTTAGTTAGCATGAAAATACTTTATTACAGACCAAATAACCCAAATTATAGCTGTTATTTTGACACCCTATGCTGTTTTAAACCTAAATATAATTTATGTTGTTAAAATGTTTTTATTTTCCAGGCTCTAGTAGCTGGTTTGACGGTCAGAGGAGTTATTGGGACTACATCCGCCTGGCATGTGCTAAAGTCCCCAACAGCTGCATCAGCAGCATTGAAAGCATGGAAAACATCAACACATCTCGAGCGAAAGTGAGTCACAAAAAACCAACCGGTAGCTGTTAGCGAGGAACATAGCATAGCAGCATAGCATAGCACCATAGCGGTGTTGGTGTAAACTGTAGCCGTGTTTCCATTTGATGTTTTCAGGGCCGAGCCTGGATGAGAGTCGCCCTCATGGAGAAGAGGCTGTCTGAGTACATCGCCACTGCTCTGCGAGACAGCAGGACAACCAGGTCAGACTGACTGTAGTCTAAAATGACTGACTGTCCCACAAAGTGACTGACTGTCCTCCAAAATGACTGACTGTCCTCCAAAATGACTGACTGTCCTTTACTGTAACCATGTTCCTCTGTGTCTGTTGTCTTTGCGCTTCAGGAGGTTTTACTCAGAAGGAGCCATAATGCTGAGAGAAGAAGCCACAGTGCTAACGGGGATGCTCATTGGTGTGGGAGCCATAGATTTTAGGTACTGGGATTGACCTTTGACCCTTGTACAGAGAGAAATATTTTTGTTGATATAATTTATGGTCTTAATTTAGAGCGTCTACCTTCCCACAGTTTCTGCCTGAAAGGAGAGGCCCTGGACGGGAAATCCCCGGCGGTGATCGACTACACTCCATACTTGAAATTCACACAGAGGTAACGGCAGCAAAGCAGCAGATAAGGTTGTGAAGACAGCAGCAGGAATGTTCGGCGTTTCACTCTGGAGCTTTAAAATGAGAAACGAGCTGCATCAGTCGGGTCGGCCATCTTACTTTAAACAATTAAACAAGATGGCCGTAAAACAGTCACAGAGAGAGAGAGGAAGTACAGCAGTTATTTTCTGTGCAGCTATGAATACTTGAGCGATGATGATCAGCGGAGCGTCGACAGCAGCGCCAGCGACGACAGCGTCCCCGAGCATCCGTACGTCCCGCTGGTCACCGACGATGAGAGCTGGAGCACGAAGTGCCGCAAAATGGAGCAGAGGTTCAAGATCGTCAACGCTCAGAAGGTGTTCGCACATTTCACTGCTTGATCACCAAACAGCCTCTCTAGTTAGAGACACTGTAGATAGAAAAACTGGAGAAAAATTCTGCCAAAAAAACCTCAGAAAATTATGAATTGAAAATTTTAAAATTTTGAAACTCACAAATTTCCAAGTTTTTTCTTTTTCTTTTCTGAGATTCATTTCAAAATTTCTTAGATGTTTTCTAGTAATTTCTGACTTTTCAAGCTCTGAAAATGTAAAGTTTTTTTTCTTCTGGGTTTAGTTCCAGTCTGCAGAACTGGAGCTGCAGTTCTTTTGAGGCAAATGTTCGACTTTTCTAACTGAGAATGTTTAATTTTTCTTTTTTCTTTTTAAATTTGAGATTAATCTCCAAGTTTTTTCTCATAAATTTTGACTTTTCAAGCTCAGGAAATTCTGAGCTTGAAAAGCTCAGAAAGTTTTTTCAGAAAATGTCTGAACTTAATCTCAAATGCGTCAGTTTTGCATAGCAAATTTTCTGCCTTTGCAGCTGAGAATTTAGTTTTTTATAAAATTTAAGATTAATCTAAAAATTTATGATTTTTTTGTAGCAAATAATCTACTTTTCCAGATTTTTTTTCAGAAAATGTTAAATTAATTGTAAAATTACTAAAACATTTTTAGCAAATTTTCTACTTTTCAAGATAACAAATAATAATAAATTTAAAAAAAAAAATTTGTTAGAAAATTTGAGATTAATCTTAAAAGCTTCTCAGTTTTTTCCAGCAACCTTTTTACTTTTGAAGCTTGGACATAAAAAGCCTTTTCAAAAATTTCTGAGATAAATCTCAAAATTGTTGATTTTCTTCTAGTAAATTTTTTACTTTTCAAGTTGAGAAATTTAAATAAATTTGAGATTAATCTAAAAATTTCTTAATTATTTGGCCGAAATGCATTCCTCATTTTCCTTTTATGCCTCATAATGTGCTTTAAAATGAGCTTTAATTTTGTGCTTTAATATTTTTAAGCACATTACTAAATAATCACCAGTGTATTTTGTGCATAAAAAATCAAACACATAAATTTGGAAAACGTTGTCAGGGGTACCTGGAGGAGCTCGTGCGCCTGCGTGAATCTCAGCTGAAGAACACAGAGACGGAGAACAAGAAGCTGAAATCTCAGCTGGAGGAAGTTCAGAGCCAAAGTCAACAGGAGAAGAAGGAGCTAGAGGATGTTATCCTGGAGCTGCAGGAGCAACTGTGAGTTCACTAAACATCTTCATCATGTCTGTCATAAGATCAGATCAGGGGAATCTTACAAACCTGAAGGTTATGGCAGCTTTACTCAACAGGACAGGAATTCATTCACAAAATGAATGGTAGCACACGCTAACTATTTAGTACATCTGAAAAAATTTATTAATATCTTTGTACTATGTACCAACGCTGCAGCCCATTTAACACACCACCAATCTGTAAAGGTCACCCATGAAGCCTCTATGCAAGGTTTCTGGGTTACACAAAACATGTTTATTTCAGTTGTTGCACTTATAGTTTTTGGATAATAAGATTTTAGTCAGATCAGAATGAGCTGTTTTACGGCGTCCTGTTGCTTTAAATCCAAATAAGCTGCTGTATATGAAAATGGCTGGAAACAAATGCATAATTATACAATCGTATGTCTTTGAAAAGCATCAGTAGAGCCTCCTGCACAACCAACAAGAATGTAGAAAGTAGTGGTTTCTGGACGGCAAGACGACAAAATACTTGTCTTTTCCAGCAGCCATTGTACATGCTGGAGCTCCAGTTGGGTTGCTAGGTAACGGGCTGAGTTAGGCTGGGGTTGCTGGGTGATGATGCAGTTTTATCATTTTCCACAAAACAAAAAACATTAACTTATTGCCAAAAATAGTTGGGTGTTTTGTTGTTTGTTTAAGCGCTTGGAATATTTTTAGAATGAGTTGAGACCCGAATGGAAGTATAAAAACTTGCAAAAAGTGAATTTTGCATCATAAGTCAGCTTTAATTTAAAGGGGATTCTCTTATTGGTTTTTGGAAGAAAAATAAACCGGGATATTTCCGTCATGTTTCCCACTGCTGTGCGTTAGGACGAGCCTGATTCCATGCGACTCCAACCATCTGGCCAAAGATCTGCCGATCCCCCTCATCAACCAGTGGCCGACCCTTGACCCCTACAACATCCAAGAGGACATGAAGCTTTTTCGCAGGTTTGACTGGCAAAACTTCACCTAAATATAACAATTCATTATTATGTCGTTGGAATAACAATCTTTAATTCACTGAGATTTGAAAAGACAATAGATGAGAAGTTTGAATAATTCAAAAGTCGTGTTAGCGAGAACAATTTATCTTACAAAATTTTAAATATAAATAGTTTAGGTTTGCTTGGTTAAAAATTACAGATTTTTTTTCATAGATTGGTCTTGTAATCTATGTTTGTTTGTTTCCTTCTAGTTAAACACTTTTTATTTGTTTTTTCCTATTATGGGCACATCATTATTTTTCTTCCTTTGTTTTTCTGTGTTTTAGATTCTTTTCAATCTCTTTTATTGCCCATTCTGTTTTTATTCTTTGTTTTACTTTTGTTTCTTTTTTTCCATTTTTCTTCTCTTTTTGTGTCACGTTATATTTATGGATTTAAAGGATCCAGGTAGTCATGGATTAAGGATTTTAACACTTCTAGCTATGGATTCTGGGAATTGTTAGATAAAATTGGCATAATATTTATGAATATATTTGTTGTTATTGTTTTGTTTTTTTACCTAACCATCTTTAAAAGTTTTGGTGAAAAAATCATTTTAAAAAAAGTTTTATTTTGTACCCAGTATAATTTTTCCACTGGATAAATGTATGTTAAATCACAATTATATTAAAATTACTGGCTGAATATTTCTTTTTGTTTTAATTAAATCTACTGCCACACAATGAAACCAGAAACAGAGCTCACTGCGAACAGGAATACTGACTGCATTCAATTTGTCTGTCAGTTAATTCAGATTAATGCGACTCCGGGCCGGCTGCTGAACGTCTCCCTCTCTTGTCCTCCTGTTGACCTGCAGGAGGAGTTTCCCGAGCACAGAGCTGCTGTCAGTGGAGGTCAGTCTGGACTCCGACTCCCAGAGGATCGAGGGCAAACAGAACGGAGGAACCTGGTGCACAGGTGGCGCTGCAGCCACTGAAATGTTTACTTTTAAAACTCTAAATGATTATTTACCCTAACGATTTAAAATGGCTGCTTTGTTTCCCCTCCAGGAAAGGACTACACCCCCTCCATGATGGGCCTGTGTGGGTCTTTGACTTCTCTTCCAAGCACCAAATCTCTAGCTAGCTTCAAATCAAGTGAATGTCTGGTTAACATCAGCACAGAGAACAGCCCTGCTCTGTCTCCCAGCTAGGGGGCGCCAAAGACGCACTGGAAAAACAGACAATTCAACTGTTAGACAAAGTGACTGCTCCTCACTGCGATGGCCTGTTAGGGCCTCTATAGATACAAAAGGAGAGTACATTAATGCAAAAAAATAAAAATAAACTCAGAAGTTTTGAGATGAATCTCAGAAATATTCTGGAAAAAAATAAGAAAAATTCTAAGTTCCAAAAGTCAAAAATTTGCAAGATTTTTTTTATTATTATTTTGAGATTAATCTTGCAAATTTTCCAGAAAAATCTTTCAAGTTTCTGAGTTTGAAAAGTCAAAAGTTTGTGAGAAAATAATTCAGAAATTTTGAGATTAATCTCAGAAATATTCTGGATAAAACAAGGAGATTCCTGAGCTCCAAAAGTTGAAAATTTGTGAGAGGAAAAACTCTTACATTTTGAGATTTCCTCTCAGAAATTTTCTAGAACAGAGAAAAAGTCAAAATTTTGCAAGAAAAAAAAAAACTCTGAAATTTTGAGATCAATCTCAGACATTTTGTTAGGAAAATCAAAGAAATTTCTGAGCTGCAAAAGTAAAAGATTTTCAGATAAATCTCAGAAATCTTGCAGAAAAAATGTGGAACTTTCTGAGTTTAAAAGTAGAAAATTTACCAAAAAATCCCAGTTATTTTGAGATGAATGTCAGAAATTTTATTGAAAAAAACATGAACATTTCTGAATTTGAAAAGTTGTAAATTTTGGACTTTTGAAACTGAAAAAAAAAATCCAAGAGACGAGTTCCAAAATTTTATATAGTGATTAATGCCAAAATTTCTGAGTTTTTCTCTCGCAAATTTTCAACTTTTCCAGCGTCGATTTTTTTTATTATTCTGAGATTATTCTCAAAATTTGTGATTTTTTTTCTCACAAAACTACAGAAGTCTTTCGGAGCTCACAATTTTTCTTGTTTTTTTTTTTTTCTAGAAAATTTCAGCGATTAATCTAAAACTTTTGGAGTTTTTTCTCAGAAACCTTCTCCTTTCTCTCTTGCCATGGCACGCCGTCGTACCTCACTGATGTGCGCTTTCATCTGACCCTTGACCTTTACGCTCTGAGCCCGTCTCTCTCTCCTGAATCAAACTTGAGTGAAGGAGGATCCTGCATGTCCTGAACTTTTCCAACATGGATGCAGAAATAGCTGCTGTACTGCCTCTGTCTTCATCTCCACTGCATTTCAGAGCCTGTTTACGCTTCACGCAGATAAAGTCCCACATCACCGTCCGTCATCACCGTGCATCCCTGTCCATTGAGTCCGCTGTGTCTTTATCAGTCCGTCTGTGTTTTCTCTCTGTTGCCTAACAGGCAGACTGGCTCAGCTGTTGTAACATTTTGGGATATAAAAGCAGCATTTTACCATAGTTACGTACAATATTATCAGAGATCAGAGCGAGCTGAGGCTTTTTACAATGAGACAAGTGATCTATGGTGAAGATTATTTAAAATGTAACAGAGAAAGTATGTAATAATCCAATTAGTTGCTGATTTTAGGACATGTCAGTCTGCCTCGGTAAACCTGTTGCATAAAAAGACAAAATGCTTTGGGACTATGCAGGATGAATGTTTTCTTTGTGTTTTTCTACCTGCTTGATGAAATAGTTTGAGTAGATGAGAACTAGTGAATCTGCCACGTGTCTGTGTGCCTTTGTTCCCTTTGTTTTCATTTCCCGACTACTTTCATGATGCCCGCCGTACTTATTTGTAAGACCTGGTAAAGAAATGGAAAAAAAAAAAGGTGGAAATAAAGTCAAATTTCACTGAAGTAGCATATGTTTTGAAACATTTAGTTAAAAAATTCAGTGATTACAAAGTTCCACACAGATCCTCCATCATGCTTAACAGTGAATTTCAATTGTTTATCTTTATATTTATCCAGTTTTTTTCTAGTACATTTGAAATAAGACAAAACTAACTTAAAAGTAAAATTTCAGCAAAATATAGGAGCTTTTTAAGTCAATAATTCCTTAAAGTGGATGAATATATGCGGAAAATGCCCTGTTATAAGTGGAACTTATACAAACAGTACATTTTTCATCAATATCAAGCAATTATTGACATAAAAGGCTCCTATATTTTACTGAGCAGTTACTTGTAAGTTATTTTTGTCTAATTTCAAGTGAACTTAGATATTTTCACTTGAAGCAAAACTCTCAAAACCAGAAAGTTGTGATTTAAATTGTGAAACAAATTTAACATTATCTTTCCCCATTGAATAATTGTGATCAAATCCACTGTTGGATTTTGCTACTGCAGTAAGATGTGAATTTATTTTAAACTTTTTACACATCTTTAACATCATGTTCAGTAAAAATGGAGGATGCTGTAATTTTTTCCTCCATCAACATTTCAATCTAATGCAGTGTGGTTGAAAACTGGAAATCGTCACATTACTTAAAACTGCAATAAAAACTGCCTTTTTTTGGAAACAGTAATTGCTGGTGTGTACATGTTGTTCCTCCAAATAAGCATTTCACTGTCAGATATAGATTTACGTTTCTCGATTATGGGGTTATTCCTAAAGTTTGTTGGATGGATTGGAGATGAAAGTCTAGCCATAAATAAAAATAATAAAATGAATACTGAGTTTTTAAAAACTTTTTTGGTGTGAAAAAGTTCTAGTTCCACTGAAAGATTAATGTCACTTATTTAACAATCAACTGGCACTTCGCCGTTACCTAGCAACACCTGCCAAACCCAGTCCGTCTCTTAGCAACCCAGTTTGAGTTGAGCTGGCAGATTATTTCACTTCACACATTGTTTTTTTCATTTTACAGGTGAATTAGCACATCTTTCATCAATATCAAGGAATTATTGACTTACAACAATATATATATTGCTCCTATATCTTGTTGAAAAGTTACTTATATGTTAGTTTTGTCTCAATTCAAGTGTGCTAAGATATTTCACTAGAAACTCCACCAAAAATGCTTAGTAAGATTTGTATTTTTTTGCATTGTAGGCAGCTAGCACACGTTTTATTCAGGATGTTAATTCCTGACCTATTACTATTTCTTTTCTGTAAATAACTACCAAATATAAACATGAAAAAAGTTTCCCACATTAGAAATTGGTCTGATGTACATTAAGAAATTATTGACTTAAAGTAAACTCATATCTTGCTGAAATGTTACTTATGTGTTAGTTTTGTCTTAATTTGAGAGAATTACACTAGTAATTAGACATTACTTTGTAAGTTTTTGGGTTTTTCTGTTGACTAGATGTTAAGTTTCATTTATGACAATGAGGAAAGTCATCCAATCCTATGAGAAATATGAAGCATTTATGACAACTGAAAATTACTCTTTTGTGTCACAATGAAGAAATTCTGGTCCACGTTTCTTTGCAGAATTGATTTAATTCAGCCTCACTGAATGGGTTTTCAAACTAGACCAAAAATACTTGGTAAGATGTGTGTTTTTGCAGTGTATCTGAAGCCCCCTGAGATGTTCTAACCCCCAGAATGACTATTATAAGTTTTAACATTTTAATTTTGACTAAAATCTTCATTATTATGAAGATTCTTTGTTGCACAGAAGACTTTAGCGTTAATTTTCATCTTACTGCTTTGAGATTCAACTTCTTTTTCACAGCACTGACAAAGTTATTCTGTTGATTTAACACCAGATGAAAGTCACACCACAGAATCTCAATGAAGTGTCATTTACTGTAATATTAAGAAACCCACCAAGCCACCATCTTCCCCCCTCCTCCACTTTTGTTTCACAGTTTCCCTTTGCAAAGCTAACTTTGTCTTGTCTCCCTTCAGATAGGTTTGAATTAGCTTACGTGAGGTCAAAGGTTAGGCTCATTTATCCATTACCTCGGACAAATAGATAGAGCTAAGCAAACATTAGCTGAAGGTTCTTTGGTAAATGTTGGAAATGCTTTATGTGGGACATGCATTCCTGATTGACGTACTGTCCAATTAGCTCCCTGGCTGTAAATGAATGGATGCCAGTGCGTTTTGTGAAGAGTTTGAGTTTAGTTATCAGGCTTTGTCTCTGTTTCTTTGCACGTGTGACATCAATTCTTGGGTAGGTTTTTCTTTATAGTTTAGTTTAGTTTATTTCGTTGTGACTGACTGAGTTAGTTTTAATTTTTAGAGTGTGCTTGCTAGTTTTTATGATTAGTTAAATATTTTTAGTTATAGTTCTACTTTCTTATACTTTGGTTAATTTTTAGGAGCAGAATTAAAAAACGTTGAAAGATATTTATGACTGGGTCATGAATAATCAACAGAAGGTATAATTTTCTAAAACTGTATTTAGTTATTGTTGAACAACCAACTGACTGTGGCGTTAGCGGACTAGCTTAAATACTCCATACCCCTCCCGGCGGCACGCCAGGAGGGGTATGGAGTGCCGTAAATTGCCGACAGATGACGTAAACAGATGACAGGTGGTGGAAAACACGAAAACGAAGGGTATTATAGCTATAATATCAGTATGTTTTAGTTAAATAAACGCGCCATGTAGTTCCAGTTAGTTATATTTTTACCTCACGAATTACCGTTTTTATTTATTTCAGTTAAACAAAAATGTTTTCTCCATTTCAGTTTTTGCTCGTTTTAGCTAATTATAATACCCTAACAAGCGCCCGAAGCCAAATGGAAACCCGTCATCTCTTGCGTTAGGGGGCATGAATCCATTCGAGGAGGGCACAATTTTGGATCTGCGCGGTTTTGATGAGGGGACGCGTTGAGGTTTGGCGCTGGTCTGGGATCAGCTTGAGACAGCAGGGTGTCACGTTATCTTTTGCCCTCTTCCCCTGTCCCCGCCGATGGCACTCCCTTTCACACAGAGGCAGGACATTTATCTCACACAAAGCACGCTGTCCTGCTAATAGACACACACACACACACACACACACACACACCACCCAAAGCAGCTTCGTAGTCCACACAGAGGGTACACACACACACACACGCACGCACCCACACACACCCACACACCCACATGCACACACACAGCTGGCAGTTATTGGTTGAAAAAAGGATCAAATGAAGAAGATGGAGACATATTTTGATTATATGTTATCTTGGAGAAAGTCAAACATTGTATTTAGGTAAAAGCACAGTTGGGTGTTTTTTGAAAAAAATTACTTTTAGGGGTATTTGTACTATGCTGTACCTTGGAGTAATTTTACTATGAAGTATTGCTACTCTTACTTGAGTAAAATTTCTGGATTCTCTACCCACTGGATAAAAAACAAACAAATTCACCAGACAGGCACACATCTGCAGTTTTTGTTAAAGTTTCATCAGTTATTTATTGAAAGAAACTGATTTGGCAGCATTTTCATTTGCCTGATTTTGTTATTTTTTGTTACTTATATGAATGATTGTCATTTTCTTCCTTAAGATGACAATTTTAAGGAAGAAAAATTTTGGCATTTTTAAATGCCAACCTTTCCACCTAACTTTACATTTTTGTCCGTCTCTTTGTGTTATTTTTAAATACTAATAATTAATAATTTGATCAGTTACTCAGTACTTGAGTAGTTTTGTTACCAAATACTTTTCACTCTTTTAGATGGTTATGTTTTACTTTTACTTGAGTAAAATTACATTGAAGTAGTGCTATTCTTACATGAGGACAATGTTTAGATACTCTACCCACCTTTGGGTAAAAGTACTCTAAAATGTACTCAAGTAATCCTGCAGATTCATGTTGTCATTTAGATTTTTTTCTCTCATTTTGCTTTTAATGATAGACTTTTTAAAAATCCAGCTGTGCCCTTGTTTTCCTAAGAGACCAGAAGAGAAACAACTGAATCTTGATGGCTCTGCATCAAGGCTCTGCAGAATATAGTGAGAAAGTACAGAGCACTGAACCATGAGAGACTCCTCACATCCTCTTCGTGAACTTTCTGAAAGTTAACATGAAATGCACAACAACCAGACTACTGTACAGGTTTCTGCGTTAAGCTGTTAAAAGATAGCCTTCTTCATATTACCAACTTATTGTACATGTGTTTATCGATTGTTGGTTTTCATATATTTGTGTTTTATTATGCTTCTCTGCCTTTTGTTCTATGCAATGAATTAACAATAAAATCTATATTAAATGAATAAAAACAATAAGAAAATGTATAAAATGAAATGGAAATTGAGTGTGACAATGATTTCACTTTGCTCTTGTTTAATTGTTCTGCAAGAAATTTCCACCCTTTATTGTGACAGAAAATTCACATTAACAAAACCTCAAATCAGGGTTGCAGCAAACATTTTGAGGCACAACAAACCAACAATCTCAAATATGAGGATCTGCTCTTTATCAGTCACTGTGGGACTCTGCTAATTGGTCTGGAGCTAACTATTGTCAGTAATTAAATACAATAACAATTCTCTGAATTTTATGGGGTTTTTTAATGAAAGGAATATGTTGACAAATAGAGATTTTATAACTCTATGTGTGCTACTGATTTAATGAGATGCCCTTCAATGTTTGATTTTACAGAGGAGTTTGGCTAGTAGTTTTACATACTTGTCAGAAGTCATAATTATTCCCTTTTTAAAAGCAGTCTGTTCATCTGTAATGAGGTGGGTATCAATAAGAATGAGAATTTACAGCCCTTACAACATAAAATTTAGTATTTAGGGGGATTTTAAACATAGTAAATCTGTTAATGCGACGTATGAATGGGGGCGGGGACAGAAAATTTTATTGTTTGAGATTTGACGGATTGATGGGGCATTGACCAATAGGGTTCAAGAGCAAGTCCCCACCAGCCAATCAGAAGTCAGAGCTGCGTGTAACTTTGGCATAATTAAATCCACTACAGCGTGGTTGCGGTGGAAGTGTTTTGAGTTTGCCATTAAAGCCAGAACACTGGAGGGGGAAGAGAACCACGTCTACTTTCGCAACTTTCAAGGCCGTCAAAAACACACCTCGGCCCGAAAAACACATAATGAAACAGGCCTGTAAATGAGCTCTGAAGACGGAGGAGTTGACGTTAGGGTGACTTTTTTTTAAGCTAGCGCTGCTTCCTCGTTCGACAGAGGGGTGAAACATCTCAACATCCTCACAAAGAAACTTTGCTTTGCTAGGCTGCTAACTCGAAAACGACCAAGTCAACAACAACAAAAAAAAGTACCACTAGCGACGGCGCTTGCTCAATAAAACGTTTATATGTCGAGCTGAGTGACGTTAACTTCTTTAATTCACTGTGAAAGCTATGTGTGCGGCTCAGGGGAGAACTTTGTAACGGTTTCGAGTAATCATCATCATCACTACAGGAGGAAGAGCTGCAGTGGGTAACTTTAGCCAAGCTACGAGCAGCAGCCCAACTCGTACAGCTGAAACTGGGCTGCCAGTTTTTAGGTGATTAGTTCAAGCTGGTTCCCGCAGACATGTCCGGCCGAAGTGGACCTGGACATCCCCGGCCCGGCTCTCTGGGTCCGCAGCCCCTCAAGGCGACTGTTCCCTTCAGGCTGGCCAGCAAGCCGCGACCGAACCGGAGGGATGGGAAGTCAGGTATGGACTCAAAACACCTGTTAAGCTCTGACTGGAAACAGAAACTTATATAACATCAAATCAGGCAAGAATGACGAGGATTTTTATACAACTTTTACTCTGGAAAGATGTCATATTTGTCCCCCAAATCAATTTTTTAACAGGAAACTTACTCCAGACAATTAATGCTTTAAATGTACAATATTTTTGACTTATTTATCTGTAATCTGGACACGATCTGTAATTCTAGATCAGAGCCATCTTTGCTCTCAGTACAGCTGAATAAAACTCGTCAAGAGCTGCAAATGTTTTGACAAAAGGGCGACTTACAATTTGAATAAATGTCTACTGGAGGAAACGTTATACTTTTTAAACAACCACCATTTTATATCTATTTTTACGCTTTAAAGTGAAGCAAAACGAGTCAAGAAAGTTGACATTTGTGAAAAATATTGATTTAAAAAATATTGGTGGTACTTTTAGTATGATTCTGTTGTGGAAATGCACCTAATTTTATTTTAAAGAAGGTCTATATGTTTTTTAACTTGTTTATTATTAGCTGATGTTGTTTATTGTGAAAGTTTGTTGCACACCACTGTTAACAAAACACCCAGTGTGGTACCGCGTAGGAAGAAATAAAATTATATCAATAATCAAACACTAATGGGCTTCTTACAAAACAATTAGTTATAAAATGCATTTAGTTATTTTAGGTTCTTAATGTTGCGTTAAATATTAGGTAAACAAATAGGAAGTGCGTAACATGTACTGAGAGTCTGGATGTGATTTTTCTATTTGCAAAATAAATTCTTAATTTGTTTTCTGATCTGGAGAAGTTTCATTCTCCTCCAAAAGGGCAGAAGGTTACCGAACTTAAAGGTTACTGCAGTTTCACAAACCCCTTTCCTGCCTGATTGAATGTATTCATGAGGTGGTTTTTAACCCAGTAGCACTATATTTAGTTATGACTACCAGAATAAATAGCTACACCAAAAGTTTTTTTAAAATGGCTTTTATTTGAAACAGGAAAGCAGTAATTGTACATAGCATGTTAGTTATTACAGTTTTAAACATCGATTTGTTCTTTTGTATGCATGAATTTAAAATAAGAGCTGATATGTGTTTTTTTTAATAGTGTAACATTATTAATGTAACAAACTGATATTTGCTGGGTCAACCTGTGTAACCTCAGTGGGTGGGGTTCGTTCAGTTTTCACACCATGACTGTCTGGTTTTATAATCTGTTTCTTGGCAGTGCAGTTCAGTAGCTTTAGCAGCAACAGGCAGGGGAGGGGCAGTGCTGTAAAACCATGTGCAACATCCATAGGTCTACGAAATAATTGATTAAATATTGGCGATGTTTCTGTGAAAAGTTTTGATGTCCTTAAAGAACAACGGTCGTTTTGATGAGGAAATTGAGATGCAGATTTTCATAGAAGGAACTTAAATATTTATCTTTTTTGAAGAATAAAATGGTCAGTTTCGTTGTCCAGATTTATTCCAAAATACTCAGAGTCCCTTACAAAACCGGATGTTTAAATGAAAACATGAATTTCTGATACAAAATGTCTAACCTGCTTGCCTTTTTTAAAAATGCATTATGTTTTTCTGCAACGTTTGTAGCAGGAAAGCCCAGGCTGCACCAGCTGAGCTCGGGGATGAGACGGACGATGTCGCTGGACGCCATCATCGGGCCATATCTGCAGGGACACTGGCCGAAAGAACCAGAAGTCCACTGCGGTCCGTCCTGCAAGGACAAATCAACCCAGGTATGCTATAAATGGAGTTAATCAGCAATAAATCGACTAATCGCATAGTAAATTAACATTACCGTGATAATTTCCATTCGTTAAAGAGAAGCTTCCCTTTAGTATCAACAAAAAGCCTCCATTTTGAAACTCGGCCTGTCACGATAAATCTTACTGGACGATAAATCGTCCTAGAAGTTATTGCGATAAACGATAATATTGTTGTTTTTGAGATCATTTTCAATTAATATAATGGCAATGACACATTCTCAAAGATCAATGAACTTTAAAATCTAGAGAACATTTAACTCTGGAACTGGAAGACATTTTAAATATCAAAAATTAACAACAAATATACTGTAGTCTCTGTAAACAAAATTATCCTTCAAAAAAAGGCTGTTTGAGACCAAAGCACCAAAATAAAAACTTTTGTCATCCAGTTTTTGATAAGAGAGAGAAAATTTAAAAAAAGCAAACAAATAATGCAAATGGAAATTATTGATCTTGTTTTAATTTATAATGCGATTAATGGATTTATTGCTACATTTGACACCCAGTAAGAAGAACTAGCTAGTTTGCACTTCCTGCCACTTTTGTCTGAATTATTATTATTGTTAATATTTTTTTTAATGCAGTTTTGGTTATTGAGTCTTAATAAACCATTTTAACTAATGTTGTTTTGTTTGTTCAGTTTGTACATTTGAAATATTTTCCAGGTTACAGTTGCGTCAATATGTTTCTATTTTTAGTTGAAAACGGTCTCAGAATGACAATATTATCATTTACCACACAACTTCTGCAGCATTTGTTATTTTACGAGTTTAAAAGTGAGTCAGAGAAATGAGTTTATCACAATTTTGTTAAAGCTCTGCATGAATTTACAGTTTAGTTTTGTTTGAGTAGGCTTGAGTCATGGTGTCTATTTATTACCCTGCAGTTTTCTGCAAAGATAGAAGTGAGACGTGAGTGGAAGGAGAGGGGGAGGGAGTGTCCGGTGCTTGCACAGCTATTACATAGTGTGAACCACAGCCATGAGAACAGTGACTGAAGTCAGCTGATGAGGCTGTTCTGGCTGCACCCATCCTCTCTGCTCCGTGTGTGCAGGGCCTCGCCACTGGTCTTCGGTTGCCCACATCCTCCACTCGCTCTGTTTTTCAGTTTCTCCTGCTCTTTTGCTCTTCTAGAAGTGTGAAGAACATATCTGTGGGTGTTAGCTGTTTAAAATATCAAGCCAAGAACGAAATAAAACCACCTTATCTGTGTGATCCAAACCAGAGGTTTTGATGTTACGTGAGGTTTATTCTTGTCGCTGTTTTTTTGGCCAGACTCACATGATGTGATGATCTGAGCTAAAAATTCACATTAAAAACCTTTTTCTGTTGTTTTTATCTGTAGACTCCGGAGTCATGGGTGGAGAAGTCCAGGAGCAGGCGAGCTAGCAACAGCGGCAGCCACAGACGCTCGGCATCGTGGGGCAGCGCTGAGCATCTTCGAGAGGTCAGTTTCTGCTTTTATTCCTCAGCAGGTTATAACTCTGGATTCAAGTGGCCAAGCTCATTAAAAAAACTAACTTTTCTGAGCTGTGATCTCATCTGCTGCTTGGAAACTTCCTGTTTTCTCACCTACATGCACATGAAAATCTGGTTACAGCATATTTCAGCTGTTATTTGCAAATGATTTTTTTTTTTTTTTAACATGCATGACTAAAGCTATTAATGCCGACGTATGCACAAATGTGCTTGGCTGTAACCTGTGTTATTTTGCAGATTGCCAAACTGAAACAACAACTGCAGCAGGGCAGCAAGCCTGCAGCCTCTGGGGTGCATGACAAAGATCGTCAGTGTTGTTGTCCTCATGGGAGCTGTAGCCTAGGAGCAACTCAGGTACTTTACCACCATCATCAAACAAACACAGGGGCCCATTGAGACTTCATAGTCTTCTACTACGACTGTCTGTGTCCAATTTTTGAATTTATACATCAAGTGTGCAACTATTTACAGGAAGTGACTGAATTAAAACACTGAAGCAACAGGAAGATCACTACATCACATGTGCTTCTTCTTCTTAGGAAGAAAGACATAGTTCTGCTTTTGAGCACAGCTGGTCATTTTGTAGTGTATGATAATTGCACGCTTGATTTGGTTTTTGAGGCTTGTGGCCACAATTGTTTAAAATAAAATCAGTTCGTAGTTTATACTGGCTATTTTAGAGCAACAAAGGCAGTCATTCTAGGCTCATTTTGTGACTTATTGTTGTGGGAAAGACCCAAAAACGCACATTTTCATAACAACAATTTGTAAATTAAAGCATAGCGTTTAGATTCTGATGCAACAGAAGTGTTGTTTCTTTAAATTCTGCATGCTCACAAAGGAAACATTAATATGAGCTGAATTATCAACAAGTCGTACCAAATCCGAGAGGAAACAAGCTAGCATTAGCCTAGCATCTCAGCAAACTCCTTCCTGTGCAAAGATGCTTAGCAGAGTTGGATGCTTGTTCACTGAAGAGTTTTTCTAGCCGAGTCAGTTAATCCGTTAGAAAAATTAAGCAACAAGTTTTTTTTAGGTCAAGTGTAATTTGGAGCATAACAACTTTCTCAAACCCAGTTCTCTGGGTTTTTAAAGTTTTTCATTCCTACCCCCCTTTTCAAAGTTCAGCAATATGTGTGCAGCAGCGCCTGTTGCAAATCAGTTTTTCTGTTTTTTTTCACATCTTTTGAGTATACTGTGACCAAGCACTCAATAATGAGAAGCTGGGATTGCGGAACCAAAGGGGCGTGGCTTAGAAATCCAGTCAATAAAATGTCACATTCATTCTGCAATCCCTTCTCACCCCTTCCATTTAAATCTGTACTTTTTTTTTTGTAAATCGTGAAATTTTATTTACACTGAAGAAATTGGCTTAATTGCATGAAAAGCTATTAAGCTTATCAATTTTTTAAGCAGAATTTCTGATTAAATTGAACAATTTCCTAGAGTTTAATATCAGATATTGGGTATATGGATTGAGTTTTTCTTTTTCTGGACTTTTGACCTTATTGGATGTGGACATGTTAGTGTGAGACCTTTCATTATCTCTTTCTGAAAGATGAAAGAATGAATTTTTTCGACACGGGGAAAATGACGAACAACCACTAGCAACATTAGCTGGTGTTCTGGATGCTTCAGTCGTTTACAATGTTGAGAAGGAATTTTCTCCTCTTTCTCTTCTTTACAACTCGGCTACATTTCAGTTCCTTGCAGCAGAAGGACAGGGGTTCATTGTCCTGTTGATGATCCAGTTCTGGTCCAAATTTGTGTACAGAAGGGTGCAGCAGGATTAGATTTAGTTTGTAGTAAGTATTTTTTATAACTTATAGATATGAGTAGAAGTTAAAATAGTCTCATCTCATATATTTAAATGTTTACATGGGCGGAGCTAAGAGACTAGGGGGCGGAGCCGAGTCTGCAGATGAGTTCCTTTAAATCGAGACTATAAAGCCACCTGTGTAGAGTCGAAACATTATAAATGTCGATCACATTTCCATGTGATTGACGGCACTTGACAATTATTGGTTGTGTTTTATAACTTTGCATTTTTTGTGTGTTTTTATGACATAACGCACTTTGAACTGCCTTGTTGCTGAAATGTGTTTTGCAAATAAACTTGACTGATTCATTTATATCAAATAGCTGAACTGGTAATGTGTGTGGTTGTTGAACTGAAGTCAGGAGCTGCCTTTAAAATGTTTTGAACTAAAAGTTAAGTGGAACGTGTTTGTGTCCTCAGACCCAGCCGGTTCCCATCCCCCTCTCGCCTCTGTCTACTCTGGTTCCCCGCCTGCGCTGCAGCGTGGAGGGCCTCAACCAGGAGCTGGAGGGCATGTTCATCAGCCAGTCTCCTCCCCCACAGCACAGGGTAGGTGTCTCTCATGTCTTCTGTCTTCAGAAAATCACAGTGATGCCTGATTTATTTTGTTCTCCTTCTCGTCAGCTGCTCGAAGTTCCAGACGGTCACCGCGCTCCGGTGCCTCTGCACAGCTGCAGCAGCGGTTCGCAGAGCGACCGCGCCACCACACCCCTCTCCTCCTCCTCCAACTGCTCCTCCCCCTGCACCTCACCTCCATCTAACGCTCTAGATGCTCCTCTGGACCCTCACCAAGGCTAGTTTATGTAGTTTATTATGCAAAATAAATCCACATTTTGGATGTTTTTGTACTTGCATTTGGCTTCTAAAATCAACCCAAGCGCTTAAAAATAAGTTAATGTTTCTTTGGTGTCTGGAAAACGAGCCGTTTCAAAAACCTGAACTCTCATTCGACGCTCACTAAGCCTGTCGCAATGACAAATTTTACTGGACAATAAACTGACCAAGAAGTTATTGCGATAAAAGATACTATTGTTGTTTTGAGAACATTTTCAAGTAATATACTGGCAAAATAAATCAAGAATACATTCTCAAAGATCAATGAACTTTCAATTGCAATGAACATTTAACGCTGGAAATGGAAGACATTTTAATTGTCCAAAAATAAATAAAACAACAAATAAAATTAATTCTGAAATATCTTTAAACAAAAAAAGGGATAATTGAGACAAAAGCACCAAACTGAAGACTTTTGTCATCCAGCTTTTGGTAGAGAAAAACAATACATTTTAATTTGTTATGCAACTAGTCACATTTGGTCGTCTGGTTTTACCCCTGTATGTGCTGTACAATGGCTGCTGGAAAAGACAAGTGTTTTGTAGTTGACTTACCGTCCAGGAAGTACTTGCTGTATTCTTGTTGGTTGTGCAGGAGGCACCACTTCTGCTTTTCAAAGATGTACGGTTGTATAATTACGAATCTGTTTGCAGCCATTTTCAGATGCGAATGTAAATGTGGCCAGAAGTAGTTTGTTTGGATTTAAAGAGACAGAGCCCTAAAACAGCTCATTCACTCAAAGGACTAAATTCTCATTATCTAAGAATGATTTTGACCAAAAAATATGATGAAACTGTTTTGTATAAACTCATCCTAACCTGTTGAAGGAAGACTGATATGTCTCCTTTAATAAAGCAGCAAACAAATACTTTATATGCATTTTTTTCCTTTTTGTTTCAGGCTCAGTAGAGAAATGTCCGCTGTCTCCAGTGTCCTCCCAAAGCGAGGCCGAGCTCAGCCAGCCGCCACAAATCTCCTCCTCTCCAGGACTCAACAAAAGCTTCTGCTTCCAGCGAGAACCTCCAGAGGGCTGCGAGAAGGTCCGAGTCTGGGAGGAGTTCAGGTACCGTTCTGCTGCTGCAGGGACGTCCAGATAATCTTAGTTTCAGGCAACATCAAGATCACAAATGTACTGAAAGGGCCGCTTGTAGCAGAATGTATTGATAAAACCACCTGTTCCACCTGCAGGATTGTTATTTGATGCTTTAACAGAAACGGTTTAGGATTCAGATGAGTCTGACACGTCGATCTTTTCTGATGAGAAACGTAAAATTAGATAATTTTTTTGTTATTTATTTATGTACATAAACTGAAAAAAATATTTTATCGTAGTTCCTGCTCCGCCTGGGAGAATATCTAGTTTCACATCCACTTTTCATGATGTGTGGAAATTGTTTTGCATTATTGGCTGAAAATGAGCTGAACTGTTGAAACTTATTAGGAGTAAAATCACTAATAGGGAGTGAAGCTGCGTTTTCATTCCCGTTTGTCTTGGTTTTAGTCTCTCACTCCCTCGGACTCATGAGTTAAACTAACAGCTTCTGGTTTACAGTGACGACATTTAGCTCTTTTTTCAGGCACATTGCTCATAACTTGGTAATCTGTTGGTAATCTGTGCATTCATGAATCCAAAACAAAATTATAAAAGTTTTAGTTTTTTTTTATTGTAGTTTAGTTTGATTGTGTAATTCTGTTCATTTGTTACATTTTGTTTAGTTTTCAGTAGTAATAATAGTAGTTTTAGTTTTTTCATACTTTGGTTTAATTGTACGTGCAAAATTCTAAAGGTTCGACGTATGGTATTGTGATTGGGTAACAAATACTCAACAGAAATTACTATTTTCAAAAAATGTATTGATTTATTGCTAAGCAACCAAGCGGGTTTGGGTAGAGTATCCAAAAATTGTCCTCAAGTAAGAGCAGCACTACTTCAACATTTACTTTTACTTTAAGTAAAAGTAAAAAGTATCAAAGAAATTACTCAAGAGTAAAAGAGTATTTGGTGAAATGTTTACTCAAGTACTGAGTTACTAATAAGATTATTAATCATAAAATTACTCAAGTGAAAGTAAAAACACTCCCAAATGTAACTGAGTAAATGTAACTAGTTACTACCCAACTCTGGTGTTTTCTCACATCGTCATTTTGCCACCAGGAGGAAAATGTATCGCTATAATTTACCAACAGCTGGCGTAAACTAAAATTAATTTCACATCAGTTTGAAAGGCTAATAAATATACTAATAAAAATGTTATCGCTATAATTTCAGTATGTTTTAGTTGGTTTTATAAAAGTTATAGTTTTCCTCCAGTATGTTCCAGTTAAATTGTTTAGTTAACGATGATAACCTCGATCCAAACTCTAAGTCCTGGTCTCTCCTGCAGTATCTCACACCACCACAAGGAGGCCCCGGTCTCCTCCTGCCCCGACCCCAACAAGGTGAACTTCACCCCCCACGGCGGCTCGGCCTTCTGCCCCGTCAGCCTGCTGAAGCCCCTGTTCCCCTCCATGGACCTGCTGATCCGCAGCCTCACAGTCTCTCCCGTCGGGAACTGCTCCGGCCAGGGCACGCCGTCCGCCGGGAACCGCGGCGCCTCTCCGGATCCGGCCGCCGCCTCCGCCGTGCTGGGAGACGCATCGGGAGAGGCGCTCGCCTTCTGATCACAGCTGCAGCTCTTTTCTGTGAAAATGATGATGCAAATGTTTACCTGGACCAGGACAGGTGTGTTTGAACTGCTCTTCTTCTTTAGTTATAAAATAATCTGATTTATAAATAACTCTGGAGGAGGGGCAAATAAATGACATGGTAGTGTGAACACCCCTGGTGAAATTTCAGGTATTTTTCCTGACAAATCAAGTCTTTCCACCTTTTATTGTGACTTCTTCCCTTAGTCCATTGCACTTTCAGTCAAATTTAACTCTAATTTTAATCCAAATTCATTCATTTGTGTTTGCAGATGTACCTTTTAGCCCCGAATTATTCATATTTCGTGACGTATTTGGATTTTAAGTCTCACCTTAAACCAAAATGTTATTTCTCAACATGATAAAACTGTAAAATGAGTTTTGTATTAAAAATATATAATAATATAGCTGTATTTATTTAAATTTGTATTAAAAATTGTGTTGCATATTAGTTATATCCTTCTCAATAATCGCTTTGTGAGTCTCGGCTTCAAAAACATTCATTTTACATCCACATCCCAGTAAAATTAAAATAATATAATAATTCGATACAATAATTTTGTGCTTAACTGTATGTTTGGACTTCAAATTTTTATTTTCTAGCAGAAATCCTGAAGGTTTTGTGTAAAAATTCATGAAAGTTTTCAGAAATGTATCCACCATTAGCAAGAAAATTAAACAAGCCCACAGCATAATGATGCCACCACCATGTTTATCTCGTTAGGGAATTCTCTCTCGAGTCCCTTCTTCTTAGTCTAGATATATGGATAATAGAATATATCGTCTGATATAGAATCAGTGCTGCTGTGGTCTTCCTGACGGGTTCACGTTTTGTTTTTGGATACATTTCTCATGGTGAGATGCTATGGAAAATAATGCTGAGGAATTTTATTTGTAGCCTTCTTATGACTGGTACCTTTAAACATCGAGGCTTTTCTGACTTTAGCTACCAGATTCACTAGAAAGATGGTAGATAATCTGAACGCAATTAAAACAAGAGGTTATTGCTGCTTTTTCCCCCAAAATCTTTGCTCTTCAACAGATCAGTTCAGAATATGTCGCATTAAAAGTGGAAAGTTTTGATTATTTATCAGAATTTCCTTTAAAAAACAACATTTTACCAGGGGTATGAACACTTCTGAGCTCCGTCGAAACCCAAAGGAAAGACTTTATAAGCTACAATTTGCTTCCAGAAACTCAAAACATTTAAATTGGGGTCAATCAGTTTTATTTTCCAAAGAAATTTATGGCCAAAAAAAAAAACATACAACAGAGCTTTGACTTTACTAGCTTCACTTCCTGCCTAGATCCTCCTCTTTTTTTATGTTTGTCCAAAATATCAGGAGTCTAGGTCTTCTGAGAACACTCACCTCTTATTAAAATGAGTTTTCTTCCTTGTTTTAGGTATTCAAAGATATTTATGTGTAACTGGATGTTGCTAGTGCATGACAAATCAGCTGGTAATCTTTGCTTGACTCAAGAGAAGACAATGAAATCACTTTTTTTGTTTTATTCTACTAGACTGAAGGGAAATTTCCGTTTGTTGGAGTTGGGTAGCATTTATACCCAAGAGCTTCACTTCCTGCTTTAAGGTAGTTTGTTGTTTTTGTAAAAATATGTGAGTTAGTAGTTAAAGATGTTGTTTTTCGATGTTGGTGTATCAAGAATACACCAGATGGGTGTGTTTTTGACACTATGTTGATAGTTTTGAGGTTTCACGGCCTAGTTGACTACCTAACCAGTTTTAGTGGTATAGATGTGTCGCCTTTAATGTTTGCTTTGATATGTTTTCGTTCTGCCAAGCTGACAAGTCGATCAACTAGTTTTATTTCCGGTAGACAAGTTTGCACAGATTGAACTGTTACCTTTGAGTTGCAATTCTTTGTTGTTTTCTTTTGTTTTTTTACATTCATACCTTTTGTACTTCATTGTAAATCTTAAGAGTAGTAAAGTGCATTTTGTACGTCTTTATCAGTTACCTGCAGCATAAGCTAAAAGTAAAAAGAAAAAAAATCCTGTTATTTCTAGTTTTGTTGATGTTTGTTTGTGGCAGGTTTTTCATCATCAGGTGGAGTTTTATGCACTTCCAGGAGAGGATGTTTGGTTTTTTTCCACTTTTTACACATTTCTGGGTAAAATGTCTGACAGATTTGTGTGTGTGTGTGTGTGTGTGGGCGTGTGTGTGTTAGTGAGCATGGTGATGGAGACTTGATTGATCTTTTCACTAACTTGTAGGTTTTTTTTTATTGTTATTATTATTATTAAAAATACAGAATAGAATTGTTCTTTTCCCATTTGATATAAAATGCTTCCTTTCTGTTTGGATGTTGGGAATTTGCTGTTTTCTCAGGTTCTGTGTCCTGTCCACATAAATATAGTGTGACAATAAACTCTGGTTTCTGTCATTTATCCACTTCAAACTTTTTACCACATCTGTTAAAAAAATACAAAAAAGCAACCTTGAATCGATATAAAGTAGCCCATTTTTTCTCATTTTCAGTTTTTCAAAATGGATATTTATTGTCAATCCAAAAGTTGACAGGGATGAGGGAAGTTGTAAATAAAAAAAATAAAATAAAGTAAAAGGTGGAGTAGATTTATTCCAAATACTTCAGAAGTTTAATGATTAATCTCAGAAATTTTCTAGAAAAAACTTTCAAAAGTCAAAACATTTTCAACATTTGAAACTCAGAAATTTCTAAATTTTTAGTAGAAAATTTCTGAGATTAATTTATAAATTTCTGATATTTTTTGGCAGAAATTTACTACTTGCTACTTTTTTCTCTCTCTATGATTACATGATTGTAGATTTTGCACATTTCTTATATTTAAAGAAAGTCTTGTAGTTTGGACTTTTTTTCTCTTGATTGAATGACTTTATTTTCAGTAATAACAGAATTTTGGTCACTTTCTTTAAAAACTCTTGCTATATTTATCCAAGTTTAATAAAAAAAAAGCTAATTTGTTTTGTTTTTTTTTTTCAGAAAAAGTCTCTGGATAAATGTGGTTTAATATTTTCTTTTAAAGCTTGACTATAAAAATATGAATGTTTTGTCAGAAAATTATGTTGGTAATTATTTAACCCGTATTAAAAACTTGTATCACTTTTGAATTGCAGTTTGAGGGGGCTGCACAAAATCAGTCTTAGGGCCACCAAAGGCCCCTGGGCCACACTTTGGACACCCCTGACTTGGTCTCTTCTGTACTGATGTAAAATGAAAACTAGTTACTATAACTTCTGTTGACTCCAAAGTTTGCAGATGTGGCCCAACGCAAATGCAAACTCCGACCCTTTAGCGCCCTCTGCTGGTGCGTGACCCACGCGGGCGTTTAAATTCACAAAGATTTGTAAAATAAAAATCAATTTTGTTGAGGCTAATTAAAAATCTCGGTCACTTTTCACCAGACAGTGAAGCCATTTTGGTTTTTATCACCATCATTTAAAAAATGATAAAGATTTCCCCCCCTGCTGGTCGCAATCATTGTTTTAGTTTTGTTTATATACTTTTGTAATATTTAAATTAATGTAGAAAAAATGGAGAACAAAGAAACATTAAAACTCTTTTGTTTTGGGTTAATTTGGATCTGAATGAGTTTTGACCTGCTTTTAAGGGTTTATTCCATTTTTTAAATGAGAGATTTTGTTCTAGTTTCTTGTGCAAATATCTGTACATTTGAAATAAGACAAAACTAACTTTCAGCGAGACATTAGAGTTTGATATCAGTCAATAATTCCTTTTATATTGATGAAAAGGTTCTAGTTCCACTGGCATAACAAAACATTTTTACCCATGTTAGTTACTTGTAAGTCAGTTTTGTCTTATTTCAGGTACACTAAGATATTTGCACTAGAAACTAGAACAAAACTTAGTCAAATTTGTGGAGGTTATTTAGTTTTTTTTGCAATGTGGCACAAATATTTGGTACTTTTTTAGTTTGATTTACAGAAACAATATTAGCAACTCTCAGTAGACTGAGCTGTTTTCCTTCTATGCAGCTAAATACGAGTAATAACATTTCCTTCCAGATGTGTTTGTGAACAAAATGTTAAACATCACCCTGACTTTACTAAGTGTAAAGCATAATATAGTTCATTTCTGTTAGTAATTCAGTTGAACAAAGTGGTATATTTCATGTATTTATCATCATAGAAATTAGAATGTTGCACAAGAACAATAAAGAGTTTTTTGTTTTTTTTGTCCAAGTGTATGAATAAAAAGTTGAGTGGAAGGAAAAGATGCACAAGCATAAGGGAGGATTCTGATGGAGTTTTGGCTCAATTCTTTGTGATTTATTATTTATTTAAAAATTTAAAACAACGTATCTTTCATTGAAATGCATCAAAGTTGTGGGCAAAATGTGAACATGTGATTGTAAAAGCAGTGACGGGCGGCAGCAGGTGATTTTTCTTTAAGAGGTCCGCAGCCTCGCGGTGTGACCGGGGTCCGTGTACCCGGCTGGGATTGGCTGGCAGCAGAGGAGTGGGTGTTCAGCTCCGCTGCGTGCCTCCAGGCCTGCAGAAAGAAGATCCGCAGCAGCTCTGCCTGTTTGTCCGCAGATTCCTATAAACCCAACAGACTCCGGTCGCTGTTGCGAAAAGACCCTCCACCATGTCCATGTTCTCGGTCGTCCGGAAGCAGATGAAGAGTCACCCCTCTGTAAGTCTCAAATGCTGTAATTTAATTTATTTATGTTTTCTCCTGTGCTTATTATCCTTATTTGACATTGAAACGTGCGCGCGGAGGGGGAGGCGCGTTCCCGATTGCTGAAATATTCCCAACAAAAGGGCGATCACTTATTAAATACTATATAAAATAAAATAAAAATATATCCACATTAATGGGATCTGAACGCAATGTTTGGGAGGTTTTCCCTTCCAATAACCTTAAATCTTAAAAATTTGACCTAAATGGCTTATTTTTTTATACATAAAAACCACCAACAAATGAAAAAAGAATGGATGATTAAAACACGAACGCACCTAATTTGGGTTAATTTCTTTAGTAGAAACAAATGAATTGCCCTGATTTTTCTTGCGGTTTCCCTTTCACCTGCTGGGATTTGCTGCACTTTACACTCAGGAGCCACATCTGGCCGAACCCAGCCGGAAAAGATCCAGATGAGGGGATTAATACCGCAGCCATGCATGGTGGTCGCCAAAGCACGTCTGATATCCATATAGGCCTGACTGACTGAAGTCTATTTTTCCAAGGACGACGGGGTGAAACAGTCTGCTTTACGGCAGAGACCATATAAATAGGCCACTGGTATGTTTATGTCCTGTGCTGGTCGGTGACTCACCCATTTGCCAGTTTGTTTAGCTGGTTGGGGCATTTTGTCGTGAAAAGTTTGATTATCACACCAAATCTCCAATCTGGAAATAAAATTCAATGGACTTCAGAAGAATAACACCCCCAAAATTAATGGATAAATGATTTCAAAACCCTTTATCCCATCCATTTCAACTGATTAATATAGGCTATTTTGTTGTCGTGAAACTTTTGATATACTTTCAATATTCAATCTTTTTGGATTCCCGCAGTGGATGTCGTCAACCCAAAAATAAAACTCAGCCCTCAATTTGCATTACTTAGCTAAACGGCGACATTAGCTGCGTTTCGGTTGACCTTAAAATTGCGCATATTTAATTACGAAAATAAATTATCTTTATTTAACCGAAAATTTGCGTCTTTCGGAACGCTAATTAAGAAAAAGTGAATGTTTTTTTTTTTCATAAAAAGAGGTGGTTTTCCGGCTGAATCGAAAGAAATGTCTTTTTCCCCCACGTCACACGAGTCATGTGATCAACAACCGGATGTTGCGACTGGCGGAAATGACGAAGACTACAGGAAGTGGTAGAAGGATGATTGTCAGCAAGTTTTAAAATGACTTTCAGGGTGAACAAACTTATTTTAACTGTATTATTTATCTAATAGAAACACTGCAGTTGCAAAATGGTGTTGTTGTTTTTTACGTTAGCGGAATATCAACAAAGTTTTGTGCACATTTGTAATAGAAACAGCTTATGACAGGGGAGCAACTACATACTTTCTGAGGTGTTTGAGAAGAAATGAGGTAGCACCACTACACACCTGTAACTACAACACACAGTAGCAAGACAAAAGTAAAGTGTCATTTTATTAGTAACATAAACTAACCTGAATACTTACAAGCCTCGTCTCGATACTGAAATAATTGTCATCCATCCTGTCATCAAACAGGATTCAAATAAAATAAAATAAAGTAAAGGCAGTCACACTCACATGCATTCTACATAGGATAGTTTTTCCACCATCATTTGGCGCCCTCTTTAGCATAGCACCCATATGCGCCGCCTATAGTGCATACTCACTTTTTGGTTGTTTTCGACGGAGCAGAAATCACTTATATTCACAGTTTATCTGTACTAAGAAAAACGTTTGCCTTTTTTTCCAGAGAAAGCATCTAGGGATGGATAAAATATTGTAAAAACTTTGTTGGATGAAATCAAACATATTTTGGGCTGAAATTGCCACAGGCAGCGTTGGGTTGCCGGTTTGAATCCCTGATCCTTTCAGCCTCAGTCTCTGTGTAAATGTATAAATTACTAAATGTAGACTAAAGCCCTTTGGAGTCCTCTGACTTGGTAAAGCATTATACAAGTAAAAGCCATTTACCATTTCTTCTATTTTACAGTAAAACATGGTGGGGATGGTATTATGATCTGGGATTGTCAATGTTTATTTTAATTGTACAGGTTGTATGTAATATTAAAGGTGGAAAACATGATTTTTTTCTATTGTTTTACATCACATAAAGACTGTATATGTGAAATAACAGGGGTTTATGTTATTATTTCTTATTCAATGTAAAAAGGCTTTATTATCAATCAATCAATCAATCAAATTTTATTTGTATAGCACATTTCAGCAGCAAGGCATTTCAAAGTGCTTTACATCATTACAAACACAGAAACACAATGCAACATAGAATCAACAATCAAAGCACAGCATTAAGTCAAGTTCCATCAATAAATTTGTAATTGATTACATTTCAAATACAATTCTAAACAGGTGGGTTTTTAGTTGAGATTTAAAAGAAGTCAGTGTTTCAGCTGTTTTACAGTTTTCTGGAAGTTTGTTCCAAATTCGTGGTGCATAGATGCTGAAAGCTGCTTCTCCTCGTTTGGTTCTGGTTCTGGGGATGCAGAGCAGAACCAGAACCAGAAGACCTGAGAGGTCTGGAAGGTTGATACAATAAAAGCAGATCTTTAATGTATTGTGGTGCTAAGCCGTTCAGTGATTTATAAACTAACAACAGTATTTTAAAGTCTATTCTTTGAGCTACAGGGAGCCAGTGGAGGGACTTTAGAACTGGTGTTATGTGATCTATCTTCCTGGTTTTAGTGAGAACGCCAGCAGCAGCATTCTGGATCAGCTGCAGCTGTTTGATTGATTTGTTGGACAGACCTGTGAAGACGCTGTTGCAATAATCAATACGACTGAAGATGAACGCATGGATGAGTTTCTCTAGATCTTGCTGAGACATTAGTCCTTTAATTCTGGAAATGTTCTTCAGGTGATAGAAGGCCGACTTTGTAACTGTCTTTATGTGGCTCTGGAGGTTCAGGTCAGAGTCCATCACTACTCCCAGGTTTCGGGCTGATCGCTGGTTTTCAGTTGTAATTACTGAAGCTGTGCATTGACTCTAGATCTATAACTCTAGATCTATAACTCTAGATCGTTCCTCTTTAGGTCCAAAAATAATAACTTCAGTTTTGTTTCTGTTCAGCTGGAGAAAGTTTTGGCACATCCACACATTTATCTGCTCTAAGCATCTGTTCAGTGATTGGATGGGCTCTGATGATAATATCATATTATCTGTTTATGTTTTAACACAATAAATGCTTGTTTTCTACAGCTGATCCCCCTCTTCATCTTCATCGGTGGTGGCGCGACGATGAGCATGTTGTACTTGGCCAGACTGGCTCTGAAGAATCCTGACGTCTCGTAAGTATCTCTGCACTGCAAAAACTTACCAAGTATTTTTAGTTTAGTTTCTCATGCAAATATCTTAGTACGCTTGAAATAAGACAACACTTATTTACAAATATATATTTTTAGGAACTTGGTTTAAGTCAATAATTTCCTAAAATACATAAAAAAAGTACTAGCTAAAGTTTAAAAAGAATATTAAAAATCTATAATAGACAATGAAATAACATTGAATTGACTGGATGGCCAATTTTATATGGTTTATTTTTGACTTATTTTGAAATGGTTGAGGCTGTTTATTTGTATTTTTGTGTTTTAATATTGTTTCTGTGTTTTGAGGTATTTTGAGGTCTTTTTAGTGATTTTATTGTAATGTTTGTGCTGTGAACCCCAGGAAGAATTGTCTCTACACTGCAAAAACACTAAATCTTACCAAGTAGTTTCTAGTATAATTATATTAGTATTCTTGAAATAAAACAAAACAAACTTACAAATAACTTTTCCACAAGATTTTGAAGCTTGTTTAAGTAAATAATTTCTTAATATTGATGAAATTTATTTGTTCTATTGGCAGATTATTTCACTTATAACAAGACATTTTTATGAGATTATAAGTATAACTAGCACTTTTCATTAATATTAAGGAATTATTGAAACAAGCTCCGAAAAGTTACATGTAAGTGAATTTTGTCTTACTTTAAGTGTACAAAAATATTTCCACTGGAAAAATACGTAGTAATTTCATGTTTTTGCATTGAAGATTACCTGCAAAACAGCATAAATACAAATCTTACCAAGTTTTTTTGATCTAGTTTCTAGTGCAAATATGTTAGTAGTGCAAAGATATGTAGGCTTGCTTTAAATAAATATTTCTTTAACATTGATGACACAGTACTAGATCCACTGACAGATTATTTAATGTATAACAAGACATTTTCCCAAGTTATTAGTTGAAGTATCTGCCAGTGGAACTAGAAGTTTTTCATCAATACTAAATAATTATTTACTTAAAACAAGCTGCTATATCTTCCTGAAAAGTTACTTGTAAGTTAGTTTTGTCTTATTTCAAGAGACTAGACAAAAGTTCTTGGTAAGATTTTGTGTTTTTGCAGTGTAATGCAATATATAGTGTGATTTTAAGATTTTTTTGTTTTGAAAATCATCATATTTTAACCTCTGATATCTCCTACAATATGTCATCTTCAGGTGGGATCGCACAAACAACCCAGAGCCCTGGAACAAGCTGGGGCCCAATCAGCAGTACAAAGTAAGACATTAAAATAAAACACATGCTAGTTAATAGTTGTTATTTCTTCATATCAAGATGAAGCACAACTTGTGTTCTTATCATGCGTCAAAGTCCATGTTTCCTTCCTCACCCTGACTGTGTCCTTTCACGTCTCTTTTTCTCACTCTTCCAGTTTTTCAGCGTCAACACGGATTACTCCAAACTGAAGAAGGACCGGCCAGATTTCTAGGTCCTTTCACAACCGGGGTGCCGAGATTATGCACTGTTTTTGTTTCGCCAAAGTTCAAGTTGAATGTTGGTCATTTAACAGTTGATTGTCAGCAGGAGAGGAATCATAAACCTATACAAGTTTGAATAAAAGCAGGGTACCACCTGTTTTCTATTGATAAATTCTGTTTTTTTTCTTTTATGTGTTGTAAATTATTAAAGCAATTAAAATGATTAACCTCATTAGTATGTTAAGTTTAGTTATTCTCCAAGAGAAAATGTCACGGTCAGTTTGTTTTGCGCTTTGTTGGGAATAATTGTCTAATCTAGATTAAAAATAAATTCTTTCCCGAAGCAAGTTTACTTGAAAACAGACTTCTGGTGATGCCACAAAAGGCAACAGATCAGAGATATTTAGAGTCTTCTTGCTTTTTGTTTACTTGCATCCTTTTCACATTGAATAGGACAGATTTTGTCATTAAAAATTCCCATCTATCCATTAAAGGCTAACAATATTGACATCACTTGGTTTTTACTTAACATGAAGGTTGAGTATTTAACCAGGCAGCTGTTTCTTCTCCAGGTTAAAATGTCACTGCTTCTGCTTTCGCACTAATATTTACATTTCAGCAGTGAGCTGCACTAAAGCATTGCCAGCCCAGTGGAAGCTGTGACTTTTAAAGCAAACTTTGACCCGTCAGAAGCAGAGGATTTCTATTACTAGTATAAAACATTATCAGTAGTAAACAGAAGACTGAACCCGCCTAGAAGAAGTTGGGAAATATCACTCGAAATTGGAGCACGAAGCAACTGGAAGTGAAGCAAGATGTGACTGTGTTGTACGAAAAACAAACTATGAGACAGAGCTTCATCTCCTATCTGTGGGAAAATGCATGAAAATGTACCTCTACTGAAAAAGAGCAGAGTTGCAAAGAAAGAAAGCAAAAAAAAAAAAAAAACAAAACAAAAAACACGGTTCTTGAGTTCAAATAGAGCCCTGCTATTTTGTCATATCAGGCAAAATTTCTTTGCAAAGATCCTGAGAACTAATTTTATTATTTTATATAATAAAATTATATAATATATATATATAATATAATAATAAAATATATATTATAAAAATATATATTTTACATGAGAAATGGCCACAATAACTATAAATAGTGCAATACAAATACAATTAAAAACAAACAAGTTCAATTAAATTACATTGAACAGTATGTTGCAGGTCTAATAACAAATTTTAAATGAGGAATAATTGAAAAGTGTAGTCACATTAGAATATATTTTTGCCGAATATGCATGACGAATATGCAAGAGAAAAACAAAAAGCTACATTTGTCAGTTCAGTGTACAGCCGCCAGAGGGCAGCAACACACCAATCGAAGCACGCCACGTTGAAGTAGAAAGAAGGCAAAACTTTCTCATCGCGAGACTACACTCAAATATAGCGCGGGACCGTTGGTAAAAACATTCATGTTGAGCCAGATAACAGTTACAGCTTAGCGCATACGAATGGTATGTTAATTTAGAGTCGAGTGACAGTAGTTTGCGCCCTTTTTGGCTCTCTTTGGTTGGTAAAACTTCGCGCTGTTGTGACAGTTTGTCTGTGGCTTCAGCTTGTTGTCAGACGGAGTTTCTCTGAGGTTTGTTAGCTGGATTTTTACTTCGGCAGACTAATGGATTCTACCGAGGATTTAACCCCTCGAATTCTCCTCAAGCAAATTCTGATCACCGAGCCGCCCAGGACTCCTGTCGGCAGCAGGTACTGCCTTCTCTTTCAGGGAGAAATAGTGTTGTTTGTTTTAAAACAAAGTTTAAAAGTGTAAATGACAAACCCCGTCACAACATCCTGCCTTTTAAGCAAATGACCAAAATTATTGGCTCTCCTACTATCGTATTGTACTATATTTTTTTCTATTCTCCAGCTTAGACACAGATTTTCTGTATAGTTTAATTGGTAAAAATATAGATTTATGTTTGTTCCTGTGTTTATTTGGACAATTATCTTTGATAATTACTCTGCCAGGTACGACCTATTTTCACTTCTCTAACAAACGCCATGACCTTGTAATAAACCCTTTTGGTATTTTACAGTGTCTTTAAATTTAAGAGGCAGTATAGACTTTATCACAGTATTTTCTCATTTGTTGAAAAAAGTCTGACCACAATGCACAACTGGATCGGAATTAACTTTTAGGTGAAAACAAAATGTACATTTACTGGACGAGAAATTGTCCCAGAAGTGTTTGCGATAAACGATAACGTTGTTTTGAGGCCATTTTCAAGTACTACTATGGAAATGGTATAATAATACAAGAACACATTCTCAAAAAATCAATTAACTTTAAATTCTAATCCAAAATAAACAAAACAGCAAATAAAATGAATTATAAAGTCTCTGTCCTTCCAAAAATGGCTAGACCAAAGCAGCAGACTGAAGACTTTTGTCTTCCAGTTTTTGGTAGAAAAACAGAGAAAAGAAAAAAAACACAATACATTTTACAATAATAGAATTATTGAGTTTGTTTTAATTTGTTATGTGGTTAATTTATTTATTGCTTATTGTGACAGACATGTTGTGTTAAAAGATGCGTTGACTTTAAGATATTACACTTTGCTGCAATTAGCTAACAGTTTTATTTTTTTAGACATATCCAGTGTTATAAAGACATAATAGAAACAGATGCGTTAGTTGTGTTAACAGGAAGTCGCTTAAATTTAAGAATTTAAAGGTGCAAAAAAAAAAAAAAAAAAAACTAGGAATTTTGATTGAAAATGGATAATTTTCTTCTCTGTCTGCATGTCAGTGAGCCCCAGGCAGCAGGTAGCAGCGAGCCGCGGCGCAGCAGGAGAGATGCTGAGCCCAAAACTCCACAGAACATCCTGCGACGCAGCCTGAGGAACAAAATCCAGGAGGTGAGAAGAACACAAACGACTCGGCTGTGGAAGGTGGCATCAGTTGAACCCTCTAAATCTGACCGTGCTTTTGTTTTCAGAATATAACCAGGAAATCCCTGCCTCTCAAGCGAAGAACCGCCTCCGCTGTGCTCAGACAGCAAGCTCCCTCCTCCTCCATGATGTTTGATGATGGAGAAACTCCCAGGCATTTACTCAGGAACATCCTGCAGACAGGTGAGTGGCTTTATCCGCCCTTCTGGTTCTCAGTGAGGCTGATGTTTTTGTTTTCCTCTTTACATCCATGTCGTTTGGTTCTGCTTTTCAGAGCCTGTGAAGTCCCCAGTGGTTCATGACAAAGTCGCCCCTGCAGAGCTGCAGCCTCCTTCAGAAGACAATACAGTTACTAGAAGTCGGTCTAGGTGTGTTTAAGATGACTGTTTGGTGTAAAATCTAAAGTTTTTTCTGTTTCTCAGCACCTTTATGTTGACTGTTTGTACATTTATGTGTTTATTTTTTGTGTCCAGTTTTGAGCTGTCGGGTCTGGATCTGCCGGATGTGACGATGGGGAACATTGCGAGCGCCGCTAAGGGCCTGAGCAGAAAGAGACCGCGTCAGAGCCTCAACGTCACCGCTTTTGAAAAACGACTTAAAGGTGAAAACGGTAAAGTTAAACTTTATTTATTTTTCTGTGAAAGATTGTAAACATTTTTACTTGTGACCCAGTGCTGATACGGACTCCAGAGTTAACGGCGTTGTTATATTTATGTGTTTTGGGGATTTTTATGCTTACAGCTGCTGAAGAAGAACCAGAAAATTCAATCGGTGATCATTCATCTCTTTCCCTGTCAAGGTAAAGTTAAAAAAAAAAACCCTTCCAAGTGAAATAAGTATATTTATTTAGTATAAAATGATCTGCATGTTCTTTCTGCCGCTCAGCTCCTCCTCCCTGAGTCTGAAAACCCCGTTTGTTGACGTTCACACTGAGAAGAGAGGCCTTCAGAGACGAGTTTCGCGCCGCAGAAAGATCACAGAGGAAGAGTTTTGTGCTGCTCGCAGCAAGCAGCAGATGGGAGGTGATTCTGTCTTTTCACTGCAACCAAAAGCTTCTGTTCATTAAATGATTCTGATTCTTTACAGCAAAAGTGTCAAACTTGAGGCCCGGGGGCCAAATCTGGTCCGCTGTAACTTTTTATGTGGCCCTCTAGAGTCCAATAAGTTCCTCCAGCTTTTCACAAATTTGCAAAATTCACATAAAATCAACAAATCCCTACTTCTTATTTTACAGCAAATCTTTATTATCAATAATTGGATCGGGACCGATACAGACATTGTCAAATTGGTGCATCTCTAGTTTTAATACAAGAACTTTCCTTTTTATTTCGGCTCTTTTTCTCTACATTGTGTTCCAGACGTGAGCCGTGAAGCACTTCAGGGGCGAGAGGTCGGCGGCGAAGACACAAACTTGGCGGGAATTACGTTGGGTCTGAGCAAACTGAGCGAGCCCGACGTCACGGTCGACATCGTGAACTGCCAGACGGCTCTGTACGACCAGCATGACGCCCTGACCTCCAACTTCTCCATCACTGCCACTCAGGATAAACCCGCCGTCATGGCGACTCAGCTCCAGAGAGACATACAGGAGGAGGAGGAGCACAGGGATGAGGAGAGACAGAAATCAGCTGAAGAAGAAGAAGAAGTTGTGACCAACATGGAGGAAGATGAAGGCAAGGAAAATGTTGATAAAACACGAGATGTTTCATTGAAACCTGAGGAAAAGGACGATGCAGTTGGATTCCAGACTTTTGATCTGGATGATGGAGCTGAGGCTGCAGTCGATTCTCAGTCTGAAGACGTCGAAGGAGGCTCTGAGGAAGAGGAGGCTGCAGTGGGTTCTCAAGCTGAGGATGAAGGTGTGGAGCAATCCCCAACTGAGGAAGAAACTGCAGCCGATTCTCAGTCTGAAGATGTTGAAGGAGGCTCTGAGGAAGAGGAGGCTGCAGTGGGTTCTCAAGCTGAGGATGAAGGTGTGGAGCAATCCCCAACTGAGGAAGAAGCTGCAGCTGATTCTCAGTCTGAGGAAGAGGCTGCAGTGAGCCCTCAGGCTGAGGATGAAGGTGTGGAGGACAGTCCTGAAGACGCCGCAGCAGCTTCTCCGTCTGAGGAAGAGGAGGCTGCGGCTGGCTCCCAACCCGAGGATGAAGGTGGATCAGTAGTAGGAGTTAATCAACTCCAACGTGACGACGAGGAAAAGTCGGACGGAGCCGATCGTCAGACTGACCAAGACTATAACGATGAAGAGAGGAATCAGGAGGAAGAGCGACACATCAGTCGCAGGGCTTTTCGCTCAGAGGGCGGGCTCATTCTGCCCGTCGTCAAGGCGACAGAAGGTACAGCTACTCACCTGTTGGCGTCATCTGCTAACTTTACAACCCAAACTGACATTCTTACCCAAGTTATCAATTTATGAGTTTATCTAAAGTTGATTGATATTATCGATCGAATAATAGTTAATCGATAGGCGGCCATTTTCTTAAAAACCTCTTGTATCAAGAAGGATGACCGTCTTTCCTAAATCGTTCATAATATACATAATTTAACATTATTTTGTGTCAGCTGTATTAAATATTGACTGAATAGACTGACAATTTTGTTTTCACATGATCAAACTTAGACATATTTATAAAATATAACTAAACAGGAACCTCTTAGGCTGCTGAATAGAAAAAATAAATATGTTAAACATTAAATCCCCCATTAACTGAGATACGGTCACGCAAAGTGGTCTGTGGTTGCTGTAGAAGGAATGTTGACGCAATTAATGGAGAAAAGTTTTAACCTACGAAAGTCATTAGGCTCCATTTTTCTGTTGTATCCTCCGCTTTTCTGTCATGAATCCTCGCCTTCGTAGCACGTCGGTCATTTTTGAATAAGAAATTGATGCAGCTCGGCTAAATGAGCGCTATTAAGGTAAAAACTAAAGGATTTTGTCGAGTGATTATATTTCAAAACAACTTAAGGAGTTTGAGTGTTTTTATTTCAAAGCCGACACGTAGAAAGTGTATTTTGCATCCCGTACCGGACTCTGTCTGGACCGTTACTCTTTACCGTTCCCTTATGGGCGCCATCTTTGATTCCGTATCAGCGGCTCCGCTTAAGGAAGACCAGCGGCGCCCTCTGCCGGATGGCGGTCAAACTACAACACCAAAAGAAGGTCAAAGCAGACGTTATTAGTCAAAAGATTAGAACTAATTTGAATCTAATAAACCATTAATTAACAATTAGTCGTATTGCTACATAAGTTTATGAAGACATTTTTTTAGAACAGTAGCTTATGGATCTGGATGAAAAGAAATGATGAAAAGAGAATCAAATGCGTTTTTCTTTTTAAAAAAACAAATTCCTGCCGTTTTATTTTTATAGGTCTGTCATTAATAAAGTCCAAAAGCTACAGCGCTCTGGGTTTGAACACCAGTTTGGAAAGAATCCAGAATCAAACTGGAAAACCAGACTGGGCTAAACCTTCGCTTCAACATCTGGACGAAGATTCCTGGGATGTAAACGATCCGGCGGACAGAAAAAACGCCTCGTTCCACCTCCTCCGTGTCAGCCATGATGCAGAGGTCAGCAGGCAGCAGGAGGATGTTGAAGCTGCCGCAGAGGAAGCCGGGGAACAGGAGGAAGAGTCGGATGAGGAGGAGGATGATAATGAAGGTGAAGGCTCGTAACTTTTAGTTTGTGTGATTCTTCATATTTAAAAAAGTGATCATAATTTGGATTCTTTAAAATCCAGATTTCCCAGGCAAGACGCCAGCTTTTGTCAGAGAGAAAATAAAGTTTTTTACCTCCAGTCCTCCAGCGTCGCCTTCAGTTTCTAAAAATCTCCCAGCAAGGCAAGTCACATTTCTTTCTGCAGCGTTAAACAAGCTTTCCCCAGTGAAATAATGTGCTGAAGTCTAACGTTTCTCCTATTTACTGCTTGTTCTTTATCCTTGCAGTAGTGCAAGCGAAGCTTTACCTGCAGTTAAACCAAAGCAGGCGAGACGGCGGCAAACTGGGCTGTCCAGGAGGGAGACCGTCCTACCAAAGACCTACCTGACGAGTGTCTTCAAGCACTTCGCCAAAACAAAAGTCTCTGCAGATGTCTTCCCCGTCCTAAATGAGATGTAACAAAAATAATACTTGTTTTGTTTATACAAAAAAAATCAGCGACTTCATTCTGAAAAGCTTTTTTTTTTACTGCTGTTCTTTGTTAGATTTTGATCCTGCAGAAATAACCACAAACAGTTTTTACTTTTGTAATCGATGCTTATCGACTTTGTGGCAGAATGGATGAGTTCTTCGACCGTGTTGCTGAGGACCTGGAGACGTACGCGGCCCACGCAAAGAGAAAAACTATCGAAGTTGAAGATGTTGAGCTTCTGTTGAGACGGTACGTTTGAATTTGACATGTGTCAAACTCGAGGTCTGATTAATTGCTATGGTAACAGGATTTAGTATACTCTTCCAGTTTCTGTTGAGTTTTTAACGTTAATTTACGGGTTTTAAAAATATTTTTAGACAGAAAAAAAAATCAGATTTAAAACATTCATATTCAATCAGACAGATTTCCTGATGTTGATTCCAGAGATTATAGTTGGAGACGCACCGATCAGCTGCTGCAGGCCGATACTGATCACCGGTTTTACTGGTTCTTTGAAACTGTTTTCACTAAGCGGTTAAATGTAACACATTAACCACAACTTCCTGATGGAGGCAACAGTTTTTAAAATGAAGGATGTGCTTTATTCTATCAATTTATTTATCAAAATTTATCTGATTTTCACCAAACTTTAATGTGCATGGATTATATGCTGTTTGCTGTGTTCACAAAATAATTTTTTCTGTTTTTCCCCTAAGAATCAATCGGGGGAGAATCGTCCAATTTTTATAACTTTTAGATTATTGTTTTATGATCTGATTTGACATAAAACATAACCAACATCTTTAAAGGCATCCTGACACATTCAATAAATTAGAATATTATTTGAAAAGTCAATTTATTTTATTATTAAGTGAAAACATTATGTAGATTAATTATACACAGATGGATGTGTGGAAACCTTTATTTCTGTTATGACGATTTTCAGTTTACAGTTAATAAAAACTTTACATTTAAAATTAGAATGTTACATAAAACAAATTTTAAAAAACTATTTTTAAAAACAGAAACGCATTAGCTTCTGCCCGGGATTCACAAACCCACAGAAAATGCTGCAAAATGTAAAGAATCAAATTTACATTTTTTCTCCCTTTTATTTACTATTCAATAATTATTACATTTATTTAGCATGAACTCTTCCTCTCTGACACCTGATTTGAGTTGGCAACCAGTTTTTTAGAGGAAATTATCAGGTAATATATCCTGACTTTATTAATCTGATGAATAAATTACCAGATGTAATTTTCCACCACAATCCCCTTTTGTTAATAAAATATGCAATATTTTTATATTAATCCCATAAAATTTTATTTAATCTTTTTTTCTTGATGGTTCCTTCTGACCGTCCATTTCTAGCTTGAAAATAAAATTTTCCTGACTGTGAAAAGCTCAGTCCTGCATGGTTGAGTTTTACGTTCGTGCTGAAGAAAAGGCCAGGGACCGCAACATTTATGAATTGATTCTTTATAAATAACCGTTCACAGTTTGCATGCATTACTCTATCAGTTTTTAACTCCTGTTTGTTTGTTTTTTTCTTGCATTCTGCAGGCAGGGATTCGTAAACGACAAGGTGCCAGTGGAGGTTCTCATTGAAAAGTATCTGCGCTTGGACCAGCGAAAGATCCTAATCCCCATCGCAACCAGTGGAAATGTTGTGATCCCTAAAATACGGAAGTGAATACTTTTAAAGCACTTTTTTTTGTCTATTTATCTCTGTAAACAAATGTTATTTCTATATGGAGTTGTTAATTTCTTTCTTTCTATTCTTTCCATCATTGTATTGTTTTTTTCTTCTTCTGCATATGTAAATGTTGAGATGGTTGTGCTCTGATAAGTGGGATTGTATGAATTATCTTTTAATTTTATTCTCTTCTGATTGAAAACACAAATAAGTATAGTTTCATCCATTAATAAAGATTATTTGCATAACAGAAATCATTTTAGACTTTAAATTATTTTACCTGCTAGGTATTATGAAGCAGCTTACAGCTGTAGCTGAACTAAAAACTGGTTTTAAATTTTTTCGCTTTTTATTTTTTGGGAATTTTAGGTTGAAAGTTGTCAGATTTCTTCACTATCCACTAGATGGCGCAAATCACCTGAACTAGTCCAGGTGACTTGCGCCTTCAACAGCTCTCTTGTCTAAAATTAAAGGAACTGAAACCAAATCCCAAAACTACTGCAGACTTTTCCATTCATTTTATTGCTTGTTGAAGTCCAATTGGAAATGCTTTCTGCTAAATAATGTGCAATATTTCCATGGATGTTCGCTGGTTGCAGCTAACTTAAACTCAAGCTGTTGACTCAAAAGCATGCATAGTATTCAATTTCAGTTTTTTTTATACATTAGGATGAAAATTAACCAATTTATTTTGCACTAATATGAGAAAAGCTTGTTTTTATTGTAACTGGGCTGTAATTCCACGCCTTGACACCAGGGGCGTTGTTCTTGGAACGTGATTATGGAGAGCTGTCACTAGCTAACAACAACAGAAAATCCCGGTCGGCAAACGTTTTAATTGGACCCGACTTAAAGGTGAGTTTGTCCACAGATTAACCCAAAAATAATAATTTTAGGATTAATAACTTGTAACCCCACGATGGGGACGGTTGTGTCGCTATTATTTATCAATTGGCGTAAAAGTCCCGGTGTTATTGTTTGTCTCGGGTTAGCTGCTACAGGAGGGAAGCTAACCGAGACCAGCTCTGTGGAATTAGCTGCCATGTTACCGTTAGATTACCGTGGATTATTGATGGGCTTTCTGTAGTTTTATCAGGGTCGGACGCTGTCATTTGTCATTTAAAACTGTCCCTTTCGTCTTCCTGGGTGTTTTAAATTGAAATGAAGTGAGGTGGAGGCTGTGTGTATTGCTAGCAGGTTAACTACCTGCTCCGCCTGCAATGACTAACTCTAAAGTGTTAAAGTTTAGAGCATCTTAAGAGTTTTGGACTTCATGCAAAATCGGTTATTTTTAAATGAAAGTAAATTTGAGGTTCACATTTAAAATATAGGATATGACATTTTGTGTCGTGGCCCTTTTATACGTATCATTTACGATCTTTTACTCAATACATTATAGCATATTTGTTAGTGGTTTATGTTGGGGCTCGTATTTTACCTCCCAAGTAATTAACGAAGCAGCCCAGACACTGACAGGCTCACCAGCTGGTTGGTTTTATTGTTGTTTCAAAGATGACATGATAAAGTTTAGTAAGATATTACTGATACACCACAGACAAACAAGAGTAGCGCTACTGCAGCATATTGTTACTCTAAAGTAAAAAGTAGCAGCCAAGAGTAAAAAGTATTCTGTACAAAAGCTACTGAAGTACATCAGATATAGATATTTTTAATTTCATCTGTCAAAAATATGAAGTTATATGCAAATTCAGGTACTTCTAAGACTAATACGAATGAAAACAAAAAAAAACAACAACCTAGTAATTAGTATAATTGCAATATAAAGTAGAACACACAGAAGAAACACTTTTTCAAAAAAATTTTTTTCAATATAAAACATGAAAACGGCATGTGAACAAACAAAGCTTTGTTTTGGAAGCAATGTTAAGTTATTTACCGAGAATAACTTAACATTTGTTAAGATATAGGAATGACTGTTGAATTAATCACGATAATCATTCCTGTTGTTGACATTTTGTTGCTCTTATTTGTTGTTTCTCACCTCATTTCTCTATAAGATTTGCCTGCATTGACAAACGTAAACTGAATGAAAAATATCCACATAAACTTTTAAGACTTGTTTTTATTTTTGGTAAAGTTTGGCGAAACAACAAAGAAGTGAATCAACATTTCTGAAGGAAAAAATGCCCATTATTCCTTCATAAACTTAAAGTTTGTAGGAGTTTTATTTAACTGATTGTTTTTGCTTGTTTTCCACCTGCGTTTAGGAAATTATATTGTGTTTGAGTTACTCTTGTTTATGAATGTTTTGGTGAGTCTTTCATTCAGTCTGTTCTGAAAATATTAAGTCAAATTTACACATTTAAGCTTATTTAATGGCTTGAAAGTCATTTTTTAAAATTTAGCAGAACTTGTCGATGCATATCACCTGTTTCAGTTACATAATATTAATATACTTATAAAACGAAGTGAAATTTAATCTAAATTTGTGTTTCACGGTTGGTATAAACATTGTCTGGACACGGAGGCTAATAGCTTTCGTATCGTCTTGCAGTGCTTTTTGGCAACGCAGCAGTCTGTTGTTATCTTCTCAGCTAAACAGTTTACCACGTTAAAAACATTGTAGTATTTTTATGCAAACAGCTGTGAAAAGTATTTTGCTCTCAGTTGGACTTTTCAGTCACCCTTCACCTTCCCAGCCTTGAATCTGAAGCGGCTTGTAAGGAATAAATGGACTCACCTAAATGTGACACACACAATAAATCAGAGTTTCTATTTATTATAACTGAAAATGTAAATTTTGCCCCAGTGTCAGGGTCTTGCTTTGTGGTAGTGTTTGCTGCAGTAGTTGTTTCAAGATTTAAACACTTAGCAAGAAGCTAACATGACAGCTAGAATCAGTCCTGACTGGAAGAACTGGCTCATCCATTTCTTTTACTCAAACCTGTTGAACTTTTTCACATTTTGTCACTTTACAGCCATGAACCTTAAAGCTTCTTATTGGGATTTTATGGGATGGATCAACACAAAACGCATGAATGTGGAGAAAAAGGAAAATAACAACTGCTCTCAAATTTTCATACAGACATAAAAATCTGAAGTTTGTGCCTTGGATATAGTAGGGCTGAATTGATTAATTGTGATTAAACAATTATTTAAATAATCGTCAACCAATTTAGTGACTGATAATTATTAACTAGAGCATGCAGACTCAAAAAGGCCATTTTCTTAAAGAACAACATACTCAGGACAGTAATTATCCAAAACTGTAATGAAATATACACATATACATACTAGGACTGAATCAATTAATCACTATCAAGTGTGATTAACTGATTATTGAAATAACTGTCAACCAATTTAGTAATTGATTAATTGTTAACTGGAGAGTACAAACTCAAAAAAAGGTGACTTGCTGAAAGAACAACATACTCTGAGCAGATATTAAGAAAATAAACACATTTTGCATAGAAGATCAAATGTAATTTTACTCATTGGTTAACCCAAAAATGAACCCCAATACAATTACCAATAATAGTCAACTAATTTAATAAGCAATTAATTATTGACTGGAATATAAATATATAGAAAACATAATACACATATAGACATTTTGCATTTAAGATATAAAAATCACACATTTGTCGTTAAATATTTTCAACCAAGATTTCCTCAAGTGACAGTTTTAGCTGCACCTGGTTTAAATTTTGTACAAAGTCTCCTATTGAGTACTTTTGTTATCCGGGTATTAATCGGTTAATAAAAACAAACAAACATAAAAATAAAGCGATGAGCGCCACGCTGTGTTTATGAGAAGTAAAGGAAAGGCTGAGCTGATGCATCTTATGTTACAAATGATTCAGCGTTCACTAAACAAATGCTGCTATTGCATTTTAAAATGTTTATTTTCTTAATAAAAAGGAATTGAATATTTGTTTATTTGCATCTTTGATTGAATCAGCAGAATGTGGCAATTTTTTTTATTCGATAAATCGATTAATCGTCAGAATAATTGCAAGTTGCAGGCCAGGTTTAAATGTAAAATAAATGAAGTGTAGAGCTTGAATTGTCTGAACGAGGTGAGCGGAGGCATTAGTTATGCATTGGGGTCCCTCCTGCGTTTAACCTGCCAGGTGTGGAGAAAACAGCAGAGTTTTTGTTGGGAGCCACAGATGGGAGGAGGTGAAGGCCGGCTGCTAATGCTTTCTTTCTTTCTTTTTTCTTTTTTATTTTGCCCTTCGCTGTAATTGCGGGTCCGCACAAAGTCGGAGGACCGTTGTTGGTGGGGGGATGAAAGCGAGGCGAGCCGGTCGCTGCAGCAGAATCAATAGTTCATACCTCACTGAGATTGAGTTTTTAGGGAAGGAGAAGCGCCGTGACCGAGGGCAGAATATGAAATCGCTTCCACTGAGGCCGAGCGCGCTCGTTGCAATCGATCCCGGCTCCTGTACCAATTACAGCTTTAAGGTTCGTCTTTGGCTCGCCGCCGTCCTCACAGACCGGCGCTTTGGAAACAGACGTTGTGTTCGCTGACACTTTGACAAGCGCTGCAGTTTTTTCATCTCTCTTGGAAATTGCGCTCTGAAATGCCTTCATACTTTCAGTCTTTAATTTGGAGCGGAGATTGATTTCTTCTTTCTTATGTGAAATGTCGATGAAAAGGACATAACTGCAACTTTCTGTCCCACATGTTTTCAAATTTCACTTTTTTTTTTTTTACCTTCAGGTCAAATGTCTGGCTGTTGTGGATGTTTGTTCTCAACAAAGTGGGCTGATAAATTACAACATCTTGGTGCATAAAGCAAATATTTCCGGGTGAATTTTAGCAAATTAAAGCTTCATTTCATCAATATTCTGATGTTTGTTTGTTGGTATCAATAGCAGAATTATCTTCTTTTTATTTAAATTTTTTATTGTCATATAATAAATAAAAAATACAGATGTTAGAATTGGGTTTACAATAAAGAAAAAATAGGAAAAGAGTCCAGTGTAGTACTTTGTAAATGTGTAGTGTCTGTTGATATGATAAATCAAATGGAAATTTAATGAGCTCGTTTTAATTTACTGTGCGATTAATTGATTTATTGCTTGTTATGACAGGCCTATTTGTTTATTTCATAAATAATAGGTTATAAACTCTGACTGCTCTGTGCAGCAAATGAAACCGATTCTGTTTTATTTCATAACTTTTCTGGATACCTTACTGTGTTTATTTTCTATTATTTCAATGTTCTTGAGTCTCCATTTACCATTTTATTTAGCTTTTTTTAAACATCTTGTATTTCATTGTCAGAGTTGGGTAGTAAATGTACTTTTAGGAGTATTTTTTTTACTACAATTTACTTGAGTAATTTTATTATGACGTATTTCTACTCTTTCTACTCCTAAAATTTCTGGATTTTCTACCCACTGAATGAAAAACAAACCAAAAATTTACCAGACACAGACACACACTTACAGTTTCTGTTATAGTTTTGTACGTTTTATTTGGAAAGAAACTGATTTGTTATTTTCTGTTACTTATATGAATTATTGTCAATTTAACCCTTAAAATACCAAAATTTCCTCTTAACTTTATATTATTATGTAATTTTTAAATACTAAATGATTGATAACTTGGTTAGTTACTCAGTACTTTTCACCAAATACTTTTTTACTCTTATTGAGTATTTTTTGGGTACTCTGCCTGCTCTGGGTGTCGTTTCCCACCTGCAGGTTTAAAGTTTCCTCTCCTGTCTGTAGATCTGGATTTGATTTCTCTTTCATGCGTTTCTTTGATTTTCTGCCGCCTCCATCTAACCTCTTTTTGTTCCAATTTATCTTGGTGAATGGTTCCACAGATGCGGCTCCATCCTTCATCCACCTCTTGATTTTTCATTTCACTTTTCCTTTAATCGTCTCCCTCTGCGCTTTCTTCGCTGGTCATCTTCTCTCTCCGTCTCACCTGGTGCAGAATAAGAAAAGCTGCTGCTGATAATTTATGATAATTTATTCATTGATAGATGGAAATCTGGATTGATTAATTTGTTCCTGAGTATTTCAGGGCAAATTATCGACTGATTTTCTCAATAACTTTGATTTAAAATTCAGACCAAAGTCTAATTATCTATCTGTCTGTTCTAGTAACTTTGAATCTAATTTATTTATTGTTGAATATTTTATATTTCACTTTAATCCCATTGATTGGTTCTGATGACAGATTATGATCCCAGATTAAGGCGGCATATTGATATTGAAACAATGTCAGTTGTAAATAATGAAGATTAAATTGTGTCATGAATTCCTCATGACAGAATCCATCAGCTCCGCCTGATCGCACAGAACAAATAACAACTTCCTTCATCCCTCCCTCCCTTCTTTCTTTCTTTATTCCTTCCTTCCTTCTTTCTTTTTTCTTGTTTTTCTCCCTCCCTCCTTCTCTCTCTCCTTCCTTCCATCTGCCCATCCTTCCTTTCTTTCTTTCTTTGGTAAAACTTGTATAATTTATACAATGAAATTAATTTATTGTATAAATAAATTCATTTTAAACTTGATTCTTTCTGTTCAGGTGAACCAGGATCCTTGTTTATTTTTACGCCCCGACATTAAAACGATACTCAGAGACAGTTTCTCATCCTGCAACATGAACTGAATAATAATAATACTGACTCTACTGTGTCTGGTTCTGCCTGTAGGGGGCGCCCTGCTTCCTTCTGCTGTTCACCGATGCAGATGGACGTCGGGACCCGACGCTGACTAGAGGAAGTGTCACATTCCAGCTCTTCTCCTTCTTCTTCACCCTTGTGTCCCACTCCTCCCTCTGTCACACTGGCAATGTCCAGGGTCCCGAGTCCGCCGCCCCCTGCGGAAATGTCCAGCGGGCCCGTGGCCGAGAGCTGGTGCTACACGCAGGTAAGATGATTTCAACCTGCACAATTCTGTGACAATGCTTGTAAACGTTATTTGCAGTTGATAATTTCAGACACCAACTAAAAACTAAAAAGAGACAGAAATACTTTATTTGAAGAGTTGTGCATAAGACTGACATGAAACTTTTAATGCAAAGATAAAACTTTGGAACAAAACAAAGTTTAAAAAGGAGCTTATTGATAAATATGTTGTGTATGAAAAGTTTGAAAACTTACCTTAAGAAAGTAAAACAGTTCTTGAATAAATAAATTCAGGCATTTATCTATCATAAAACACCTCAATCTTTTGCTGCGTCGTCTCTGTCTAACAGATCAAAGTGGTGAAGTTTTCCTACATGTGGACCATCAACAACTTCAGCTTCTGTCGTGAGGAAATGGGCGAAGTCATCAAGAGTTCGACCTTCTCTTCTGGGGCCAACGACAAACTCAAATGGTGAGAATAACAGGAAATATTCTGTTAAAAAAACACAAAATACAGGCTGGAAATCAAACTTCATATTTTTACTCCCCAGTGTATTATAAGCCTGGCGGGCCACCAGGCTTTACTTCCTCCCCTGCCAGGCTAAGTGTTACCTGTTTATTTTAAATTATAATTTTTTTATATGTACAACAGTAGCAGTATAAGCAATATAAAACATTATTAATCTTTAGTATACAATTACCTATTTAAAAAGATAATGGCATAACCTTCTATTAATCTATTTTCTTTGTTGTTGATGTTTTATTTCCAAAATATTCTGTCAACTTTTTTAAACATGAAAACATTATAAGACAATGCTAACACCGCATTTGGCTAGTTTCCTGGGTGAGAACCTGAACCTTCATATCTCTGCTGTTGTGTTTAGTCCCTTAAATTTATCTTTTGCTGTAATTTAATCTACAAGTATTTTGAATCTGGACATTTTTTTCCAATTCTTTGCTAAATTTAGCTGGATTTCGAATCTTGCCAGCGATTTTCAGTTGGATTTAAGTCAGGACTTAAATATGTTACAACGACTAGGACGTTGTAACATATGAGTATTCAATTCAAAATGACTGTATTTACCTCAAAGAAAAACTAAATGTTGCCGTAACTCGTATCATTGAAGTATCATTGAAGAAAGAATGGTGATGAGATGCGAACAACACCAGAGGGAATAATTGTCCAAACATGCAACGCCTCAAAGAAAAAATAATTATCATAATATCTAAAAAAAAAAACAGCAAATCAGGGCTAACATAATGGAGCTGCTCCATGAATGGTGCCATTCTAGAAATTATGAATTAGAATTAAACTTTGAGCTAAACCATTCTCCGTAGTGCAAAAAAAAATACAAATCTTACCAAGTTTTTTTGCTCTTAATTTCTTCTGAATATAACTTAGTACAGTTTAAACGAGACAAAAATAAATTAGAAGTAGCTGTTCAGCAGGAAATAGGAGCTTTTTTTATGCCAATAATTTCTTGATATTAATGAAAAAGTGCTAGTTCCACTGGCAGTGTGTCTCACAACCGTTACCTAGCAACACCTGCCAATCCCAGCCCGTCACCTAGCAACCAAGTTCTAGTTCTACTAGCAGATTTTTTCACTTACAACAAGACATTTTCCCATTTTGTAGGTGAAGTATTCTTCCAGTGAAAACAGTACGTTTTGGGTCGGTTAGCACCAACAGGAGGTTTAAACTGCTTATTTCTTTTTTTCCTCAGGTGTTTGCGAGTGAATCCCAAAGGCCTGGATGAGGAAAGCAAAGATTACCTGTCTCTGTACCTGCTGCTGGTCAGCTGTCCAAAAGCAGAGGTGCGAGCAAAGTTCAAGTTCTCCATCCTCAACGCCAAGGGGGAGGAGACCAAAGCAATGGGTGAGCAAAAACATTAATAATAATAATAATAATAATAATAATATAGTTTAGTTATAATGCCCTGTATATCAAAGGGCAGGAAACAAGAACAAAACAAGCTATTTGAATTAACATTATGGAGCATTCAGAGCTGGGTAGTAACTAGTTATATTAACGCGAGTAACATTTTTGAACAAATGTACTTATAGAAGTATTTTTACTATGCTGTACTTCTGAGTAATTTTATTGTGAAGTATTTTTACTCTTACTGGAGCAAAATGTCTGGATTTTCTACCCACTGAGTGAAAAACAAACATGTTTTAACCAAAAATTCACCAGACACAGACACACCTGCAGTTTCTGTTAAAGTTTCATAAGTTTTCTTTCTTTTCCTTTTGCCTGATTTCATTATTTTTGTTACTTGTCATTTTCATCTTTAAAATGCGAAAATTTCCACTTTTTTTGGTTCATCTGATGATGTAATTTAAAAACAATTAATGATTTAGGATTTGATTAATTATTTTGTAATGTTTTTACCTAATACCTTTTTACTTTCCTTGAGTAATTTCTTGGACAGCTACTTTTTACTTGAGTAAAAATATGTTGTATTACTCCTACTTGAGTACAATTTTTGGATAGTCCTCCCACCTGTGGTAACATTTTAAAATGATAATTTTTTACAGTGTATTTCTTTTAAATGTTGAACCATTTCTTTGTCCGTCTGCAGAAAGCCAGAGGGCGTACCGCTTCGTCCAGGGAAAAGACTGGGGCTTTAAGAAGTTCATCCGGAGAGACTTCCTCCTGGACGAGGCTAACGGTCTCCTACCTGACGATAAGCTAACGCTGTTCTGCGAGGTAACGCTGATTTTTCTCCCGCTTTCATCGCGTTTACTGAGCTGTGTTTCAGCTGCGGCTTTGCTTCCTTCAGGTGAGCGTTGTGCAGGACTCGGTCAACATATCGGGTCAGAACACGATGAACATGGTGAAGGTACCGGACTGCCGGCTAGCGGACGAGCTGGGTGGCTTGTGGGAGAACTCGCGCTTCACAGACTGCTCCCTGTGTGTGGCTGGACAGGAGTTTCAGGCCCACAAAGCCATCCTGGCAGGTAAACAAACACACCCATCAGGTTAACCCTGAAACCCTCCAAGTCCTAAGTTTCAAATTTCCGCCTGGATATTTTTGCTTATTTTAATTGTATGCAGTTCTTTAAATGTCCTGTGTGTAAATATATTTTCCGATTTATCCATAACAACTAGAACTTTCAGTATCTAGGAAGTTATTTTCGCAGTTTACCTCCAGTTAATTTCACTTCCTGCTACGGTGGGAGTGAAATTACCGTAATAACCCGACGTTGGCTGGAAAGCGCAACGTCTCCCCTTTCCAAAACTGTTGGAATTTTTCAGATAGCACAAAGTCTGGGGGTTATTACAATAATTTGTCTGGGTCATCGCTGATAGGTTCGGTCTGGAATTGACATGACGCCGGCTCCGCCCCCTGCTGACATAGAGCAATCCTCCCCCAATCATTCCAGGGCATTTGTCAGAAACTGACCAATCAGCATTCCAAGTACAGTTCTCCAACAGTATTGACAGTTTCTATCATAGAAAACACTCTGCAGTCACAGCGATTTTGAGGAAAATAATAGATAATCACGGTCCAAGTTGTCAGTGGGTAATATTCAATCCCAACAGCCATCACCCAGAACATACAGAGGGTGGAATACAATTTATCACATTTCCAAAATCAAAAAGGAGTCTGGAATAACGCAAGAAATGGATCATGGACTGCAGCCGACCTCACGTCCAGTTAAATGAAACCGATGGACGGGAACTACCACGTTAGTCAGCACCACGAAGGTAACTGGTAGTAATTACCTTCAGTAACGATTCTTACTGATAACTCTGTGCTAACGGCTCACAACTCAGTTAGATTAAAGTAACAATGCTAAACATCTAATCATTTCCAGATCAATAAGTGAAGGTAGTTATGCTGGATTTTATGCGTATAGATTCCAACAGTCGCTCTATGGCAGCATGAAAACAGACTGCGCTAACCTGCTATCTTGGCATTTCAACACCGTTTCATACTATTGTTTATTTCTAAGCATTTTCCTGAAGGCGGATTTTCACAAGCCGGTATTATTTAAGTAATTACTCACCCATTTTGTCCCGCAGCGTTCACACTTACATCCAATCAGACTTTTTTGTCCCTCATTTTTTCCTCTTGGGCTTTATCGTTGATTTTTCCGTTATTTCCTGCTAACAACCTTACAGACCTGACGTAGGACTAGTTACAGAATTTTCTTGCCCGCCGTCTTTGCCTCAGTGTTGGTTTATAAGGCGAAATTGACTCAAAAAATGTCTAGGGTAACGCACTGAGGTCCGTTAGTCTGCCTTAATAACGGTGTGGTTGTCGGGGGACTGCTCTACTTCCGCATGGGGGCGGAGCCGACGTCATGTCATTTGTTAAGGAATAATTGACTTAAAACAAGCTTGCATGTGCTCAAAAGTGCTTGATATTGTTTCCTCTGTTTCAGCGCGTTCCCCTGTATTCAGCGCCATGTTTGAGCACGAGATGGAGGAGAGCAAAAAGGTGAGTCCGAACCGTCCCTCTCCTAAAAAATTAGCTTGTTTTGTTCCTTGATGGCTGTAATTTTCCAATTTTTGAAAGATTGCGTGTCACTGAACAGCTGCAACAGAAAGGTGTTTGCAGAAACTGGATGATAGTGAAACCCAAACGCAATTGTCCCGCTTTCACTCGGGGGTCGGGACTCATCCTTCACTGTCAGAGCCACAGAAACAGAGAATTGCTTTTTCACCTCTTCTGTTGACGACAAGAGATGAAATTACAGCCCCACTGATTTTTGTTTGTTTAGTCAGACCAGCAGAGATACTTTTAATTTTAAATGTAAATGTATTAATTTGAAAAAATGTACAATTAGATCATATTTACATTGGTTTTCACTAAAGTGGCATAATTTGTCTTTGATGAAGCACATAACTTGATATCTTTACAAATACAATAAAAGGGCTGACGTGTCCCAGCGTTCGTTTTAATTGATTTATTGTATATTTAGGATAATTAAGTGAAAATTTAACAACACATTTTGAAAAAAAAATACCAGAAAATGAGAAAAAAGGAAAGAAAAAACCCTACGGATTAGCTCCTCACCACCTTTTCTTTAGTGCGGTGTTCTTTCATGATTTGTTGCAGAAATTATAGGTAAAAACTAAGCAGGTAAATGTTATTTTTTTCCTTTTCAAATGTTATTAAAACTGATGGGGAAAAACCTGAAGAAGGATGAAATTTCAAAGTGGAAAATGTGTAGAAACTCTGGACACAAGAACAAAAATAAAATTTTAAGTGAATGTTTCACAATCTGTGTTTCAAGCATCTGTTATCAGTGAAAAATAATAAAAGTCAAAGTTGAATAGCTGTGAAAAAATACCTATGAAATTCCCTTATTCACTGGAATAACTAAAGTTTTACTGATCACAAACAGGGTTTTAATAAATCTCATTAATCAACCGTCCTCCTTCGTCAGAATCGTGTGGAGATCAACGACGTGGAGCCAGAAGTTTTCAAGGAGATGATGTGCTTCATTTACACAGACAAAGCTCCCAACCTGGACAAGATGGCCGACGACCTGCTAGCAGCAGCCGATAAGGTAATGCACTCACTTTCTCCTCATAGGTTGGAATGAAGACATTTCAGCAGTAGATATTTTATTATATTCTTCATTAAGCAGGTAGAAAACATGTCATTTGTAAATATTTCCAGTGTGATTCAGGTCACATACACCAGGTAACGCATTTCGAAATGCAGCTACATTTAAGTTTCTACAATTACTGTTTATTATATCCAATTGTTTATGATCTTCTGCCTGGCTATTGTTAAAAATTGATACCATGGGGAAAACAGCCGCCCAACTGTTAGCTGACGATGAATAGCTTTGGTTTTAGCTGACAGGTTGTCAATATAAGGCGCTAAATCTTAATTGTACCCCTGATATATAAAAAGAAAAGGGACGCGGTGCTTTGCGTCCCTACTAATTGTCAACACTGCAACAACTAGATATCAAGGCCAGGAAAAAGTTTATTTAAGAGAAAGAAATATATATAGGGAGAGGGCAGCAGTTCTGTTATGCTAGCTTGACTTTGAAAACCGTAACATGTAGATGTGCTGTGGAATTCGGTGTGTTTCGTTTCAGATAAAAAACAAAAAAAGGCGACACTCTTTGATGTTATTAATCTCAAAACAAACATCGAGCCTGAAAACATAAAACTGTAACGGACTGAATGTTCGGTTCTTCATGTGGGAAATGTTTGGTGTTGAAACCTGAAACGTAAAGCGGCGTTGTTGTCAGTTGCTACAGCAACGAGTCTGCGTGTAGCGTAGCCGGCACAAAAAGCGAGAAGAAATAAGAATATGAGTTATTCCTCAATGGTTTTCTGCGGTTTTTTTCCTTCCTTTTTTGTGGTGCATTGCACTGAATTAATAATAAAACCCACAACTCCAGGTTTCACTTTGCTAACGGTGCTGTTTCTCCGCGACATTGCGGTTATGGATTTTGCGTAATTTTTAAATGTAAACAAGAACAAGCAACATTCAAATAGGAAACATTCAGTTTAAACGCACTTTAAAATTGATTCAGAATTCACAGGGTTGCACCTCCAGTTCAAGTAGTGCTATTTTTACCTGAGTACATTTTTTGTAGCTGCACTATCCTCCTCTTATAACCAGTTTTCTCTGTCAGAAGTTAGATTTAAAATTTTGTTGCTATAAAATAGAGGTAAGTATAGGGAACACTGAAGCCTCTGTGTCTCTGTCTTCTTTCAGTACGCTCTGGAGAGACTCAAGGTCATGTGCGAAGACGCGCTGTGCACCAGCCTGTCCGTGGAGAACGCCGCCGAGATCCTCATCCTGGCCGACCTGCACAGCGCCGACCAGCTCAAAACGCAGGCGGTCGACTTCATCAACTAGTGAGTTCACACACAGACGGCCGCTCTTCGTCGCGCCTCACAGGTCCGCCGTGTTCGCGTCGTGTCAGCTCGTTTAATCTCGTTTCTTCCTTTCAGACGGCACCAGGACTCTGGTTTGTTAGAGTTCCTGATTTAATTTCACACGTGTCTCGGCGAAGTGGCGGGTTTGATGTTATTAAAGCGTGGCGAATGTTCCCGAAGGATCGGGGCATCCTGACTCCTCGCCGCGCCCCATTGCCACCTCCTCTGTTGCCGCAGAGACGGGATGTGTGATAAAGATCGATCACGTGTCTTTACAGACTTCTGGCTCACACAGACTTTGTGTAGGAGCCGACGATGGGTCACAAAAATGTTTGCTTTAGTGGTAAGAAACATAAATAGACAAAATATGATGAAGAAACGCACTACCCCTTTCTCAATACTGAATGTTTTTTACTGATTCATCATGATAAATGTAGTTTTTTGTGAGGATTCACATACGGGCGAAGTGATTAATCACAATTAATCGATTGTTGAAGTAACTATCAATTCATTTAGTAATCGATAAATGGAGTACACAGACTCAAAAAAGAGACCAATTTCTGAAAGAACATCACAGCAATTAAGCCAAAACTGTAAATATGTTCGACCCAAACTATTCAAATGTCTGTTATAGGTCAAGGTTCAACTTCTTAAAAACAGAAATCTCCTTTTAGGGAAATGTTTCTATCTAATTGTCAATCAGTTAATCCAGAAATAATCAGCAGCTCCACAGAAAAGCCAGAATTTTCACATGTTGATGTTAAAGTATTTTTAGCTGCAGATTTCCTGGAATTAATCAAACTTTCACTAAAGGGATTCTGTTACTGCATTTTAGGTAATAAAATGTTTATTTTCTTATTTAAAAAAATAATTTAATTATTTGTTCATTTGCATCTTTTAATGCATTTCTAATATTTTATGTTTATGTTTTGTTGTTTTGTGTGCTGAATGAAATACAGGAAAGAAATTAAGCAGATTTGCAGATTGTTTGGTAAAATAATGCAACGTTTCTATGATGGACAAATTTTGGTGTTGAGTTCAACTCTAAAACATTTTAAAATGTCAAAAAACCTCAAAATATCAGGAGTTTTAGTTCATAACAGAGATGCTTTAAGTATCTTGTAAAGCCCTTTTTTCAGAAAAACGTTGTGGAAGATATTTATTAAAATATGTTGATATTCTTTGGAAGTGGGAATACTGGGACTTTCTCTTATTTATTGATTTTTTTTATTTTGAATTTGAATTTTCTATAGATTTGTTTTATTTTTAATGATTGATTTTTTTTAATAGTTATTGATTAGAAAAAATATTTAAAAGAAAACATTCAATGTTCTGCCGGATCACGGCAGTTTGTTAGTAAACTGTAGTTTGTCTGGAACAGCTGGTTAGTAAACAAACTACCGTTTTCATTCTCTCCATAACAATAAATATGATTAAATGGAAAATGTGAAATTCAGAAAAATAAAACTGATTTATTTTATGATATGATATCGGTGTATGATATTGTATCATACACCGATACAATATCGGTGTATGATAACCGATATTGATATCGGTTATCAATATTGATATCGATCGATCGGTTCATCCTTCGTTTTTTGGTATTCCAACTGATTTTTAATGGTTTTTTTTTTAATTCTCTTATTTATTGATTCTTTTTTATTTTTAATTTACATTTTTTACAGAATGTTTTTTTTTTTTCCTGATTTCTACTTAAGTTGAAGAAATCAGGAATCTGGACTTTATTACGAACCTTAAAGGTTAACAGATAAAAAAACAAACTTATAATTATGATTATAGTGAACAGCATTTAATTTCCTTTGGGGACCAAAAGGAAATAAAAATTTTTATTTCCTTTTCTTTTTTTATTTGAAATGAATGTCCAGCTATGAGAACCATTTTTTCTACATGTGCCAGGCGGTTCAGTTTGACCTCTGGTGACCTCTGTCTCTCGTCCCTCCAGCCACGCAGCGGAGGTGATGGAAACCGCCGGCTGGAAGTCGATGGTCGCCTCCCATCCGCACCTGGTGGCCGAAGCTTACCGCTCGCTGGCGTCCGCCCAGTGCCCCTTCCTCGGACCGCCCCGCAAGCGCCTCAAACAATCCTAAAGGCAACAAAACACACTCTCGCTCGCTCTCTCTCTCTCTCACACACACACGCACAGACAAAAGCTCCCAGACACACAGGGATAACCAGTCTCCTTGATGTTACCTACAACACTACCACCCAGAACCTGCTGTATCCTGTCTTTTTAAAGAAGAAGAAGAGGAAGAGGAAGAGGAGGAGGAGGGGATTGTAACGTGGATCTTTTAGTGTTTACAATAAAACCCGCAGAACCCTGTTTTTCTTCTTGCTCCCCGGTTCTGATGTTGTTCTCCTTTTTTTTTTTATTATTATTATTATTTTTTTTTCCTCGCGTATCCAAGGAAGAGCGGAGCGCCCCCTCAAAATTCGCAGATTTGGAGCGCGGGGGCAAATAAAGTGTCTGTTTTATCGTAAAGCGAATAGCGCGATCCACCCAAGAGACTCGAGGACTCTGTAGGGAGGGCTCCGGTTACAAACTGGAAACCCCGAAAAGAAAACCAAGGGCTAGTCAAAATCGAAAAGTTCCCAGTAAAACTTGGGGGAAAAAGAAAAATTGCACTAACGCCACAAATCAGCCCTCGCCAACCCGTAACCAGCGGCAACCTAGATATACTGTAGGCAAGCACACAACGGACCCAGCTGGACCACAACCACCACCAACAACAACAACAAGTTCCCTTTAAGAAAATCTGTCTGCAAGTGACTCAAACAAACACCGGCGTCCATTTTTCTGTCTTCTGAACGCCAGGAAGCATAAAGAAATAAAAGAAACGCACAACTAGATGTCGTTGGTGTTTCTCATGAAGTCTGAGAACAACGTCTGGAAATGGTTACGGATATTTAAAACAACAACAAAGGGTTCGGTCAGACACGCTGTTTTGTTTTTTCGCTTCCATAGGAAATAGCGCAGATATATATTTGTGTTTCAGGACCGAGAGCGTTTTTCTTTGCAGCATAAAGACTAAAGGGAAATGAGATTACAATGAACACGTTTTAATGTTCAGAATATATCGATTGCAGACAAAAACAAAAAAAAGGAAGTCCTGAACTACAGAAAATACAGTCAATGTGAAAAGAAAGTACACCCTCAGTCAGTTCCTGGGTTTTAATGTTTAAATTTCCTGTTGTTTAACAGGCTAAGAAATTATTTAAACCAAACCTCAGATTCCACCACTATTTATTAAAATGGAAAAAGTTTGGTACAAAAAAATTAAGTACACCCCCTAAATATGTACAAAATGGGTAAAACCCTTGAATTTAAGGGGTTGTACTTTGTTTTTCTTTTCTTTTGTTTTTAGCCATGGCTGTACATTTGAAGTTTTCATTTCAAACTGTTGGAAAATTGTAACGATAGAAGGAACCGTTGTTTCTTTTCCTGTAGATATTTCTGATTTTGAGAAGTGACACTTAGCTGTTGCCATTTTTTTGTTCCCAGAAAAAAAATAAACCACAACTATTTTTTATTGAACGCAGTTCTGATGTCGTCTGAGTGTTTTTATGGACACAAATGATATAAAATATTCTGATTGTTGCTTATCAGAACTCCTGGTATAGAGCCTGCAAATCCTTAAATGTATTTTAATGTTTTACCAAAGAATTAGGGATATGCTATGGCATCACATTCCTGACAAAAACCTTAAGTAGTGTATTACAACAGTTAATTTTTCTTAACAAAGGTCACATTTCCATTTATTTGCACGCTCCATGAACGCAGCATGGGAAGTAGTAATAAAATGAAGATGACTAGGGAAAGCCCTCTTCATCAGACTGTTCAATCCCTCCAGGATTTTGTGATTGTTTTTGTAATTGTTTTTTGCAAAAATTACTAATTTGTGGTTATGTTTTAGAAATATCTGCATGGAAATTTGTGTTTATGTAAGTAAATGACACACACACACCCACACACACACACTTTTGTTAAAGGTTTCTAATTTTTTTTTTATTGAAAGAAACTGATTTGGATTTTTCTTTTTAATTTGCCTCATGTTGTATTTATGTTATTTATATGAATTATTTGCATTCTGATCTCTAACATACCAAAATTTCAACATAACTTTGTATTTTGTCCGTCTTCTGATGTGATTTTTAAAATATTAATTAATAGATGTTTTTGATCAGTTACTCAGATTTTGAGTAGACTTTTTACCATGTTTTTAAAAAAATCTTTCTTTATTCTTACTTGAGTAAAAGTTTAATGTTCGGAAACACAAACACCTTAGATTTTGAACCTGGATCTTGATCTGATCCCACATGAGGTTTGAGAAAATAGCAAAGAAAAATAAAAAGCGTTGAACATGCAGAAATAAAATAACATAAAGCTCCTTACTTTGGCGCTTTTTGCGGGGAACTCGTGCAGAACTGTGTCGCTGTAAGCAGGTTCTCAGCATGAAATGTGTCAACTCTGCAACCCTGACTAACTGTTTTCTCACGTCCACTGCAGCCCGAGAGTTTCTCTCTTTTTCCTTCTAAAAACCTTCAAAGAGCCGAGGTGCTAATTGGAGGATTTCCATTGACTGGGGGTGAAAGGTCATTGCGTTTGTTGCTTCACGCTTCCCTCTGATTCTGTGTGAATTTTAAATTCAGAGCTTTTAGGGCTGACGAGTTTCTTCAAAGATGTTCTTTCAGTTTCAATTAATAGTACATTTTTTCATACATTATGAAACCTTTTATCTTGGACTAAAAAATTAACCATTATGTATTTAGCATCTCCTTAATCATGTAATGCTGAAATATTACAATTATTTTTCATTTTCTTGCATAAAATTTAAATTTCAAGTTAAAATAAAAAATATTTTATTGACTCCCAAAGGGAAATTAAATAACAAATAACTTTTTTACATAAGTTTTAAGTTTACTTAGTTTGAAAGTTTTTTCCCCCCCTTTTAGTAAATGTAATCAATGTTAAAAAACAGCTTTTTTCTCTGGTTATCTTAGATATTTAAGGTTTAAATGCGCTGAATGTGTGTTATTTTATGGTTTCTGTTTGGATCAGACATTATGAACTCTTAATTAAAACCAAAATAACTGATTGCAAATATGACACCAGAGAATTATACAACATTTTCTTGCTGGAAACCATAAGCAGATGGTATAAATGTATTTTAAAATCACAAAAAAGACAAATTATTTTGAAAATATCTGTCACCAGACAACTTAAACTGCAAAAGTTTTAAAAAAAGGCGATATTATGAAGGTTATATTTTTACATATTCAACTCCAGATCATTCTGGTTCCTTTTAGTTTGACCATTTTTGATAGATATTGAAAAATAATATCAGCTACAATCATTTATTTTTCAACAGGAGACATCACCTAGACATATATTTTACTATGTTTAATCAAGCATGTTCTCAAAAGGTGCCGTTTGTAAAGTTACAGAATCAAAATTAAAAGCAAAAAGTTTATATTTAGCTTGTCATAAGAGGGAAAAATACACATTTCTCAAAGTCACATTTTCACCAGGTTATTTGTTCATATATTAAGATTACAGTACCAAACTAAGCTCAGCTAGCAAGCTAAATATTTACCACTAACCTAAATAATTAGCTCAATTTAATTAGTAAGCTAAATATTCACTAATATTTAGATCTCTCAATATTAGTAAGCTAACGTTTAGCTAACTAATATTTACCAGCTAATTAGCTTACTATTAAGCTAGTAAGCTAAGTACTTAGCTTATCAGTGAAATATTTGTTCTGAGCTAAATATTAGCAAGTTAACAAGCTAAATATGTTTTTTTACAAACTGTTTAGTTTAACTAAATATTAATAAGTTAGCTAGCTAAATATTAAGCTCCCAAACTTATAGTTAGCTCATATTAACAAGTTAGCAAGCTAAATATTTCGCTCCAAGCTAAAGTTTTAGCACGTTGGCATGCTAAATATGTTGTTTACAAACTATTTAGCTAAATATTTAACGACCAAGCTATATATTTAATTTATGTTTAGCTCCAAGCTAAATATTAGCAAAATATTAGTACATTAGTGAGCTAATATGCTAATATTTAGGTAGGTTGTTTCTTACAAGCTATAAAGCTATTTAGCTTGTAAGCTCCAAACTAAATATTTAGTTCCAAACAAATATTAAGAAGTTAGCAAGCTAAAGATTTTGTTCCAAACTAAATATTAAGAAGTTAGCAAGCTAAATCTTTTGTTTGGGTCTAAATATCTAGTTAGTAAACTAAATATGTAACTTGCTAAATGAATATTTACTTTGAAACTGGGACATTTATAAGTGAATGAATAATATGGTGAGAATATGAAAAGAAAACCTATTTTTCCCGCTTATAACAGGCTAAATAATCCAAATTATTGCTGTTAATATTTGACTCACTTACTGTACAAACAGCATTCCATATATTTTAGGATAAAGTTTTGAACGGCTCAAACTGCATCCTCCCTTCATCCTCGTCACCTGGCCCCATGTTTACCCTGTGGGCAGGTAGGGTGGGACCTGGGAGCTGTAGTCCGGACAGACCTTCTGGACCAGCCTGTAATCCGTGCTGTAGAACGACATGTAGACGCAGATGACCTGGAAAGGCTTGGAGCACATCCAGGTGATGTGGCTCTGGGTTTGTTCTTGGTCGCACGTCTTCGACGGGTCGTAGTTGCACAGCATCACCTTCTTGCTGCGTTCGGTTTTCTCGTAGTCCACCCTGCAGTTGAACGTCTTCGACTCCTTGGGGTGGACCACGCTCTGGCGCTCCAGGTCGAACGCCACCTCCTTCATGGGCGGGACCAGGCTGACCGACACGTTGCCAACACCCGTGGAGTTGTGACGGAAGTAGACGCCGAGAGAGCCGTTGCCGTGGTCCACGATCTTCCCCATTATCAGCAAATTCAGCTTGACGGTTTTGATGTTCGAGTAAAAGTCGCCCCAGCTGAACAACCTCGACGGTTTGGAGAGTCCTTGAACGTTCATGATGGGCTGAAGCTTAATTTTTACCAATGGGTTGGACTTGGACTTGGGGATTTCCCAAAGCCTCTGCTTCGACAGAGGAACCGAGGGATTGTTGAGGACTTTGGAGTTCTGGACAACAGTCCTGGACTGAAGGCCCCAGATTTTCTGGAGATGCTCCTCTTGGTCTCTGTGGGGTTGAGGTGATGAGTTCATGAAGGTGAAGTTGCTCTGAGTCTCAAGTTGACAGAGAACCAGCTAGATGGGAAATAATGAGAAAATACAAACAATGAGCCTCAGAGGAAGTTTCAAAGAGCATTACTAGATTCAAACTAGAGACTTTTTTAGCAACTTCTTTCAACCTACAGGGTCTACCAATTCTGATCTTTGTAGTTTTGGGTTTTACTTATAAATTTTGTTTGAATTTATAGTGTAAATCAAATTTTACAAAGATATTTTTACTTCCCTACCAATACCTGAATAAATGTTTCCAGAATACAGAGAAACCACACAGTTTTTGTAGCCGTGAGAAAACGTCTGACATTATTCTAGCCAGACATTTGAGCTCAAATTTGGTAAAGTTAATTTAAACTGGTTAATTATTGGCTAAAGACTTTAATGTTAATCCCAGAAGCTTAATATTAATCAACTTTTCAAGTATAGATACCACAAAATGCTAAGTTTTAAACAACTACTCATGATTTGTGCTCACAAATTCACAAAATCAGTATTTGTATCCAACCAGTTCTTTTTGACTGCCAGCAGAGGACACAAAAAAGTACTCAAGTAAGAGCAGCACTACTTCAACAATGTATTTTTACTCAAGTAAAAGTAAAAAGTAGCCATCTAAGAAATGGCTCAAGTAAGAGTGAAAAAGTGTTTGGTGAAAAGTTTACTCAAGTTCTGAGTAACTGATCAAGTTATCAATCATTTAATATTTAAAAACTACATTATCAGACAGACCAAAATATAAAGTTAAGTGAAAATTTTGGTATTTTAAGGACCAAAAGGACAATAATTCATATCAATAACAAAAAATAAAAACAGGGAAAAGAAAATTTTTCTAAATCAGTTTTTTCCAGTAAACAACTTATGAAACTTTAACAAAAACTGCAGGTGTTTGTCTGGTGAATTTCTGGTTAAAACATGTTTGTTTTTCATTCAGCAGGTAGAAAATCCAGAAATTTTACTCATGCAAGAGTAGAAATATTTCATAATAAAATTACTCAAGTAAAAGTCAAAAGTACAAGTAAATTATTTCTGTATATTAATCAGCCTGAATTTGTAGTGAAGTTAAATAATTTGAAGTTGGATTTCCTTCATTATTCCACAGAGAAGCATTAATAATAATGAACTACACTGCAAAAACACAAAACCTTACCAATCAATTTGTCTAGTTTCTAGTGCAAATGTCTTGGTACACTTTAAATAAAACAAAACTAAATTAGAAAAATCTTTTCAGAAAGATAGGCGCTTGTTTTAAGTCAATAATTCTTAAATATTGGTTAAAAATTACTAGTTCCACTGGCAGATTATTTCACTTATAACAAAATATTTTTCACATGTTAAAAGTGAAATATTCTGTAGTAAAACTAGAACCTTTTCACCAAAATTAAGGAATTACTGACTTATAACAAGCTCTTTATATATTGCTGAAAAGTCACTTGTAAGTTGGTTTTGTCTTAATTCAAGTGTATTAAACTGTTTCCACTACAAACGAGAGTAAAAATACTTGGTATGATTTGCATTTTTTGCAGTGTCCTGCACCTAGTTCTTGTTACTTAAATTTTATTAGTTGCTCAAGAGAAAATCAGTTAAAAAGTATCATTAAAGGCTCTAATTTACAACGATATTCATCGCAGCTTCTTTCAGCATATTCTCTTCTGAAAACACTACAAAAATTATTTGAAGCATAAATTAATCACCACATTTCTTTCCTTCTAGTTTGTAAAAAAAAAAACTTGCATTCTTGTTACTTTTAAGCATTTTATCCCCAGTTTGTTTCAATTTACTGCACAGCTGTTTAAATCTGTTAAATTAGATTTTTACTCACCAAATTAAAGCTTCCAGTCAGAAGGATCCAGCGGCAGGAGAACCTCTCCATCGTTCCACATCTACCTGAGCCTCATTCAGGACGAGCCACGCGTAACGTGATCACCTCTGGAGCAGGAAGCGCCGGTAAGCTGCTGCCTCTGACTGGGAGAACCTCTTGGATCTGGACGTTTTGCTCCGTCTTCCTCACCTCCCCCTCTTCATCGCTCACACACACTTTTCTTTCTTGAAATCCCCCAAAACACACAGAGTTTACTGTTCACCTCTGTTTCAGCTGAGTACTTCATCCACCGTGTTTGTAATGAATTAGTCGATTAAAATCTGATTTTATTTGCATCTTAAATGAAGAGGAGGCGGATCAGATGTGGTGAAATTCTGCCATCTTGTGGCCAGCAGAAAGAATGCAGTGTGAGCTCGAAGAAAACATATTAAAAGTACAAAATTAGTCAATTATTTAATTAAAAATACACAGCTTCATTTGTTGCCATGCTCAGGAATTAATTAACTTGCAATATTTCAATAAAACAATCAATGCAGTCGGATTTTTGTATTTATTTTTCATGTACTTTATACATTGATATAAACTAAAGAGGGTTTGTGGCTGTCGGAGCAAATTGAAACACAACAAAAACACGAAATCCTACTATGTATTTTTGGTTTATTTCATTGTGCAAATATCTTAATGCACGTGAAATAAGAGGAAAACTAGCTTAAAGTAACTTACAAGGAGCTGGTTTTAAGTCAATAATTTATCAATATTGATGTAAAAGTTTTGCTGTCAGATTATTTCACTAAAAACATGGTGAAAATATCTCGTTATAAGTGAAACTAGCACTTTTTAATCAATATTAAAACGAGTCAGAACTCTGGGTTTTTTGTTGGTTCTGCTTCTCATTTTATTTAGCTTCATGTTTTAGTTCACTTTAGTTTAGCCTTTCATGGTCCTTTTGATATTATTATTATTTGAGATATTTAGTGAAATAAGAATTGTCTCATTGCTTTCCTTATTTTCAGTCCTTTATACTGTTTCTAGGTTTATTCTTTAGTTCTGTCCTTGTTTGTCTGAGTCCATGTCCAGCCTTCTTTAATGATTATAGTTTAATTTTATTTTATCCTTCTAGTTATTTCAGCCTCCCTGCAGTGTTTCTAGTAATGTTTCTTTCTTAATTTCATCACCGTAGGTTCAGTTATTCTTCCATGTCTGAGTCTATGTACTGTATATCTTCCTTTAGTAATTCTAGTTAATTTATTTCTTTGTTTAGATCTTCTAGTTTCTCTAGCTCTATGTTCCTTAGTTCTTACTGTTGTTAGATCGGCCTTGTTTCTATTTAGGGTGGTTATGGTTTCCCTCATGTCTTTCTCTCCTAGTTCATCAGGTTTTTCTTACTCTTAGTTTTTTTTGCATTAGTTGTATTTTTCAGTTCCCTGTTTCCTCCCTTTGTGTTCCCAGCAGATCTTAGGTTCCCTCTGCCACCTTCTCTCCGCCCCTCAGCTCCTGTGCCAGTTACTCACAGCTGAAATCACTCTTCCCATCTAGCTCTGCCATTGTTCCATTTACTGCCTCCCAGTATTTCAGCTCCTCCATCCCAGTCACAACTCGCCAGTCCGTCTCGTCACCCTGATGGTCACTGCCCATGTTTCCCTCCCTGGATTACCTGTTGTTCCCTCGTGTTTCCAGTTTGTTTTGTTTTTGGATTTTGTGTTGGTTCATTTTTTTCATTAAAACATCCATTTATTTCTACGCCTACTTCCTGCTGCGTTTGGGTCCACCGCCACACCATGACAACCTGCTCATATATCTTGCTTAAAATTCATTTTTAAATGAGTTTTTCTTATTTCAAGTGTATTAAGATATTTGCATTAGAAACTGCACCAAAAATACTTTGCAAGATTTTGTATTTTTGAAGTAAATCCTACAAAAACAAGCCCAAACCATCACTCCTCCACTGCCGCACATCACAGTGAGTGAGGATTTGTAAAATGTCTCCATCTTGTTCTCGTTCCAAAGCTGTTTTTGTTTGTTTCGGTGCAGATTTGCAAACCAAAGCAGCGCTGCTGCATTCCTTTCAGAGTGAGGAACCGTTTTCCTGACAGCCCTTCCCAACAAGTCGTACTTGTTTAGTTTATTTTTGATTCTCCTGACGTGAACTTTAAACACCGCAGGCCTTTACGGTCTCTGATGGAGCTCCTGCACTGCAAAAATACAACATCTTATTCTAATAAGTAGTTTTTAGTGCAAATATCTTAATACACTTGAAATAAGAGAAAACTAATTTACACAGGTGCTGAGGGCAAAACATCCATGTACTGTTTTAAAAGAAGCTTTAAGACTTTTTTTTTTAGCAAAACTTTTGGTTCATTTTCTGAGATATTGGTTTTAATCTCATTTATTGATTTATTTTTCTCCACTAAAATTGCTTGTTTTGTTTCGGGGTTTTTTGCCCTTTGAGATTTAAAGATATAAAGGGCATTATAAATCAAATTTGTAATAATAATAATAACTATTGTTATCTATTATTATTACAAGTTTCTTATCGGCGGATGTAGCAGCTACATAGTGTGATAAATGTTGCATAACTGATTATGTGCTAAACATAATCAGTTATGTCTACCATCTGGTTTGTAGTTTCTTCTTTCAGAACCAGGAAGTGGAAGGTCTGCAGTGAAACAACAATTGTTGCCACGCTTACATTCACTCTTCTTATGATCAAAAGATACAATTTTCTTTATATATCAGCAGTAAACACTTGAAAGAACATCTTTTCAAAATATTTTATTTATATTTGTTAATTTAAATATTTTACTGACTTCCTCTTGTTCAGGATTGTGACAAACATTTATGTCCAGCGTCACACAGGAAGTAAAGAGGTCTGGTCATGTGACCTTTCACACTGGATACATGAAATTGATATTGTTTAGAGAAGACACACTATTATTTTATTTTAAAACATTAAGCAGCTGCCAAAAGTCAAAATAATTCATTTAAAGCTTCTAGAAGTTAGAAAAAAATGTCTGGCAACAATTTTTGCTGGTGGGATTAAAATTCAGTAATAATTTGATTTATTTAACTGTCATAAGAGACAGAAGTGGTTTCAGAATGTCAAGTTATATTTTCACCGTGTTATTCATCCATTTATTAATACCACAGTTTCAGAGAAAACATTTCAGTTGGAGACTAAATATTCATCTTCATTCTAAATGTTTCCCAGCAGACGGACTAAAGACGTTTCTCCCTCTTCCTCCTCTATCAGACCTTCTCTGCTCCTGCAGCAGGTTCCTCCATACCTGAGAGCTTCCAGTCTCCAGTGTGGATCCTTCAGTCCAGCCGACAGCAGCTTCACTCCTGAGTCTCCTGGATGATTGTAGCTCAGGTCCAACTCTTTCAGATGGGAGGGGCTGGAGGTCAGAGCTGAGGCCAGAGAAGCACAGCCTTCCTCTGAGACCAAACAGCCTGATAAGCTGCAGACACACAATTCATCACATGATGAGAATATGAGAACATTGAGGTAGAACCCAAGGTCTGAACTGATCATTTTCACAAGAGGAAAACACACAAGAAACTGGAGATTCACCTGTTAATAACATAGAATAGTAATAAAGCTGTATTTCATTCTGTAGATAGTAGAAATCAACATTTATCATTTGTAAAATGGACGAGAAAGTCTAACAACTGGTTGGAGGAAGAATCTGCAATACTGCTTCTTTGTACACTGAGGATGCAGCAATCGGTCAAGTGTCCAGCGTTACACTAGCAGTTAAAGCCTGATCCCCACCTTTCTACATTCCTCTCTTCCTGGTCCTTTCAGCCTGGAGTAAATGAAAACCAGCTGAGTTTATGTGTCAAGACTTAGCATGATTAGCCTCATCACAGTCAGACATTTTTATTTTAATAATCTACTATTGAAATAACATTTGCATCATCTATAGCAGCAGTTAATGGACAGAAATATGGCTTCACTAGGATTCAAAACATTTTACCTGAGTTTCCAGGTTGCAGTTTGGACTCTTCAGTCCAGCAGAGAGAAGCTTCACTCCTGAATCCTGCAGGTTGTTGTTACTCAGGTCCAGTTCTCTGAGACTGGAGGACTGGGAGCTGAGAACTGAGGACAGAGCTTCACAGCTTCTCTCTGAGAGGTTACAGCCACTCAGTCTGAGGAGAGAGTGAAAAAACTCTGTTACTAGGCAATTCTTCAAAATTGTTTTCCAAACAACAAATATTTTTGTTTAGTAATCTATCAATTATTCTTATGATTAATCGAGTAATTGGATAAAAAAATTATAAAATAAATTAATGCTGCAAGTGGCGTCATGCAGCCCTCGCAGCTCAGCACCGCTCCGGCCTATTGGCCACCGCGGGGTGCCGGCACTGCCACCCGCCAGCCACTGTAGACCCTCTGGCACAGTTCCCGCACCCGTCCACCAGGCGATATGCACCTACGCATTCGGCAGTGCTCTCCGACGACGCACAAAAAATCTGGCAAATTGGGTGATGATATATAGCTGTTGCTATAGAAATTGAGCCCAGTGTTGCTGCGGCGCTAAAACAGCGAAGGGAAAAGTGCTAACGTACGGCTAATCCAATTAATTTTAAAGTTTAACAATAAAGCTGCACATGTGTTTGGGGTTTCTTCAAATCTTTGGGGGCAATTTGCAGTGACCAACTGACCTGACCGACATGTTTTAGGAGATGTGGGGGGAACCAGAGCACCCGGAGAAAACCCACGCAAACACGGGGAGAACATGCAAACTCCACACAGATGGTGTCTGTGAAGACGCAGCGCTAACCGCTGCACCACCGTGCTGCCCACGTTTTTTCCAATTTGGTTGGGAAGGGATCTATTTTCTAGTTTGTCAATGGGGGGAAAAAGTTTTTAAATTTGGTCTTGACGGAGCGTGGCATGGCGCCCCGTTCACAGAGGCTACAACCTCCATGCGTTTGATTCCAGTCCTCGGTTCGTCTCCTGCACGTCTTTCTCCTTCTCTAAATATCAAAATCAAGAACTTTACACACGTTCTTGATTGTCTTCACTTGTTTGTTTCTTTTTTGGCTTCTTCCATCCCAGAGTGTTTCGTACCTTCTTCCAAAATGAAATTTTAGACTTTATCTTTTTACCATCTGGATTGTCCGAATCCTCCAGGATGGTTTCTCCAGTGACCTCGGTCTCGTCTGAGGATTCTGGATCCATGGAAGAACCTGGTAGAGGTTCTCCTGAGAGATCCTCCTCTGAAGAAACCTCTTGATTTAAGACTTTAACTTGATTCTGTGACTTTTCTTCCTTTTCTTGGGAAACTGTGATGGGTTGTTGTTGGAAACCTTCTTCTTTGGCTCTCAGAGTGTCGGCCAGCAGTAGATCGTCTCTCGCTCTTTGTAAATCCTTTTTCACACAAATGAGCTCCTCCTGGTGTTTTTCTACTTGATGTTTTAATGCAGTTACTTCGGTTTCAAACCGACTGTTTAGCTCCATGTACAAACTGTTAACATTGTCCAGCTCAGCCTTGGCACTCCTTTCCTTGTTTTGCAGGATTTTCTTCTCTGATGTTGTGATTTCTTGGAGGATGGCATATTCAGCTCTCAGCTTCTCTAGAAGCTTCTTATCCTCCTCTGTTTGCTCCAGGTGAGCTTTTCTCTCCTGCTCTACCTGATGCTGGTATGTCTCAACCTCCTGCTTTAAATCCATAATGTTTCTTTCAAACCTACGTTTTATCTCCTCGTGCGAAATGTGAACCTGATCCAGTTCGTTCAGCATCTGCTTCTCTCTCTTTCTCAGAATAAAGATTTCTTTAGCCATTTTTCGAAAGAGCTCCTCCTTCTCAGCTTTCAGCTTGTCGACTAGCTTCAGACTCTCTTTTTCTCTTTCTTTGTTTGCATCTTTCTCATGTTTCACCTCCTGCCTTACCAGAGAAATGTCTGCTTCATATTTACATAGCAGCTCCTTGTATGAAGTCTGGAGTTGGTTCAGTTCTTCTTGGACAGCCTCGGTTTTCTTTCTCTCAGCCTGTATTCCATCTACAAATGCTTCCTGGCTGAGGAGGTGGGCCACCTTTAAATCCTCAAACTCCTGCTGCAAGGTCTTCTCCATGTTTTTCACACCGTTATAAAATGTGGAATCAATGTCTGCAGCGTAAAGTTCTGCTGGATCACTGGACATCTCTTCCCTCTCTTCTCTCTCTAATCTCTCCAGTTCCCTCATTGTCTCTTCGGCCTCGTTGATAAGAGTTTCTCTGAGAGCTTCCTGCCTTTTTAGTCTCAGTTCCATCTCTTTCAGTTTGGCCTCCAGCTCGGCCGGGCTTTGGTCGTCTTCTATCCTGGCGCTCTCCATTTCCAGACTGGAGTCCAGTCTTTGGGTTTCCTCATCTAATATATCCAGATGTGCAGGAACGAAGCTGCCTTGGGGGTCTTGCTGGACTCCCGTTCTCGCCTGGGGTCCCATCATTTTGTTGCAGTATTGCTGAAATAAGTGAAACATTTCTCCTCAATACAATCACTAAAGTTGTCGATTGGTAAACTACCTGAAAGAGCTTTGCGCACGTCTGAACTGGTCAGTGATATTGCAAGCAATGAAAAATATGCAGAATTGTGTTGCATACAATTCTGCAGCTGATGACATCACAGAATCTGCCTTTGCTGGCGGTGTGACATCATTCCACCACCAAATATCTCACTCTTTATTCTTGTTTACATTCAAAATAGTCCATGATTCACTCGTTTTTATCCAAACTCATTTCTGTGTTGGGCCAGATCAAAAACCTGAATGTTCATAAAGGGCCTGTTGTGCCAGAACATATTGATAAAAACCAATTAAATTGTTAAAATATCAATAAATAGGTGTTTCAGCATCAATAAGTGTTTCTTAAAATAACATAATATTGAACATCTTTTCACACTAATCAGTTCATCCAGGATTGTTTTTGTGCTTTTCTGCAATCAACATCACAGATTTTGTGGCGCTAATTTAGAAATATCTGTAAGGAATTTTTTACAATATTTGCGCTAACATATGATGTTAAATGTGATCTTTTATTAATCGCTCTATCGGTCATGGACTATAACTTGACATCAGGTCAGGCTGAGACAGCAGGCACTTAATCCAAAATGTTTATGGTCAAATTTGAGAAAAAAATGTTGATAAACTCAGAAAACATGTTGATAAACTAAGAAAAATGTTGATAAACTCAGAAAAAATGTTGATAAACTCAGAAAACATGTTGATAAACTCAGAAAACATGTTGATAAACTCAGAAAACATGTTGATAAACTCAGAAAACATGAGGGGATCTGTTGATTTTTGTGTGAATTGTGCGGTTATTTGTAAAAACTGGAGGGGCCCATTGCTATGATTTGGAGTCTAGAGGGCCACATAAAAAGCTATGGCGGGCCAGATTTGGCCCTCGGGCCTTGAGTTTGACACACGTGCCATATATGATAATCTATAGAACGTTTTTCAATATCTATACATTTTGAAGTTAATTTTGCTTGTTTAGTCAAACATTTATTTTCTTTTGTATTGTGGAAAAAGACAGTGGGAAAGAAAATTTATAATAAATCGATGTCAACAACATGAAAAAGTAAAAGATAAAAACTAAAACTATTGATTTATAAATCTTGTTGAAAGTTGGTATTACCAGGGTTTTCGACCTGACGTCCCGAAAGAGGGTCAAAAGACCCTGAGTCCAAACTGACGACTCTGATGGCTCAAATTAGCATCCCTTCTTCAATTGAAAATGTGGCCGTTGACCGTCAGGCCAGAAGGTAGGAGTGTGAATAGTCCATGTTGGGGGTGGGTATCTATGATACCTACAACTAGTCAGTTTAGTTTTGAAGCATACATGAAGTGTTTTTGGAGAGATGTGACCTTTTGTAGCTGATCCATGATGTTGTGCTGCATTATCCAGGTCATTTTGCCTGGTTTGTACATAGAGTTTGCAAAACATACAATCTGTTTCAAGAAATATGCAAAGGTTTTTCTAAAAGAAATTAGTAATGTTTTTCTTTTAAATAAAGCTAAGTGGGTTTAAAATGACAGTTTAGAAATAAACTAACCAAATTAAATGTGTTGATCCACCTCAAAAAAATCATGCAAAAAGTGTAAGCAAAAGAAATCTGGGAGACTTTGCACATGCAAATTTGCATGCAGCCTTTTGTGCTGTGGAGGATAAATAGGTGACTGCTTCACCTATTTAGTTCACAAGAACTAATGGCATTTATTTCAGTCATAATCTTGCGGGGGGTGACCAAGGTTCCATCACTATGTGACAGCTGGTCAGCAAACCTGGCAAACATGATTGACATGGCAGCACTGACTGCACATGTGCTTTATCAGGCATGCATTGGGGTGCAGGAGAGACGGGTGGACTTCCTGGTTGAGCTTGCAAAAGAGTTCGGTAACTCTCATGTGAGTGAGAAGAAGGCACACAAGGAGAAACTGCTTCGGCAACAACCTTCCACACCCAGCTCAGGCAAAAGGGCGAAGTGTCAGGTCAACCATCGATGCAGGATGCGTGTCCTGAGGCCGAAACATCATCAGTGACCCCTCACACCCCCACCATGGACTGTTCTCCCTGCTGCCCTCTGGAAAGAGGTTCCGCAGCATCCGGTGCAGGTCCACCTGGTTCCGAAACAGCTTTTTCCCACTTGCCATCAGACTGCTGAACTCTTAACTGGACTGCACTCAAAATCTGGTCTCCACTTTATACCTTGCACATGTACAGAGCTAAATAACTTCTATTTTACTGTCAGTCCTGCACTTTATATTTTATATTTAGATTTATATTCACATTTTATACTGTATTTTATTTTATTCTGGAGTAACCTCACAACATTGGAACCTCAAACATTGTCCTGAGCCGTAAGCAACGAAATTTCGTTCTGTATACACCCTGTGCATGCAAAATGACAATAAAGTCAGTCTAAGTCTAAGTCTAAGGAACAATTGTGATCCTTCAGGTCAGTCGACCCGTCTCTGGACTCCAAAGGTAGAAATGTTAAATGACCTTTCTCTGGTATTGCGTGTGTTAAAGTGAAGTTTTTATTAACCTCTTCCTGCTAGCTGCCCCCCCTGGAGGAATGAACTCAGACGTCTTTTATACGGTGCAGGTGGGTCTCATCAACGTCTGATTGGCTTTGCTGATCCAATGGGGTGGCTGCTCTCCTGCAGCCTCTAGGCAGCCAATCAGAAAGCTGTGCCCGCACAGCTGATCCTGCATAATAGAAAAAAAACAAAGAGCCTCCACAGCCTGAAGAGGCCAGGGGCCGCAACTATGTTTATGTAGCTTTGTTGTGTTTTTACACCTTCTCGGCCTTTTGGCTAAGACAGCGGTCCCCTCCTTTGGGTGGTGATAGCGGTAGTCTTTGTGACTTGGCTGTTACCACTGATTTAGAGGTTCAGTAAATTTTGTCCCCGGTTGAGATATTGACCACTAAGTAGTGGAAAATATCTTTTACCTTTTATTTGTATTTATTGGTGGTTCTTAACTATTTATTGGTTTTAGTAAAGGTTTTAAACCTTTAACTGGTGGTGCCTCCACCATGGCGGCTAGCCATGCCGGCATGCGGAGGCACCACAGTGTTCGGTTTTTATTTAAGGAAAAATAAGAAGAAAATAGAATAACGAGATTGGACTTTTCCAGGAAGCTGATTCAACAGGTGCTGAAGTTTCAGCCAGATGACCTGAATTGTATCCTTACCCTGCCTTTCAATAAGGGATATGATGTAAGTTTTTGCTCTGCCGCACTTCTTAAGGAATTTTGGACACGGTTTGAAAATGCTAAGACCCAGTTTTCAGTATTTGACGTCGAGAAACTGACTGACAACTCCCTGAAAACGGTGATTGTCAGGATGTTCAATGAGACTGTCAGTGCTGAAGATATCTGTATGTGGCTGGGTAGATACTGCACTGTGAGAGGCCAGGCTATGAAGGTGCGGGATGTGGACGGCATCTGGAACTGTGCTTGGCGGGTCCCCATTAAACAATGGGAAGACCCCCAAGGCTTCCAGGGCCTGAAGCATCTCCCCTCAATGATAGTCCTGGGGGAGAACAGAGGCTACATTCACTATCAAGGCAAACTGTGTCGGAAGTGCGGCGAGCATGGTCATCTGGCCGAAACTTGTGAAAAAGTATTCTGCGGTAAATGTCGAGAAGTGGGACACACTTTTGATGAATGTACGAACGGGCGGAAATGTAATTTGTGTGGTGGACAGGATCATTTGTTCAGAGACTGTCCAAAATCGTTTGCAAATAAACTGAAAAAAGGAAAAGAGACGCTAACGGAAACGGCTAATGAGCAAGTGGACGCAGCTGGGTCGGAAAATTCAAATCTCCCGCCAGGTCCTCTGATTGGAGGAGAGGAGGAGAGGGCGGGAAGCGGGGAGGGGAAGGAAGCCCCCCCCTCCAGACCGAAACATCCAGTGAGGGGGGGGAGATGCTAACCAAAGGCGGAGCTAGCTCGGACTCTGAGGAAGAACAGACGGACAGCAGCGATGATGCTCCCCTCCCCGACGCCCAGCTGGCTAAGAGGCCGGCATCTGAGTCACCTCCCGACCTTACCCCCAAGGTAGGGAAGAGAGGAAGGCTGGAGGAACTCTTCGGTTCTTTCGGAGAAGAATCCAGAGCCTTCCTCGCTGGCTCATCCAATGAGGTCTCGTTCCTAGATTTTGCTCATCAATCAACCCCAGAGGACCCAAACAAGGTAACGGCTTTAGAAGGACGGCCGACACCGAGAGTCCGAAGGGGGAATGGAGCTCCAGCCCGACCTGCACCACCATGTGGGAAGGAAGAGCTCTATTCACAGGACAGTCTCTGAACCCGCCTTGTTTTAACGACCGCCCGTTTTTTAACATGGGTTTAAATTAGTATTATCTTGTTTTTAATCCTTTAAAATGTCGTACTTGATTTTAGCCATCATACTCATGACTCTCACCTTCTCAACCATCAATGTTAGAAGTGTGAAGTCGCGAGTTAGAGCCCAGAGTGTTTTATCCTTTTTAAGCTCCGTACAGTCAGATGTGTTTTTACTACAAGAATGTTCACTCCCGTTTTTAAAGAATTACACCCGGTGGCAGGACTTGTGGCCACGGCCGTCTATATGGAGCGGCTCCAATGGAAATAAAAATGACGGCGTGGCCATTTTAATAAACAACCTGCACATCTTGGTGGAGGGGAGCACCGTGGTGAGAGAGGGACGAGCACTTTTAGCAAATCTGACTTTTAACGGACAGGATTTTAACCTCTTAAATATTTATGGCTTTAATGACAAACACGACAGGTATGACTTTTTAGAGGAACTGCAGCCCCACATGCTGGGAACAAAACCTTTAATAATTGGGGGGGATTTTAATTGCATTTTATCTAGAAAAGATAGGAAAAGAAATAGACAGGATTTTAAGGTAGACAAAACATCACTTTTATTACAAAGAATCGTTAGGGATTTTAAACTAGTAGACTGTTTTAGAACTATGCATCCTGGAGAGGAGGGCCACACCTGGTTCAGTGGTGACGGCTCTATGGCCTCTCGTATTGATTATTTCTTCATCAGGGATTGCGCCCTAACTGATGCTAGATTGTCACCGGCTTTCTTTTCTGATCACCTCCTTCTGTCCTGCACGCTTTCACTTCCTTCAGGTGCGACGACCGGGAGAGGTCTGTGGAAACTCAACCGCTCCCTGCTGGAGGACCAGGTTCTGGTCGGCCAGTACCGGGAGCGGTACCACGAGTGGCAGACCCTCCAAGACCTGTACGAAACACGAGCACAGTGGTGGGAGATGGTGAAAGGTAGGACCCAGACTTTCTTTAGACAAGCAGGGAAAAAGAAAAAGGAGAAAGAACAGAGATGCACGATGGGGCTGCAAAAAAGATTACAAAGATATTATTTTTTAAACCAAAAGGGAATGGATTTTAATTAAGAAATAAGTCTAACAAATGGTTGGAGGAAGAATCTGCAATAATGCTTCTTTGTACACTGAGGATGCAGCAATCGGTCAAGTGTCCAGCGTTACACTAACAGTTAAAGCCTGATCCCCACCTTTCTACATTCCTCTCTTCCTGGTTCTTTCAGCCTGGAGTAAATGAAAACCAGCTGAGTTTATGTGGAGACGCTCCTCTTGGTCTCTGTGGGGTTGAGGTGATGATGACTTCATGAAGGTGAAGTTGCTCTGAGTCTCAAGTTGACAGAGAACCAGCTAGATGGGAAATAATGAGAAAATACAAACAATGAGCCTCAGAGGAAGTTTCAAAGAGCATTACTAGATTCAAACTAGACTTTTTTAGCAACTTCTTTCAACCTACAGGGTCTACCAATTCTGATCTTTGTAGTTTTGGGTTTTACTTATAAATTTTGTTTGAATTTATAGTGTAAATCAAATTTTACAAAGATATTTTTACTTCCCTACCAATACCTGAATAAATGTTTCCAGAATACAGAGAAACCACACAGTTTTTGTAGCCGTGAGAAAACGTCTGACATTATTCTAGCCAGACATTTGAGCTCAGATTTGGTAAAGTTAATTTAAACTGGTTAATTATTGGCTAAAGACTTTAATGTTAATTCCAGAAGCTTAATATTAATCAACTTTTCAAGTATAGATACCACAAAATGCTAAGTTTTAAACAACTACTCATGATTTGTGCTCACAAATTCACAAAATCAGTATTTGTATCCAACCAGTTCTTTTTGACTGCCAGCAGAGGACACAAAAAAGTACTCAAGTAAGAGCAGCACTACTTCAACAATGTACTTTTACTCAAGTAAAAGTAAAAAGTAGCCACCCAAGAAATGGCTCAAGTAAGAGTGAAAAAGTGTTTGGTGAAAAGTTTACTCAAGTTCTGAGTAACTGATCAAGTTATCAATCATTTAATATTTAAAAACTACATTATTAGACAGACCAAAATATAAAGTTAAGTGAAAATTTTGGTATTTTAAGGACCAAAAGGACAATAATTCATATCAATAACAAAAAATAAAAACAGGGAAAAGAAAATTTTTCTACATCAGTTTTTTTCAGTAAACAACTTATGAAACTTTAACAAAAACTGCAGGTGTGTGTCTGGTGAATTTCTGGTTAAAACATGTTTGTTTTTCATTCAGCAGGTAGAAAATCCAGAAATTTTACTCATGTAGGAGTAGAAATACTTCATAATAAAATTACTCAAGTAAAAGTCAAAAGTACAAGTAAATTGTTTCTGTATATTAATCAGCCTGAATTTGTAGTGAAGTTAAATAATTTGAAGTTGGATTTCCTTCATTATTCCACAGAGAAGCATTAATAATAATGAACTACACTGCAAAAACACAAAACCTTACCAATCAATTTGTCTAGTTTCTAGTGCAAATGTCTTGGTACACTTTAAATAAAACAAAACTAAATTAGAAAAATCTTTTCAGAAAGATAGGCGCTTGTTTTAAGTCAATAATTCTTAAATATTGGTTAAAAATTACTAGTTCCACTGGCAGATTATTTCACTTATAACAAAATATTTTTCACATGTTAAAAGTGAAATATTCTGTAGTAAAACTAGAACCTTTTCACCAAAATTAAGGAATTACTGACTTATAACAAGCTCTTTATATATTGCTGAAAAGTCACTTGTAAGTTGGTTTTGTCTTAATTCAAGTCTATTAAACTGTTTCCACTACAAACGAGAGTAAAAATACTTGGTATGATTTGTATTTTTTGCAGTGTCCTGCACCTAGTTCTTGTTACTTAAATTTTATTAGTTGCTCAAGAGAAAATCAGTTAAAAAGTATCATTAAAGGCTCTAATTTACAACGATATTCATCGCAGCTTCTTTCAGCATATTCTCTTCTGAAAACACTACAAAAATTATTTGAAGCATAAATTAATCACCACATTTCTTTCCTTCTAGTTTGTAAAAAAAAAACCCCAAAAAACTTGCATTCTTGTTACTTTTAAGCATTTTATCCCCAGTTTGTTTCAATTTACTGCACAGCTGTTTAAATCTGTTAAATTAGATTTTTACTCACCAAATTAAAGCTTCCAGTCAGAAGGATCCAGCGGCAGGAGAACCTCTCCATCGTTCCACATCTACCTGAGCCTCATTCAGGACGAGCCACGCGTAACGTGATCACCTCTGGAGCAGGAAGCGCCGGTAAGCTGCTGCCTCTGACTGGGAGAGCCTCTCGGATCTGGACGTTTTGCTCCGTCTTCCTCACCTCCCCCTCTTCATCGCTCACACACACTTTTCTTTCTTGAAATCCCCCAAAACACACAGAGTTTACTGTTCACCTCTGTTTCAGCTGAGTACTTCATCCACCGTGTTTGTAATGAATTAGTCGATTAAAATCTGATTTTATTTGCATCTTAAATGAAGAGGAGGCGGATCAGATGTGGTGAAATTCTGCCATCTTGTGGCCAGCAGAAAGAATGCAGTGTGAGCTCGAAGAAAACATTAAAAGTACGAAATTAGTCAATTATTTAATTAAAAATACACATCTTCATTTGTTGCCATGCTCAGGAATATATTAACTTGCAATATTTCAATAAAACAATCAATGCAGTTGGATTTTTGTATTTATTTTTCATGTACTTTATACATTGATATAAACTAAAGAGGGTTTGTGGCTGTCGGAGCAAATTGAAAAACCGTAAAAACACAAAATCCTACTAAATATTTTTGGTTTATTTTACTGTGCAAATATCTTAATATACGTGAAATAAGAGGAAAACTAGCTTAAAGTAACTTACAAGGAGCTGGTTTTAAGTCAATAATTTATCAATATTGATGTAAAAGTTTTGCTGTCAGATTATTTCACTAAAACATGGTGAAAATATCTCGTTATAAGTGAAACTAGCACTTTTTAATCAATATTAAAACGAGTCAGAACTCTGGGTTTTTTGTTGGTTCTGCTTCTCATTTTATTTAGCTTCATGTTTTAGTTCACTTTAGTTTAGCCTTTCATGGTCCTTTTGATATTATTATTATTTGAGATATTTAGTGAAATAAGAATTGTCTCATTGCTTTCCTTATTTTCAGTCCTTTATAGTGTTTCTAGGTTTATTCTTTAGTTCTGTCCTTGTTTGTCTGAGTCCATGTCCAGCCTTCTTTAATGATTATAGTTTTATTTTATTTTATCCTTCTAGTTATTTCAGCCTCCCTGCAGTGTTTCTAGTAATGTTTCTTTCTTAATTTCATCACCGTAGGTTCAGTTATTCTTCCACGTCTGAGTCTATGTACTGTATATCTTCCTTTAGTAATTCTAGTTAATTTATTTCTTTGTTTAGATCTTCTAGTTTCTCTAGCTCTATGTTCCTTAGTTCTTACTGTTGTTAGATCGGCCTTGTTTCTATTTAGGGTGGTTATGGTTTCCCTCATGTCTTTCTCTCCTAGTTCATCAGATTTTTCTTACTCTTAGTTTTTTTTGCATTAGTTGTATTTTTCAGTTCCCTGTTTCCTCCCTTTGTGTTCCCAGCAGATCTTAGGTTCCCTGTGCCACCTTCTCTCCGCCCCTCAGCTCCTGTGCCAGTTACTCACAGCTGAAATCACTCTTCCCATCTAGCTCTGCCATTGTTCCATTTACTGCCTCCCAGTATTTCAGCTCCTCCATCCCAGTCACAACTCGCCAGTCCGTCTCGTCACCCTGATGGTCACTACCCATGTTTCCCTCCCTGGATTACCTGTTGTTCCCTCGTGTTTCCAGTTTGTTTTGTTTTTGGATTTTGTGTTGGTTCATTTTTTTCATTAAAACATCCATTTATTTCTACGCCTCCTTCCTGCTGCGTTTGGGTCCAACACCACACCATGACAACCTGCTCATATATCTGGCTTAAAATTCATTTTTAAATGAGTTTTTCTTATTTCAAGTGTATTAAGATATTTGCATTAGAAACTGCACCAAAAATACTTAGTAAGATTTTGTATTTTTGAAGTAAATCCTACAAAAACAAGCCCAAACCATCACTCCTCCACTGCCGCACATCACAGTGAGTGAGGATTTGTAAAATGTCTCCATCTTGTTCTCATTCTCGTTCCAAAGCTGTTTTTGTTTGTTTCGGTGCAGATTTGCAAACCAAAGCAGCGCTGCTGCATTCCTTTCAGAGTGAGGAACCGTTTTCCTGACAGCCCTTCCCAACAAGTCGTACTTGTTTAGTTTATTTTTGATTCTCCTGACGTGAACTTTAAACACCGCAGGCCTTTACGGTCTCTGATGGAGCTCCTGCACTGCAAAAACACAACATCTTATTCTTACCAAGTAGTTTTTAGTGCAAATATCTTAATACACTTGAAATAAGAGAAAACTAACTTACACAGGTGCTGAGGGCAAAACATCCATGTACTGTTTTAAAAGAAGCTTTAAGACATTTCGTTTTTAGCAAAACTTTTGGTTCATTTTCTGAGATATTGGTTTTAATCTCATTTATTGATTTATTTTTCTCCACTAAAATTGCTTGTTTTGTTTCGGGGTTTTTTGCCCTTTGAGATTTAAAGATATAAAGGGCATTATAAATCAAATTTGTAATAATAATAATAACTATTGTTATCTATTATTATTACAAGTTTCTTATCGGCGGATGTAGCAGCTACATAGTGTGATAAATGTTGCATAACTGATTATGTGCTAAACATAATCAGTTATGTCTACCATCTGGTTTGTAGTTTCTTCTTTCAGAACCAGGAAGTGGAAGGTCTGCAGTGAAACAACAATTGTTGCCACGCTTACATTCACTCTTCTTATGATCAAAAGATACAATTTTCTTTATATATCAGCAGTAAACACTTGAAAGAACATCTTTTCAAAATATTTTATTTATATTTGTTTATTTAAATATTTTACTGACTTCCTCTTGTTCAGGATTGTGACAAACATTTATGTCCAGCGTCACACAGGAAGTAAAGAGGTCTGGTCATGTGACCTTTCACACTGGATACATGAAATTGATATTGTTTAGAGAAGACACACTATTATTTTATTTTAAAACATTAAGCAGCTGCCAAAAGTCAAAATAATTCATTTAAAGCTTCTAGAAGTTAGAAAAAAATGTCTGGCAACAATTTTTGCTGGTGGGATTAAAATTCAGTAATAATTTGATTTATTTAACTGTCATAAGAGACAGAAGTGGTTTCAGAATGTCAAGTTATATATTCACCGTGTTATTCATCCATTTATTAATACCACAGTTTCAGAGAAAACATTTCAGTTGGAGACTAAATATTCATCTTCATTCTAAATGTTTCCCAGCAGACGGACTAAAGACGTTTCTCCCTCTTCCTCCTCTATCAGACCTTCTCTGCTCCTGCAGCAGGTTCCTCCATACCTGAGAGCTTCCAGTCTCCAGTCTGGATCCTTCAGTCCAGCCGACAGCAGCTTCACTCCTGAGTCTCCTGGATGATTGTAGCTCAGGTCCAACTCTTTCAGATGGGAGGGGCTGGAGGTCAGAGCTGAGGCCAGAGAAGCACAGCCTTCCTCTGAGACCAAACAGCCTGATAAGCTGCAGACACACAATTCATCACATGATGAGAATATGAGAACATTGAGGTAGAACCCAAGGTCTGAACTGATCATTTTCACAAGAGGAAAACACACAAGAAACTGGAGATTCACCTGTTAATAACATAGAATAGTAATAAAGCTGTATTTCATTCTGTAGATAGTAGAAATCAACATTTATCATTTGTAAAATGGACGAGAAAGTCTAACAACTGGTTGGAGGAAGAATCTGCAATACTGCTTCTTTGTACACTGAGGATGCAGCAATCGGTCAAGTGTCCAGCGTTACACTAGCAGTTAAAGCCTGATCCCCACCTTTCTACATTCCTCTCTTCCTGGTCCTTTCAGCCTGGAGTAAATGAAAACCAGCTGAGTTTATGTCTCAAGACTTAGCATGATTAGCCTCATCACAGTCAGACATTTTTATTTTAATAATCTACTATTGAAATAACATTTGCATCATCTATAGCAGCAGTTAATGGACAGAAATATGGCTTCACTAGGATTCAAAACATTTTACCTGAGAGTTTCCAGGTTGCAGTTTGGACTCTTCAGTCCAGCAGAGAGAAGCTTCACTCCTGAATCCTGCAGGTTGTTGTTACTCAGGTCCAGTTCTCTGAGACTGGAGGACTGGGAGCTGAGAACTGAGGACAGAGCTTCACAGCTTCTCTCTGAGAGGTTACAGCCACTCAGTCTGAGGAGAGAGTGAAAAAACTCTGTTACTAGGCAATTCTTCAAAATTGTTTTCCAAACAACAAATATTTTTGTTTAGTAATCTATCAATTATTCTTATGATTAATCGAGTAATTGGATAAAAAAATTATAAAATAAATTAATGCTGCAAGCGGCGTCGTGCAGCCCTCGCAGCTCAGCACCGCTCCGGCCTATTGGCCACCGCGGGGTGCCGGCACTGCCACCCGCCAGCCACTGTAGACCCTCTGGCACAGTTCCCGCACCCGTCCACCAGGCGATATGCACCTACGCATTCGGCAGTGCTCTCCGACGACGCACAAAAAATCTGGCAAATTGGGTGATGATATATAGCTGTTGCTATAAAAGTGTTGCCCAGTGTTGCTGCGGCGCTAAAAAAGCGAAGGGAAAAGTGCTAACGTACGGCTAATCCAATTAACTTTAAAGTTTAACAATAAAGCTGCACATGTGTTTGGGGTTTCTTCAAATCTTTGGGGGCAATTTGCAGTGACCAACTGACCTGACCGACATGTTTTAGGAGATGTGGGGGGAACCGGAGCACCCGGAGAAAACCCACGCAAACACGGGGAGAACATGCAAACTCCACACAGATGGTGTCTGTGAAGACGCAGCGCTAACCGCTGCACCACCGTGCTGCCCACGTTTTTTCCAATTTGGTTGGGAAGGGATCTATTTTCTAGTTTGTCAATGGGGGGAAAAAGTTTTTAAATTTGGTCTTGACGGAGCGTGGCCTGGCGCCCCGTTCACAGAGGCTACAACCTCCATGCGTTTGATTCCAGTCCTCGGTTCGTCTCCTGCACGTCTTTCTCCTTCTCTAAATATCAAAATCAAGAACTTTACACACGTTCTTGAATGTCTTCACTTGTTTGTTTCTTTTTTGGCTTCTTCCATCCCAGAGTGTTTCGTACCTTCTTCCAAAATGAAATTTTAGACTTTATCTTTTTACCATCTGGATTGTCCGAATCCTGCAGGATGGTTTCTCCAGTGACCTCGGTCTCGTCTGAGGATTCTGGATCCATGGAAGAACCTGGTAAAGGTTCTCCTGAGAGATCCTCCTCTGAAGAAACCTCTTGATTTAAGACTTTAACTTGGTTCTGTGAGTTTTCTTCATTCTCTTGGGAAACTGTGATGGGTTGTTGTTGGAAACCTTCTTCCTCGGCTCTCAGAGTGTCGGCCAGCAGTAGATCGTCTCTCGCTCTTTGTAAATCCTTTTTCACACAAATGAGCTCCTCCTGGTGTTTTTCTGCTTGATGTTTTAATGCAGTTACTTCGGTTTCAAACCGACTGTTTAGCTCCATGTACAAACTGTTAACATTCTCCAGCTCAGCCTTTGCACTCCTTTCCTTGTCTTGCAGGATTTTCTTCTCTGATGTTGTGATTTCTTGGAGGATGGCATATTCAGCTCTCAGCTTCTCTAGAAGCTTCTTGTCCTCCTCTGTTTGCTCCAGGTGAGCTTTTCTCTCCTGCTCTACCTGCTGCTGGTATGTCTCGATTTCTCCTGACATTTTGTGGAGGAGCTCCTCCTTCTCAGCTCTCATATGGTCTAGAAGCTTCTTGTCTTCCTCTGTTTGCTCCAGGTGAGCTTTTCTCTCCTGCTCTACCTGATGCTGGTATGTCTCAACCTCCTGCTGTAAATCCATATTATTTCTTTCAAACCTACGTTTCAGCTCCTCGTGCGAAATGTGAACCTGATCCAGTTCGTTCAGCATCTGCTTCTCTCTCTTTCTCAGAATAAAGATTTCTCTAGCCATTTTTCGAAAGAGCTCCTCCTTCTCAGCTTTCAGCTTGTTGACTAGCTTCAGACTCTCTTTTTCTCTTTCTATGTTTGCATCTTTCTCATGTTTCACCTCCTGCCTTACCAGAGAAATGTCTGCATCATATTTATATCGCAGCTCCTTGTATGAAGTCTTAAGTTGGTCCAGTTCTTCTTGGACAGCCTCAGTTTTCTTTCTCTCAGCCTGTATTCCAGCAACAAATGCTTCCTGGCTGAGGAGGTGGGCCACCTTTAAATCCTCAAACTCCTGCTGCAAGGTCTTCTCCATGTTTTTCACATCGTTATAAAATGTGGAATCAATGTCTGCAGCGTAACGTTCTGCTGGATCACTGGACATCTCTTCCCTCTCTTCTCTCTCTAATCTCTCCAGTTCCCTCATTGTCTCTTCGGCCTCGTTGATAAGAGTTTCTCTGAGAGCTTCCTGCCTTTTTAGTCTCAGTTCCATCTCTTTCAGTTTGGCCTCCAGCTCGGCCGGGTTTTGGTCGTCTTCTATCCTGGCGTTCTCCATTTCCAGACTGGAGTCCAGTCTTTGGGTTTCCTCATCTAATATATCCAGATGTGCAGGAGCGAAGCTGCCTTGGGGGTCTTGCTGGCCTCCCGTTCTCGCCTGGGGTCCCATCATTTTGTTGCAGTATTGCTGAAATAAGTGAAACATTTCTCCTCAATACAATCACTAAAGTCGTCGATTGGTAAACTACCTGAAAGAGCTTTGCGCACGTCTGAACTGGTCAGTGATATTGCAAGCAATGAAAAATATGCAGAATTGTGTCACATACAATTCTGAGTTGATGACATCACAGACTGCATCGCCAGTGACATCACAGAGTCTTCCTTTGCTGGCGGTGTGACATCATTCCACCACCAAATATCTCACTATTTATTCTTGTTTACATTCAAAATAGTCCATGATTCACTGGTTTTTATCCAAACTCATTTCTGTGTTGGGCCAGATCAAAAACCTGAATGTTCATAAAGGGCCTGTTGTGCCAGAACATATTGATAAAAACCAATTAAATTGTTAAAATATCAATAAATAGGTGTTTCAGCATCAATAAGTGTTTCTTAAAAAAGATTGAACATCTTTTCACACTAATCAGTTCATCCAGGATTGTTTTTGTGCTTTTCTGCAATCAACATCACAGATTTTGTGGCGCTAATTTAGAAATATCTGTAAGGAATTTTTTTTACAATATTTGCGCTAACATATGATGTTAAATGTGATCTTTTATTAATCGCTCTATCGGTCATGGACTATAACTCACATGAGAGTTACCGAACTCTTTTGCAAGCTCAACCAGGAAGTCCACCCGTCTCTCCTGCACCCCAATGCATGCCTGATAAAGCACATGTGCATTCAGTGCTGCCATGTCAATCATGTTTGCCAGGTTTGCTGACCAGCTGTCACATAGTGATGGAACCTTGGTCACCCCCCGCAAGATTATGACTGAAATAAATGCCATTAGTTCTTGTGAACTAATGGCACAACTCCACAGCACAAGCATACACTTCATGTATGCTTCAAAACTAGACTGAAGAGCATTACCTACAGGAGAGTCTACTGTAGAGCTGCCTCCATCATAGATCGCACCCACCCCCAACATGGACTATTCACTCTCCTACCTTCTGGCCTGACGGTCAACGGCCACATTTTCAATTGAAGAAGGGATGCTAATTTGAGCCATCAGAGTCGTCAGTTTGGACTCAGGGTCTTTTGACCCTCTTTCGGGACGTCAGGTCGAAAACCCTGGTAATACCAACTTTCAACAAGATTTATAAATCAATAGTTTTAGTTTTTATCTTTTACTTTTTCATGTTGACATCGATTTATTATAAATTTTCTTTCCCACTGTCTTTTTCCACAATACAAAAGAAAATAAATGTTTGACTAAACAAGCAAAATTAACTTCAAAATGTATAGATATTGAAAAAAGTCCTATAGATTATCATATATGGCACGTGTGTCAAACTCAAGGCCCGAGGGCCAAATCTGGCCCGCCATAGCTTTTTATGTGGCCCTCTAGACTCCAAATTATAGCAATGGGCCCCTCCAGTTTTTACAATTAACCGCAAAATTCACACAAAAATCAAAAACACAAAACTTTAATGTTAATCCCAGAAGCTTAATATTAATCAACTTTTCAAGTATAGATACCACAAAATGCTAAGTTTTAAACATCTACTCATGATTTGTGCTCACAAATTCACAAAATCAGTATTTGTATCCAACCAGTTCTTTTTGACTGCCAGCAGAGGACACAAAAAAGTACTCAAGTAAGAGCAGCACTACTTCAACAATGTACTTTTACTCAAGTAAAAGTAAAGAGTAGCCACCCAAGAAATGACTCAAGTAAGAGTGAAAAAGTGTTTGGTGAAAAGTTTACCCAAGTTCTGAGTAACTGATCAAGTTATCAATCATTTAATATTTAAAAACTGCATTATTAGACAGACCAAAATATAAAGTTAAGTGAAAATTTTGGTATTTTAAGGACCAAAAGGACAATAATTCATATCAATAACAAAAAATAAAAACAGGGAAAAGAAAATTTTTCTAAATCAGTTTTTTCCAGTAAACAACTTATGAAACTTTAACAAAAACTGCAGGTGTGTGTCTGGTGAATTTCTGGTTAAAACATGTTTGTTTTTCATTCAGCAGGTAGAAAATCCAGAAATTTTACTCATGTAGGAGTAGAAATACTTCATAATAAAATTACTCAAGTAAAAGTCAAAAGTACAAGTAAATTGTTTCTGTATATTAATCAGCCTGAATTTGTAGTGAAGTTAAATAATTTGAAGTTGAATTTCCTTCATTATTCCACAGAGAAGCATTAATAATAATGAACTACACTGCAAAAACACAAAACCTTACCAATCAGTTTGTCTAGTCTCTAGTGCAAATGTCTTGGTACACTTTAAATAAAACAAAACTAAATTAGAAAAATCTTTTCAGAAAGATAGGCGCTTGTTTTAAGTCAATAATTCTTAAATATTGGTTAAAAATTATTAGTTCCACTGGCAGATTATTTCACTTATAACAAAATATTTTTCACATGTTTCTGAGTTTATCAACATGTTTTCTGAGTTTGTCAACATGTTTTCTGAGTTTATCAACATTGTTTTCTCAAAATTGACCATAAACATTTTGGATTAAGTGCCTGCTGTCTCAGCCTGACCTGATGTCAAGTGAGAAGAAGGCACACAAGGAGAAACTGCTTCGGCAACAACCTTCCACACCCAGCTCAGGCAAAAGGGCGAAGAGTCAGGTCAACCATCGATGCCGAATGCGTGTCCCGAGGCCGAAACATCATCAGTGACCCCTCACACCCCCACCATGGACTGTTCTCCCTGCTGCCCTCTGGAAAGAGGTTCCGCAGCGTCCGGTGCAGGTCCACCAGGTTCCGAAACAGCTTTTTCCCACTTGCCATCAGACTGCTGAACTCTTAACTGGACTGCACTCAAAATCAGGTCTCCACTTTATACCTTGCACATGTACAGAGCTAAATAACTTCTATTTTACTGTCAGTCCTGCACTTTATATTTTATATTTAGATTTATATTCATATTTTATACTGTATTTTATTTTATTCTGGAGTAACCTCACAACATTGGAACCTCAAACATTGTCCTGAGCCGTATGCAACGAAATTTCGTTCTGTATACACCCTGTGCATGCAAAATGATAATAAAGTCAGTCTAAGTCTAAGTCTAAGGAACAATTGTGCAACTGTGAGATGCGTTGAGGCCATTACCAGGGTAATTACCAGGGTAATTACCAGGGTAATGGCCTTATTTACAGAACAAAAGCGCCTGCTAGCTAAAATCCTTCAGGTCAGTCGACCCATCTCTGGACTCCAAAGGTAGAAATGTTAAATGACCTTTCTCTGGTATTGCGTGTGTTAAAGTGAAGTTTTTATTAACCTCTTCCTGCTAGCTGCCCCCCCTGGAGGAATGAACTCAGACGTCTTTTATACGGTGCAGGTGGGTCTCATCAACGTCTGATTGGCTTTGCTGATCCAATGGGGTGGCTGCTCTCCTGCAGCCTCTAGGCAGCCAATCAGAAAGCTGTGCCCGCACAGCTGATCCTGCATAATAGAAAAAAAACAAAGAGCCTCCACAGCCTGAAGAGGCCAGGGGCCGCAACTATGTTTATGTAGCTTTGTTGTGTTTTTACACCTTCTCGGCCTTTTGGCTAAGACAGCGGTCCCCTCCTTTGGGTGGTGATAGCGGTAGTCTTTGTGACTTGGCTGTTACCACTGATTTAGAGGTTCAGTAAATTTTGTCCCCGGTTGAGATATTGACCACTAAGTAGTGGAAAATATCTTTTACCTTTTATTTGTATTTATTGGTGTTTCTTAACTATTTATTGGTTTTAGTAAAGGTTTTAAACCTTTAACTGGTGGTGCCTCCACCATGGCGGCTAGCCATGCCGGCATGCGGAGGCACCACAGTGTTCGATTTTTATTTAAGGAAAAAGAAGAAGAAAATAGAATAACGAGATTGGACTTTTCCAGGAAGCTGATTCAACAGGTGCTGAAGTTTCGGCCAGATGACCTGAATTGTATCCTTACCCTGCCTTTCAATAAGGGATATGACGTAAGTTTTTGCTCTGCCGCACTTCTTAAGGAATTTTGGACACGGTTTGAAAATGCTAAGACCCAGTTTTCAGTATTTGACGTTGAGAAACTGACTGACAACTCCCTGAAAACGGTGATTGTCAGGATGTTCAATGAGACTGTCAGTGCTGAAGACATCTGTATGTGGCTGGGTAGATACTGCACTGTGAGAGGCCAGGCTATGAAGGTGCGGGATGTGGACGGCATCTGGAACTGCGCTTGGCGGGTCCCCATTAAACAATGGGAAGACCCCCAAGGCTTCCAGGGCCTGAAGCATCTCCCCTCAAAGACAGTCCTGGGGGAGAACAGAGGCTACATTCACTATCAAGGCAAACTGTGTCGGAAGTGCGGTGAGCATGGTCATCTGGCCGAAACTTGTGAAAAAGTATTCTGCGGTAAATGTCGAGAAGTGGGACACAGTTTTGATGAATGTACGAACGGGCGGAAATGTAATTTGTGTGGTGGACAGGATCATTTGTTCAGAGACTGTCCAAAATCGTTTGCAAATAAACTGAAAAAAGGAAAAGAGACGCTAACAGAAACGGTAAATGAGCAAGTGGACGCAGCTGGGTCGGAAAATTCAAATCTCCCGCCAGGTCCTCTGATTGGAGGAGAGGAGGAGAGGGCGGGAAGCGGGGAGGGGAAGGAAGCCCCCCCCCCCAGACCGAAACATCCAGTGAGGGGGGGGAGATGCTAACCGAAGGCGGAGCTAGCTCGGACTCTGAGGAAGAACAGACGGACAGCAGCGATGATGCCCCCCTCCCCGACGCCCAGCTGGCTAAGAGGCCGGCATCTGAGTCACCTCCCGACCTTACCCCCAAGGTAGGGAAGAGAGGAAGGCTGGAGGAACTCTTCGGTTCTTTCGGAGAGGAATCCAGAGCCTTCCTCGCTGGCTCATCCAATGAGGTCTCGTTCCTAGATTTTGCTCACCAATCAACCCCGAAGGACCCAAACAAGGTAACGGCTTTAGAAAGACGGCCGACACCGAGAGTCCGAAGGGGGAATGGAGCTCCAACCCGACCTGCACCACCATGTGGGAAGGAAGAGCTCTGTTCACAGGACAGTCTCTGAACCCGCCTTGTTTTAACGACCGCCCGTTTTTTAACATGGGTTTAAATTAGTATTATCTTGTTTTTAATCCTTTAAAATGTCGTACTTGATTTTAGCCATCATACTCATGACTCTCACCTTCTCAACCATCAATGTTAGAAGTGTGAAGTCGCGAGTTAGAGCCCAGAGTGTTTTATCCTTTTTAAGCTCCGTACAGTCAGATGTGTTTTTACTACAAGAATGTTCACTCCCGTTTTTAAAGAATTACACCCGGTGGCAGGACTTGTGGCCACGGCCGTCTATATGGAGCGGCTCCAATGGAAATAAAAATGACGGCGTGGCCATTTTAATAAACAACCCGCACATCCTGGTGAAGGGGAGCACCGTGGTGAGAGAGGGACGAGCACTTTTAGCAAATCTGACTTTTAACGGACAGGATTTTAACCTCTTAAATATTTATGGCTTTAATGACAAACACGACAGGTATGACTTTTTAGAGGAACTGCAGCCCCACATGCTGGGAACAAAACCTTTAATAATTGGGGGGGATTTTAATTGCATTTTATCTAGAAAAGATAGGAAAAGAAATAGACAGGATTTTAAGGTAGACAAAACATCACTTTTATTACAGAGAATCGTTAGGGATTTTAAACTAGTGGACTGTTTTAGAACTATGCATCCTGGAGAGGAGGGCCACACCTGGGTCAGTGGTGACGGCTCTATGGCCTCTCGTATTGATTATTTCTTCATCAGGGATTGCGCCCTAACTGATGCTAGATTGTCACCGGCTTTCTTTTCTGATCACCTCCTTCTGTCCTGCACGCTTTCACTTCCTTCAGGTGCGACGACCGGGAGAGGTCTGTGGAAACTCAACCGCTCCCTGCTGGAGGACCAGGTTCTGGTCGGCCAGTACCGGGAGCGGTACCACGAGTGGCAGACCCTCCAAGACCTGTACGAAACACGAGCACAGTGGTGGGAGATGGTGAAAGGTAGGACCCAGACTTTCTTTAGACAAGCAGGGAAAAAGAAAAAGGAGAAAGAACAGAGATGCATGATGGGGCTGCAAAAAAGATTACAAAGATATTACTTTTTAAACCAAAAGGGAATGGATTTTAATTAAGAAATAAGTCTAACAACTGGTTGGAGGAAGAATCTGCAATAATGCTTCTTTGTACACTGAGGATGCAGCAATCGGTCAAGTGTCCAGCGTTACACTAACAGTTAAAGCCTGATCCCCACCTTTCTACATTCCTCTCTTCTTGGTTCTTTCAGCCTGGAGTAAATGAAAACCAGCTGAGTTTATGTGGAGACGCTCCTCTTGGTCTCTGTGGGGTTGAGGTGATGATGAGTTCATGAAGGTGAAGTTGCTCTGAGTCTCAAGTTGACAGAGAACCAGCTAGATGGGAAATAATGAGAAAATACAAACAATGAGCCTCAGAGGAAGTTTCAAAGAGCATTACTAGATTCAAACTAGACTTTTTTTAGCAACTTCTTTCAACCTACAGCGTCTACCAATTCTGATCTTTGTAGTTTTGGGTTTTACTTATAAATTTTGTTTGAATTTATAGTGTAAATCAAATTTTACAAAGATATTTTTACTTCCCTACCAATACCTGAATAAATGTTTCCAGAATACAGAGAAACCACACAGTTTTTGTAGCCGTGAGAAAACGTCTGACATTATTCTAGCCAGACATTTGAGCTCAGATTTGGTAAAGTTAATTTAAACTGGTTAATTACTGGCTAAAGACTTTAATGTTAATTCCAGAAGCTTAATATTAATCAACTTTTCAAGTATAGATACCACAAAATGCTAAGTTTTAAACAACTACTCATGATTTGTGCTCACAAATTCACAAAATCAGTATTTGTATCCAACCAGTTCTTTTTGACTGCCAGCAGAGGACACAAAAAAGTACTCAAGTAAGAGCAACACAACTTCAACAATGTACTTTTACTCAAGTAAAAGTAAAAAGTAGCCATCTAAGAAATGGCTCAAGTAAGAGTGAAAAAGTGTTTGGTGAAAAGTTTACTCAAGTTCTGAGTAACTGATCAAGTTATCAATCATTTAATATTTAAAAACTACATTATCAGACAGACCAAAATATAAAGTTAAGTGAAAATTTTGGTATTTTAAGGACCAAAAGGACAATAATTCATATCAATAACAAAAAATAAAAACAGGGAAAAGAAAATTTTTCTAAATCAGTTTTTTCCAGTAAACAACTTATGAAACTTTAACAAAAACTGCAGGTGTTTGTCTGGTGAATTTCTGGTTAAAACATGTTTGTTTTTCATTCAGCAGGTAGAAAATCCAGAAATTTTACTCATGCAAGAGTAGAAATATTTCATAATAAAATTACTCAAGTAAAAGTCAAAAGTACAAGTAAATTATTTCTGTATATTAATCAGCCTGAATTTGTAGTGAAGTTAAATAATTTGAAGTTGGATTTCCTTCATTATTCCACAGAGAAGCATTAATAATAATGAACTACACTGCAAAAACACAAAACCTTACCAATCAATTTGTCTAGTTTCCAGTGCAAATGTCTTGGTACACCTTAAATAAAACAAAACTAAATTAGAAAAATCTTTTCAGAAAGATAGGAGCTTGTTTTAAGTCAATAATTCTTAAATATTGGTTAAAAATTATTAGTTCCACTGGCAGATTATTTCACTTATAACAAAATATTTTTCACATGTTAAAAGTGAAATAATCTGTAGTAAAACTAGAACCTTTTCACCAAAATTAAGGAATTATTGACTTAAAACAAGCTCTTTATATATTGCTGAAAAGTCACTTGTAAGTTCGTTTTGTCTTAATTCAAGTGTATTTAAATGTTTCCACTAGAAACGAGAGTAAAAATACTTGGTATGATTTGTATTTTTTGCAGTGTCCTGCACCTAGTTCTTGTTACTTAAATTTTATTAGTTGCTCAAGAGAAAATCAGTTAAAAAGTATCATTAAAGGCTCTAATTTACAACGATATTCATCGCAGCTTCTTTCAGCATATTCTCTTCTGAAAACACTACAAAAATTATTTGAAGCATAAATTAATCATCACATTTCTTTCCTTCTAGTTTGTAAAAAAAACAAAAAAACAAAAACTTGCATTCTTGTTACTTTTAAGCATTTTATCCCCAGTTTGTTTCAATTTACTGCACAGCTGTTTAAATCTGTTAAATTAGATTTTTACTCACCAAATTAAAGCTTCCAGTCAGAAGGATCCAGCGGCAGGAGAACCTCTCCATCGTTCCACATCTACCTGAGCCTCATTCAGGACGAGCCACGCGTAACGTGATCACCTCTGGAGCAGGAAGCGCCGGTAAGCTGCTGCCTCTGACTGGGAGAGCCTCTCGGATCTGGACGTTTTGCTCCGTCTTCCTCACCTCCCCCTCTTCATCGCTCACACACACTTTTCTTTCTTGAAATCCCCCAAAACACACAGAGTTTACTGTTCACCTCTGTTTCAGCTGAGTACTTCATCCACCGTGTTTGTAATGAATTAGTCGATTAAAATCTGATTTTATTTGCATCTTAAATGAAGAGGAGGCGGATCAGATGTGGTGAAATTCTGCCATCTTGTGGCCAGCAGAAAGAATGCAGTGTGAGCTCGAAGAAAACATTAAAAGTACGAAATTAGTCAATTATTTAATTAAAAATACACAGCTTCATTTGTTGCCATGCTCAGGAATTAATTAACTTGCAATATTTCAATAAAACAATCAATGCAGTTGGATTTTTGTATTTATTTTTCATGTACTTTATACATTGATATAAACTAAAGAGGGTTTGTGGCTGTCGGAGCAAATTGAAAAACCGTAAAAACACAAAATCCTACTAAATATTTTTGGTTTATTTTACTGTGCAAATATCTTAATATACGTGAAATAAGAGGAAAACTAGCTTAAAGTAACTTACAAGGAGCTGGTTTTAAGTCAATAATTTATCAATATTGATGTAAAAGTTTTGCTGTCAGATTATTTCACTAAAACATGGTGAAAATATCTCGTTATAAGTGAAACTAGCACTTTTTAATCAATATTAAAACGAGTCAGAACTCTGGGTTTTTTGTTGGTTCTGCTTCTCATTTTATTTAGCTTCATGTTTTAGTTCACTTTAGTTTAGCCTTTCATGGTCCTTTTGATATTATTATTATTTGAGATATTTAGTGAAATAAGAATTGTCTCATTGCTTTCCTTATTTTCAGTCCTTTATAGTGTTTCTAGGTTTATTCTTTAGTTCTGTCCTTGTTTGTCTGAGTCCATGTCCAGCCTTCTTTAATGATTATAGTTTTATTTTATTTTATCCTTCTAGTTATTTCAGCCTCCCTGCAGTGTTTCTAGTAATGTTTCTTTCTTAATTTCATCACCGTAGGTTCAGTTATTCTTCCACGTCTGAGTCTATGTACTGTATATCTTCCTTTAGTAATTCTAGTTAATTTATTTCTTTGTTTAGATCTTCTAGTTTCTCTAGCTCTATGTTCCTTAGTTCTTACTGTTGTTAGATCGGCCTTGTTTCTATTTAGGGTGGTTATGGTTTCCCTCATGTCTTTCTCTCCTAGTTCATCAGATTTTTCTTACTCTTAGTTTTTTTTGCATTAGTTGTATTTTTCAGTTCCCTGTTTCCTCCCTTTGTGTTCCCAGCAGATCTTAGGTTCCCTGTGCCACCTTCTCTCCGCCCCTCAGCTCCTGTGCCAGTTACTCACAGCTGAAATCACTCTTCCCATCTAGCTCTGCCATTGTTCCATTTACTGCCTCCCAGTATTTCAGCTCCTCCATCCCAGTCACAACTCGCCAGTCCGTCTCGTCACCCTGATGGTCACTACCCATGTTTCCCTCCCTGGATTACCTGTTGTTCCCTCGTGTTTCCAGTTTGTTTTGTTTTTGGATTTTGTGTTGGTTCATTTTTTTCATTAAAACATCCATTTATTTCTACGCCTCCTTCCTGCTGCGTTTGGGCCCAACACCTCACCATGACAACCTGCTCATATATCTGGCTTAAAATTCATTTTTAAATGAGTTTTTCTTATTTCAAGTGTATTAAGATATTTGCATTAGAAACTGCACCAAAAATACTTTGCAAGATTTTGTATTTTTGAAGTAAATCCTACAAAAACAAGCCCAAACCATCACTCCTCCACTGCCGCACATCACAGTGAGTGAGGATTTGTAAAATGTCTCCATCTTGTTCTCGTTCCAAAGCTGTTTTTGTTTGTTTCGGTGCAGATTTGCAAACCAAAGCAGCGCTGCTGCATTCCTTTCAGAGTGAGGAACCGTTTTCCTGACAGCCCTTCCCAACAAGTCGTACTTGTTTAGTTTATTTTTGATTCTCCTGGCGTGAACTTTAAACACCGCAGGCCTTTACGGTCTCTGATGGAGCTCCTGCACTGCAAAAACACAACATCTTATTCTTACCAAGTAGTTTTTAGTGCAAATATCTTAATACACTTGAAATAAGAGAAAACTAACTTACACAGGTGCTGAGGGCAAAACATCCATGTACTGTTTTAAAAGAAGCTTTAAGACATTTCGTTTTTAGCAAAACTTTTGGTTCATTTTCTGAGATATTGGTTTTAATCTCATTTATTGATTTATTTTTCTCCACTAAAATTGCTTGTTTTGTTTTGGGGTTTTTTGCCCTTTGAGATTTAAAGATATAAAGGGCATTATAAATCAAATTTTTAATAATAATAATAACTATTGTTATCTATTATTATTACAAGTTTCTTATCGGCGGATGTAGCAGCTACATAGTGTGATAAATGTTACATAACTGATTATGTGGTAAACATAATCAGTTATGTCTACCATCTGGTTTGTAGTTTCTTCTTTCAGAACCAGGAAGTGGAAGGTCTGCAGTGAAACAACAATTGTTGCCACGCTTACATTCACTCTTCTTATGATCAAAAGATACGATTTTCTTTATATATCAGCAGTAAACACTTGAAAGAACATCTTTTCAAAATATTTTATTTATATTTGTTAATTTAAATATTTTACTGACTTCCTCTTGTTCAGGATTGTGACAAACATTTATGTCCAGCGTCACACAGGAAGTAAAGAGGTCTGGTCATGTGACCTTTCACACTGGATACATGAAATTGATATTGTTTAGAGAAGACACACTATTATTTTATTTTAAAACATTAAGCAGCTGCCAAAAGTCAAAATAATTCATTTAAAGCTTCTAGAAGTTAGAAAAAAATGTCTGGCAACAATTTTTGCTGGTGGGATTAAAATTCAGTAATAATTTGATTTATTTAACTGCCATAAGAGACAGAAGTGGTTTCAGAATGTCAAGTTATATTTTCACCGTGTTATTCATCCATTTATTAATACCACAGTTTCAGAGAAAACATTTCAGTTGGAGACTAAATATTCATCTTAATGTTTCCCAGCAGACGGACTAAAGACATGTCTCCCTCTTCCTCCTCTATCAGACCTTCTCTGCTCCTGCAGCAGGTTCCTCCATACCTGAGAGCTTCCAGTCTCCAGTGTGGATCCTTCAGTCCAGCCGACAGCAGCTTCACTCCTGAGTCTCCTGGATGATTGTAGCTCAGGTCCAACTCTTTCAGATGGGAGGGGCTGGAGGTCAGAGCTGAGGTCAGAGAAGCACAGCCTTCCTCTGAGACCAAACAGCCTGATAAGCTGCAGACACACAATTCATCACATGATGAGAATATGAGAACATTGAGGTAGAACCCAAGGTCTGAACTGATCATTTTCACGAGAGGAAAACACACAAGAAACTGGAGATTCACCTGTTAATAACATAGAATAGCAATAAAGCTGTATTTCATTCTGTAGATAGTAGAAATCAACATTTATCATTTGTAAAATGGACGAGAAAGTCTAACAACTGGTTGGAGGAAGAATCTGCAATACTGCTTCTTTGTACACTGAGGATGCAGCAATCGGTCAAGTGTCCAGCGTTACACTAACAGTTAAAGCCTGATCCCCACCTTTCTACATTCCTCTCTTCCTGGTCCTTTCAGCCTGGAGTAAATGAAAACCAGCTGAGTTTATGTCTCAAGACTTAGCATGATTAGCCTCATCACAGTCAGACATTTTTATTTTAATAATCTACTATTGAAATAACATTTGCATCATCTATAGCAGCAGTTAATGGACAGAAATATGGCTTCACTAGGATTCAAAACATTTTACCTGAGAGTTTCCAGGTTGCAGTTTGGACTCTTCAGTCCAGCAGAGAGAAGCTTCACTCCTGAATCCTGCAGGTTGTTGTTACTCAGGTCCAGTTCTCTGAGACTGGAGGACTGGGAGCTGAGAACTGAGGACAGAGCTTCACAGCTTCTCTCTGAGAGGTTACAGCCACTCAGTCTGAGGAGAGAGTGAAAAAACTCTGTTACTAGGCAATTCTTCAAAATTGTTTTCCAAACAACAAATATTTTTGTTTAGTAATCTATCAATTATTCTTATGATTAATCGAGTAATTGGATAAAAAAATGATAAAATAAATTAATGCTGCAAGCGGCGTCGTGCAGCCCTCGCAGCTCAGCACCGCTCCGGCCTATTGGCCACCGCGGGGTGCCGGCACTGCCACCCGCCAGCCACTGTAGACCCTCTGGCACAGTTCCCGCACCCGTCCACCAGGCGATATGCACCTACGCATTCGGCAGTGCTCTCCGACGACGCACAAAAAATCTGGCAAATTGGGTGATGATATATAGCTGTTGCTATAAAAATTGAGCCCAGCGTTGCTGCGGCGCTAAAACAGCGAAGGGAAAAGTGCTAACGTACGGCTAATCCAATTAGTTTTAAAGTTTAACAATAAAGCTGCACATGTGTTTGGGGTTTCTTCAAATCTTTGGGGGCAATTTGCAGTGACCAACTGACCTGACCGACATGTTTTAGGAGATGTGGGGGGAACCGGAGCACCCGGAGAAAACCCACGCAAACACGGGGAGAACATGCAAACTCCACACAGATGGTGTCTGTGAAGATGCAGCGCTAACCGCTGCACCACCGTGCTGCCCACGTTTTTTCCAATTTGGTTGGGAAGGGATCTATTTTCTAGTTTGTCAATGGGGGGAAAAAGTTTTTAAATTTGGTCTTGACGGAGCGTGGCATGGCGCCCCGTTCACAGAGGCTACAACCTCCATGCGTTTGATTCCAGTCCTCGGTTCGTCTCCTGCACGTCTTTCTCCTTCTCTAAATATCAAAATCAAGAACTTTACACACGTTCTTGAATGTCTTCACTTGTTTGTTTCTTTTTTGGCTTCTTCCATCCCAGAGTGTTTCGTACCTTCTTCCAAAATGAAATTTTAGACTTTATCTTTTTACCATCTGGATTGTCCAAATCCTCCAGGATGGTTTCTCCAGCGACCTCGGTCTCTTCTGAGGATTCTGGATCCATGGAAGAACCTGGTAAAGGTTCTCCTGAGAGATCCTCCTCTGAAGAAACCTCTTGATTTAAGACTTTAACTTGGTTCTGTGAGTTTTCTTCCTTTTCTTGGGAAACTGTGATGGGTTGTTGTTGGAAACCTTCTTCCTCGGCTCTCAGAGTGTCGGCCAGCAGTAGATCGTCTCTCGCTCTTTGTAAATCCTTTTTCACACAAATAAGCTCCTCCTGGTGTTTTTCTGCTTGATGTTTTAATGCAGTTACTTCGGTTTCAAACCGACTGTTTAGCTCCATGTACAAACTGTTAACATTCTCCAGCTCAGCCTTTGCACTCCTTTCCTTGTCTTGCAGGATTTTCTTCTCTGATGTTGTGATTTCTTGGAGGATGGCATATTCAGCTCTCAGCTTCTCTAGAAGCTTCTTGTCCTCCTCTGTTTGCTCCAGGTGAGCTTTTCTCTCCTGCTCTACCTGCTGCTGGTATGTCTCGATTTCTCCTGACATTTTGTGGAGGAGCTCCTCCTTCTCAGCTCTCATATGGTCTAGAAGCTTCTTGTCCTCCTCTGTTTGCTCCAGGTGAGCTTTTCTCTCATGCTCTACCTGATGCTGGTATGTCTCAACCTCCTGCTGTAAATCCATATTGTTTCTTTCAAACCTACGTTTCAGCTCCTCGTGCGAAATGTGAACCTGATCCAGTTCGTTCAGCATCTGCTTCTCTCTCTTTCTCAGAATAAAGATTTCTCTAGCCATTTTTCGAAAGAGCTCCTCCTTCTCAGCTTTCAGCTTGTCGACTAGCTTCAGACTCTCTTTTTCTCTTTCTATGTTTGCATCTTTCTCATGTTTCACCTCCTGCCTTACCAGAGAAATGTCTGCTTCATATTTACATAGCAGCTCCTTGTATGAAGTCTGGAGTTGGTTCAGTTCTTCTTGGACAGCCTCAGTTTTCTTTCTCTCTGCCTGTATTCCAGCAACAAATGCTTCCTGGCTGAGGAGGTGGGCCACCTTTAAATCCTCAAACTCCTGCTGCAAGGTCTTCTCCATGTTTTTCACATCGTTATAAAATGTGGAATCAATGTCTGCAGCGTAACGTTCTGCTGGATCACTGGACATCTCTTCCCTCTCTTCTCTCTCTAATCTCTCCAGTTCCCTCATTGTCTCTTCGGCCTCGTTGATAAGAGTTTCTCTGAGAGCTTCCTGCCTTTTTAGTCTCAGTTCCATCTCTTTCAGTTTGGCCTCCAGCTCGGCCGGGCTTTGGTCGTCTTCTATCCTGGCGTTCTCCATTTCCAGACTGGAGTCCAGTCTTTGAGTTTCCTCATCTAATATATCCAGATGTGCAGGAGCGAAGCTGCATTGGGGGTCTTGCTGGCCTCCCGTTCTCGCCTGGGGTCCCATCATTTTGTTGCAGTATTGCTGAAATAAGTGAAACATTTCTCCTCAATACAATCACTAAAGTCGTCGATTGGTAAACTACCTGAAAGAGCTTTGCGCACGTCTGAACTGGTCAGTGATATTGCAAGCAATGAAAAATATGCAGAATTGTGTCACATACAATTCTGAGTTGATGACATCACAGACTGCATCGCCAGTGACATCACAGAGTCTTCCTTTGCTGGCGGTGTGACATCATTCCACCACCAAATATCTCACTATTTATTCTTGTTTACATTCAAAATAGTCCATGATTCACTCGTTTTTATCCAAACTCATTTCTGTGTTGGGCCAGATCAAAAACCTGAATGTTCATAAAGGGCCTGTTGTGCCAGAACATATTGATAAAAACCAATTAAATTGTTAAAATATCAATAAATAGGTGTTTCAGCATCAATAAGTGTTTCTTAAAAAAGATTGAACATCTTTTCACACTAATCAGTTCATCCAGGATTGTTTTTGTGCTTTTCTGCAATCAACATCACAGATTTTGTGGCGCTAATTTAGAAATATCTGTAAGGAATTTTTTTTACAATATTTGCGCTAACATATGATGTTAAATGTGATCTTTTATTAATCGCTCTATCGGTCATGGACTATAACTCACATGAGAGTTACCGAACTCTTTTGCAAGCTCAACCAGGAAGTCCACCCGTCTCTCCTGCACCCCAATGCATGCCTGATAAAGCACATGTGCATTCAGTGCTGCCATGTCAATCATGTTTGCCAGGTTTGCTGACCAGCTGTCACATAGTGATGGAACCTTGGTCACCCCCCGCAAGATTATGACTGAAATAAATGCCATTAGTTCTTGTGAACTAATGGCACAACTCCACAGCACAAGCATACACTTCATGTATGCTTCAAAACTAGACTGAAGAGCATTACCTACAGGAGAGTCTACTGTAGAGCTGCCTCCATCATAGATCGCACCCACCCCCAACATGGACTATTCACTCTCCTACCTTCTGGCCTGACGGTCAACGGCCACATTTTCAATTGAAGAAGGGATGCTAATTTGAGCCATCAGAGTCGTCAGTTTGGACTCAGGGTCTTTTGACCCTCTTTCGGGACGTCAGGTCGAAAACCCTGGTAATACCAACTTTCAACAAGATTTATAAATCAATAGTTTTAGTTTTTATCTTTTACTTTTTCATGTTGACATCGATTTATTATAAATTTTCTTTCCCACTGTCTTTTTCCACAATACAAAAGAAAATAAATGTTTGACTAAACAAGCAAAATTAACTTCAAAATGTATAGATATTGAAAAAAGTCCTATAGATTATCATATATGGCACGTGTGTCAAACTCAAGGCCCGAGGGCCAAATCTGGCCCGCCATAGCTTTTTATGTGGCCCTCTAGACTCCAAATTATAGCAATGGGCCCCTCCAGTTTTTACAAATAACCGCACAATTCACACAAAAATCAAAAACACAAAACTTTAATGTTAATCCCAGAAGCTTAATATTAATCAACTTTTCAAGTATAGATACCACAAAATGCTAAGTTTTAAACATCTACTCATGATTTGTGCTCACAAATTCACAAAATCAGTATTTGTATCCAACCAGTTCTTTTTGACTGCCAGCAGAGGACACAAAAAAGTACTCAAGTAAGAGCAGCACTACTTCAACAATGTACTTTTACTCAAGTAAAAGTAAAGAGTAGCCACCCAAGAAATGACTCAAGTAAGAGTGAAAAAGTGTTTGGTGAAAAGTTTACCCAAGTTCTGAGTAACTGATCAAGTTATCAATCATTTAATATTTAAAAACTGCATTATTAGACAGACCAAAATATAAAGTTAAGTGAAAATTTTGGTATTTTAAGGACCAAAAGGACAATAATTCATATCAATAACAAAAAATAAAAACAGGGAAAAGAAAATTTTTCTAAATCAGTTTTTTCCAGTAAACAACTTATGAAACTTTCACAAAAACTGCAGGTGTTTGTCTGGTGAATTTCTGGTTAAAACATGTTTGTTTTTCATTCAGCAGGTAGAAAATCCAGAAATTTTACTCATGTAGGAGTAGAAATACTTCATAATAAAATTACTCAAGTAAAAGTCAAAAGTACAAGTAAATTGTTTCTGTATATTAATCAGCCTGAATTTGTAGTGAAGTTAAATAATTTGAAGTTGGATTTCCTTCATTATTCCACAGAGAAGCATTAATAATAATGAACTACACTGCAAAAACACAAAACCTTACCAATCAGTTTGTCTAGTCTCTAGTGCAAATGTCTTGGTACACTTTAAATAAAACAAAACTAAATTAGAAAAATCTTTTCAGAAAGATAGGCGCTTGTTTTAAGTCAATAATTCTTAAATATTGGTTAAAAATTATTAGTTCCACTGGCAGATTATTTCACTTATAACAAAATATTTTTCACATGTTTCTGAGTTTATCAACATGTTTTCTGAGTTTGTCAACATGTTTTCTGAGTTTATCAACATTGTTTTCTCAAAATTGACCATAAACATTTTGGATTAAGTGCCTGCTGTCTCAGCCTGACCTGATGTCAAGTGAGAAGAAGGCACACAAGGAGAAACTGCTTCGGCAACAACCTTCCACACCCAGCTCAGGCAAAAGGGCGAAGAGTCAGGTCAACCATCGATGCCGAATGCGTGTCCCGAGGCCGAAACATCATCAGTGACCCCTCACACCCCCACCATGGACTGTTCTCCCTGCTGCCCTCTGGAAAGAGGTTCCGCAGCGTCCGGTGCAGGTCCACCAGGTTCCGAAACAGCTTTTTCCCACTTGCCATCAGACTGCTGAACTCTTAACTGGACTGCACTCAAAATCAGGTCTCCACTTTATACCTTGCACATGTACAGAGCTAAATAACTTCTATTTTACTGTCAGTCCTGCACTTTATATTTTATATTTAGATTTATATTCATATTTTATACTGTATTTTATTTTATTCTGGAGTAACCTCACAACATTGGAACCTCAAACATTGTCCTGAGCCGTATGCAACGAAATTTCGTTCTGTATACACCCTGTGCATGCAAAATGATAATAAAGTCAGTCTAAGTCTAAGTCTAAGGAACAATTGTGCAACTGTGAGATGCGTTGAGGCCATTACCAGGGTAATTACCAGGGTAATTACCAGGGTAATGGCCTTATTTACAGAACAAAAGCGCCTGCTAGCTAAAATCCTTCAGGTCAGTCGACCCATCTCTGGACTCCAAAGGTAGAAATGTTAAATGACCTTTCTCTGGTATTGCGTGTGTTAAAGTGAAGTTTTTATTAACCTCTTCCTGCTAGCTGCCCCCCCTGGAGGAATGAACTCAGACGTCTTTTATACGGTGCAGGTGGGTCTCATCAACGTCTGATTGGCTTTGCTGATCCAATGGGGTGGCTGCTCTCCTGCAGCCTCTGGGCAGCCAATCAGAAAGCTGTGCCCGCACAGCTGATCCTGCATAATAGAAAAAAAACAAAGAGCCTCCACAGCCTGAAGAGGCCAGGGGCCGCAACTATGTTTATGTAGCTTTGTTGTGTTTTTACACCTTCTCGGCCTTCTGGCTAAGACAGCGGTCCCCTCCTTTGGGTGGTGATAGCGGTAGTCTTTGTGACTTGGCTGTTACCACTGATTTAGAGGTTCAGTAAATTTTGTCCCCGGTTGAGATATTGACCACTAAGTAGTGGAAAATATCTTTTACCTTTTATTTGTATTTATTGGTGTTTCTTAACTATTTATTGGTTTTAGTAAAGGTTTTAAACCTTTAACTGGTGGTGCCTCCACCATGGCGGCTAGCCATGCCGGCATGCGGAGGCACCACAGTGTTCGATTTTTATTTAAGGAAAAAGAAGAAGAAAATAGAATAACGAGATTGGACTTTTCCAGGAAGCTGATTCAACAGGTGCTGAAGTTTCGGCCAGATGACCTGAATTGTATCCTTACCCTGCCTTTCAATAAGGGATATGATGTAAGTTTTTGCTCTGCCGCACTTCTTAAGGATTTGTGGACACGGTTTGAAAATGCTAAGACCCAGTTTTCAGCATTTGACGTCGAGAAACTGACTGACAACTCCCTGAAAACGGTGATTGTCAGGATGTTCAATGAGACTGTCAGTGCTGAAGACATCTGTATGTGGCTGGGTAGATACTGCACTGTGAGAGGCCAGGCTATGAAGGTGCGGGATGTGGACGGCATCTGGAACTGTGCTTGGCGGGTCCCCATTAAACAATGGGAAGACCCCCAAGGCTTCCAGGGCCTGAAGCATCTCCCCTCAATGATAGTCCTGGGGGAGAACAGAGGCTACATTCACTATCAAGGCCAACCCAAACTGTGCCGGAAGTGCGGCGAGCATGGTCATCTGGCCGAAACTTGTGAAAAAGTATTCTGCGGTAAATGTCGAGAAGTGGGACACACTTTTGATGAATGTACGAACGGGCGGAAATGTAATTTGTGTGGTGGACAGGATCATTTGTTCAGAGACTGTCCAAAATCGTTTGCAAATAAACTGAAAAAAGGAAAAGAGACGCTAACGGAAACGGCTAATGAGCAAGTGGACGCAGCTGGGTCGGAAAATTCAAATCTCCCGCCAGGTCCTCTGATTGGAGGAGAGGGCGGGAAGCGGGGAGGGGAAGGAAGCCCCCCCCCCCAGACCGAAACATCCAGTGAGGGGGGGGAGATGCTAACCGAAGGCGGAGCTAGCTCGGACTCTGAGGAAGAACAGACGGACAGCAGCGATGATGCCCCCCTCCCCGACGCCCAGCTGGCTAAGAGGCCGGCATCTGAGTCACCTCCCGACCTTACCCCCAAGGTAGGGAAGAGAGGAAGGCTGGAGGAACTCTTCGGTTCTTTCGGAGAAGAATCCAGAGCCTTCCTCGCTGGCTCATCCAATGAGGTCTCGTTCCTAGACTTGGCTCACCAATCAACCCCGAAGGACCCAAACAAGGTAACGGCTTTAGAAAGACGGCCGACACCGAGAGTCCGAAGGGGGAATGGAGCTCCAACCCGACCTGCACCACCATGTGGGAAGGAAGAGCTCTATTCACAGGACAGTCTCTGAACCCGCCTTGTTTTAACGACCGCCCGTTTTTTAACATGGTTTGAACTTAGTCTTATCTTGTTTTTAATCCTTTAAAATGTCGTACTTGATTTTAGCCATCATACTCATGACTCTCACCTTCTCAACCATCAATGTTAGAAGTGTGAAGTCGCGAGTTAGAGCCCAGAGTGTTTTATCATTTTTAAGCTCCGTACAGTCAGATGTGTTTTTACTACAAGAATGTTCACTCCCGTTTTTAAAGAACTACACCCGGTGGCAGGACTTGTGGCCACGGCCGTCTATATGGAGCGGCTCCAATGGAAATAAAAATGACGGCGTGGCCATTTTAATAAACAACCCACACATCTTGGTGAAGGGGAGCACCGTGGTGAGAGAGGGACGAGCACTTTTAGCAAATCTGACTTTTAACGGACAGGATTTTAACCTCTTAAATATTTATGGCTTTAATGACAAACACGACAGGTATGACTTTTTAGAGGAACTGCAGCCCCACATGCTGGGAACAAAACCTTTAATAATTGGGGGGGATTTTAATTGCATTTTATCTAGAAAAGATAGGAAAAGAAATAGACAGGATTTTAAGGTAGACAAAACATCACTTTTATTACAGAGAATCGTTAGGGATTTTAAACTAGTGGACTGTTTTAGAACTATGCATCCTGGAGAGGAGGGCCACACCTGGGTCAGTGGTGACGGCTCTATGGCCTCTCGTATTGATTATTTCTTCATCAGGGATTGCGCCCTAACTGATGCTAGATTGTCACCGGCTTTCTTTTCTGATCACCTCCTTCTGTCCTGCACGCTTTCACTTCCTTCAGGTGCGACGACCGGGAGAGGTCTGTGGAAACTCAACCGCTCCCTGCTGGAGGACCAGGTTCTGGTCGGCCAGTACCGGGAGCGGTACCACGAGTGGCAGACCCTCCAAGACCTGTACGAAACACGAGCACAGTGGTGGGAGATGGTGAAAGGTAGGACCCAGACTTTCTTTAGACAAGCAGGGAAAAAGAAAAAGGAGAAAGAACAGAGATGCATGATGGGGCTGCAAAAAAGATTACAAAGATATTACTTTTTAAACCAAAAGGGAATGGATTTTAATTAAGAAATAAGTCTAACAACTGGTTGGAGGAAGAATCTGCAATAATGCTTCTTTGTACACTGAGGATGCAGCAATCGGTCAAGTGTCCAGCGTTACACTAACAGTTAAAGCCTGATCCCCACCTTTCTACATTCCTCTCTTCCTGGTTCTTTCAGCCTGGAGTAAATGAAAACCAGCTGAGTTTATGTGGAGACGCTCCTCTTGGTCTCTGTGATGATGAGTTGAGGTGATGATGAGTTCATGAAGGTGAAGTTGCTCTGAGTCTCAAGTTGACAGAGAACCAGCTAGATGGGAAATAATGAGAAAATACAAACAATGAGCCTCAGAGGAAGTTTCAAAGAGCATTACTAGATTCAAACTAGAGACTTTTTTAGCAACTTCTTTCAACCTACAGCGTCTACCAATTCTGATCTTTGTAGTTTTGGGTTTTACTTATAAATTTTGTTTGAATTTATAGTGTAAATCAAATTTTACAAAGATATTTTTACTTCCCTACCAATACCTGAATAAATGTTTCCAGAATACAGAGAAACCACACAGTTTTTGTAGCCGTGAGAAAACGTCTGACATTATTATTGCCAGACATTTGAGCTCAGATTTGGTAAAGTTAATTTAAACTGGTTAATTACTGGCTAAAGACTTTAATGTTAATTCCAGAAGCTTAATATTAATCAACTTTTCAAGTATAGATACCACAAAATGCTAAGTTTTAAACAACTACTCATGATTTGTGCTCACAAATTCACAAAATCAGTATTTGTATCCAACCAGTTCTTTTTGACTGCCAGCAGAGGACACAAAAAAGTACTCAAGTAAGAGCAACACTACTTCAACAATGTATTTTTACTCAAGTAAAAGTAAAGAGTAGCCATCCAAGAAATGGCTCAAGTAAGAGTGAAAAAGTGTTTGGTGAAAAGTTTACTCAAGTTCTGAGTAACTGATCAAGTTATCAATCATTTAATATTTAAAAACTGCATTATTAGACAGACCAAAATATAAAGTTAAGTGAAAATTTTGGTATTTTAAGGACCAAAATGACAATAATTCATATCAATAACAAAAAATAAAAACAGGGAAAAGAAAATTTTTCTAAATCAGTTTTTTCCAGTAAACAACTTATGAAACTTTAACAAAAACTGCAGGTGTTTGTCTGGTGAATTTCTGGTTAAAACATGTTTGTTTTTCATTCAGCAGGTAGAAAATCCAGAAATTTTACTCATGTAGGAGTAGAAATACTTCAAAATAAAATTACTCAAGTAAAAGTCAAAAGTACAAGTAAATTGTTTCTGTATATTAATCAGCCTGAATTTGTAGTGAAGTTAAATAATTTGAAGTTGGATTTCCTTCATTATTTCACAGAGAAGCATTAATAATAATGAACTACACTGCAAAAACACAAAACCTTACCAATCAATTTGTCTAGTTTCTAGTGCAAATGTCTTGGTACACTTTAAATAAAACAAAACTAAATTAGAAAAATCTTTTCAGAAAGATAGGAGCTTGTTTTAAGTCAATAATTCTTAAATATTGGTTAAAAATTATTAGTTCCACTGGCAGATTATTTCACTTATAACAAAATATTTTTCACATGTTAAAAGTGAAATAATCTGTAGTAAAACTAGAACCTTTTCACCAAAATTAAGGAATTATTGACTTAAAACAAGCTCTTTATATATTGCTGAAAAGTCACTTGTAAGTTCGTTTTGTCTTAATTCAAGTGTATTAAACTGTTTCCACTAGAAACGAGAGTAAAAATACTTGGTATGATTTGCATTTTTTGCAGTGTCCTGCACCTAGTTCTTGTTACTTAAATTTTATTAGTTGCTCAAGAGAAAATCAGTTAAAAAGTATCATTAAAGGCTCTAATTTACAACGATATTCATCGCAGCTTCTTTCAGCATATTCTCTTCTGAAAACACTACAAAAATTATTTGAAGCATAAATTAATCATCACATTTCTTTCCTTCTAGTTTGTTAAAAAAACCCAAAAACTTGCATTCTTGTTACTTTTAAGCATTTTATCCCCAGTTTGTTTCCATTTACTGCACAGCTGTTTAAATCTGTTAAATTAGATTTTTACTCACCAAATTAAAGCTTCCAGTCAGAAGGATCCAGCGGCAGGAGAACCTCTCCATCGTTCCACATCTACCTGAGCCTCATTCAGGACGAGCCACGCGTAACGTGATCACCTCTGGAGCAGGAAGCGCCGGTAAGCTGCTGCCTCTGACTGGGAGAACCTCTTGGATCTGGACGTTTTGCTCCGTCTTCCTCACCTCCCCCTCTTCATCGCTCACACACACTTTTCTTTCTTGAAATCCCCCAAAACACACAGAGTTTACTGTTCACCTCTGTTTCAGCTGAGTACTTCATCCACCGTGTTTGTAATGAATTAGTCGATTAAAATCTGATTTTATTTGCATCTTAAATGAAGAGGAGGCGGATCAGATGTGGTGAAATTCTGCCATCTTGTGGCCAGCAGAAAGAATGCAGTGTGAGCTCGAAGAAAACATATTAAAAGTACAAAATTAGTCAATTATTTAATTAAAAATACACAGCTTCATTTGTTGCCATGCTCAGGAATTAATTAACTTGCAATATTTCAATAAAACAATCAATGCAGTCGGATTTTTGTATTTATTTTTCATGTACTTTATACATTGATATAAACTAAAGAGGGTTTGTGGCTGTCGGAGCAAATTGAAACACAACAAAAACACGAAATCCTACTATGTATTTTTGGTTTATTTCATTGTGCAAATATCTTAATGCACGTGAAATAAGAGGAAAACTAGCTTAAAGTAACTTACAAGGAGCTGGTTTTAAGTCAATAATTTATCAATATTGATGTAAAAGTTTTGCTGTCAGATTATTTCACTAAAAACATGGTGAAAATATCTCGTTATGAGTGAAACTAGCACTTTTTAATCAATATTAAAACGAGTCAGAACTCTGGGTTTTTTGTTGGTTCTGCTTCTCATTTTATTTAGCTTCATGTTTTAGTTCACTTTAGTTTAGCCTTTCATGGTCCTTTTGATATTATTATTATTTGAGATATTTAGTGAAATAAGAATTGTCTCATTGCTTTCCTTATTTTCAGTCCTTTATACTGTTTCTAGGTTTATTCTTTAGTTCTGTCCTTGTTTGTCTGAGTCCATGTCCAGCCTTCTTTAATGATTATAGTTTAATTTTATTTTATCCTTCTAGTTATTTCAGCCTCCCTGCAGTGTTTCTAGTAATGTTTCTTTCTTAATTTCATCACCGTAGGTTCAGTTATTCTTCCATGTCTGAGTCTATGTACTGTATATCTTCCTTTAGTAATTCTAGTTAATTTATTTCTTTGTTTAGATCTTCTAGTTTCTCTAGCTCTATGTTCCTTAGTTCTTACTGTTGTTAGATCGGCCTTGTTTCTATTTAGGGTGGTTATGGTTTCCCTCATGTCTTTCTCTCCTAGTTCATCAGGTTTTTCTTACTCTTAGTTTTTTTTGCATTAGTTGTATTTTTCAGTTCCCTGTTTCCTCCCTTTGTGTTCCCAGCAGATCTTAGGTTCCCTCTGCCACCTTCTCTCCGCCCCTCAGCTCCTGTGCCAGTTACTCACAGCTGAAATCACTCTTCCCATCTAGCTCTGCCATTGTTCCATTTACTGCCTCCCAGTATTTCAGCTCCTCCATCCCAGTCACAACTCGCCAGTCCGTCTCGTCACCCTGATGGTCACTGCCCATGTTTCCCTCCCTGGATTACCTGTTGTTCCCTCGTGTTTCCAGTTTGTTTTGTTTTTGGATTTTGTGTTGGTTCATTTTTTTCATTAAAACATCCATTTATTTCTACGCCTACTTCCTGCTGCGTTTGGGTCCACCGCCACACCATGACAACCTGCTCATATATCTTGCTTAAAATTCATTTTTAAATGAGTTTTTCTTATTTCAAGTGTATTAAGATATTTGCATTAGAAACTGCACCAAAAATACTTTGCAAGATTTTGTATTTTTGAAGTAAATCCTACAAAAACAAGCCCAAACCATCACTCCTCCACTGCCGCACATCACAGTGAGTGAGGATTTGTAAAATGTCTCCATCTTGTTCTCGTTCCAAAGCTGTTTTTGTTTGTTTCGGTGCAGATTTGCAAACCAAAGCAGCGCTGCTGCATTCCTTTCAGAGTGAGGAACCGTTTTCCTGACAGCCCTTCCCAACAAGTCGTACTTGTTTAGTTTATTTTTGATTCTCCTGACGTGAACTTTAAACACCGCAGGCCTTTACGGTCTCTGATGGAGCTCCTGCACTGCAAAAATACAACATCTTATTCTAATAAGTAGTTTTTAGTGCAAATATCTTAATACACTTGAAATAAGAGAAAACTAATTTACACAGGTGCTGAGGGCAAAACATCCATGTACTGTTTTAAAAGAAGCTTTAAGACTTTTTTTTTTAGCAAAACTTTTGGTTCATTTTCTGAGATATTGGTTTTAATCTCATTTATTGATTTATTTTTCTCCACTAAAATTGCTTGTTTTGTTTCGGGGTTTTTTGCCCTTTGAGATTTAAAGATATAAAGGGCATTATAAATCAAATTTGTAATAATAATAATAACTATTGTTATCTATTATTATTACAAGTTTCTTATCGGCGGATGTAGCAGCTACATAGTGTGATAAATGTTGCATAACTGATTATGTGCTAAACATAATCAGTTATGTCTACCATCTGGTTTGTAGTTTCTTCTTTCAGAACCAGGAAGTGGAAGGTCTGCAGTGAAACAACAATTGTTGCCACGCTTACATTCACTCTTCTTATGATCAAAAGATACAATTTTCTTTATATATCAGCAGTAAACACTTGAAAGAACATCTTTTCAAAATATTTTATTTATATTTGTTTATTTAAATATTTTACTGACTTCCTCTTGTTCAGGATTGTGACAAACATTTATGTCCAGCGTCACACAGGAAGTAAAGAGGTCTGGTCATGTGACCTTTCACACTGGATACATGAAATTGATATTGTTTAGAGAAGACACACTATTATTTTATTTTAAAACATTAAGCAGCTGCCAAAAGTCAAAATAATTCATTTAAAGCTTCTAGAAGTTAGAAAAAAATGTCTGGCAACAATTTTTGCTGGTGGGATTAAAATTCAGTAATAATTTGATTTATTTAACTGTCATAAGAGACAGAAGTGGTTTCAGAATGTCAAGTTATATATTCACCGTGTTATTCATCCATTTATTAATACCACAGTTTCAGAGAAAACATTTCAGTTGGAGACTAAATATTCATCTTCATTCTAAATGTTTCCCAGCAGACGGACTAAAGACGTTTCTCCCTCTTCCTCCTCTATCAGACCTTCTCTGCTCCTGCAGCAGGTTCCTCCATACCTGAGAGCTTCCAGTCTCCAGTCTGGATCCTTCAGTCCAGCCGACAGCAGCTTCACTCCTGAGTCTCCTGGATGATTGTAGCTCAGGTCCAACTCTTTCAGATGGGAGGGGCTGGAGGTCAGAGCTGAGGCCAGAGAAGCACAGCCTTCCTCTGAGACCAAACAGCCTGATAAGCTGCAGACACACAATTCATCACATGATGAGAATATGAGAACATTGAGGTAGAACCCAAGGTCTGAACTGATCATTTTCACAAGAGGAAAACACACAAGAAACTGGAGATTCACCTGTTAATAACATAGAATAGTAATAAAGCTGTATTTCATTCTGTAGATAGTAGAAATCAACATTTATCATTTGTAAAATGGACGAGAAAGTCTAACAACTGGTTGGAGGAAGAATCTGCAATACTGCTTCTTTGTACACTGAGGATGCAGCAATCGGTCAAGTGTCCAGCGTTACACTAGCAGTTAAAGCCTGATCCCCACCTTTCTACATTCCTCTCTTCCTGGTCCTTTCAGCCTGGAGTAAATGAAAACCAGCTGAGTTTATGTGTCAAGACTTAGCATGATTAGCCTCATCACAGTCAGACATTTTTATTTTAATAATCTACTATTGAAATAACATTTGCATCATCTATAGCAGCAGTTAATGGACAGAAATATGGCTTCACTAGGATTCAAAACATTTTACCTGAGTTTCCAGGTTGCAGTTTGGACTCTTCAGTCCAGCAGAGAGAAGCTTCACTCCTGAATCCTGCAGGTTGTTGTTACTCAGGTCCAGTTCTCTGAGACTGGAGGACTGGGAGCTGAGAACTGAGGACAGAGCTTCACAGCTTCTCTCTGAGAGGTTACAGCCACTCAGTCTGAGGAGAGAGTGAAAAAACTCTGTTACTAGGCAATTCTTCAAAATTGTTTTCCAAACAACAAATATTTTTGTTTAGTAATCTATCAATTATTCTTATGATTAATCGAGTAATTGGATAAAAAAATGATAAAATAAATGAATGCTGCAAGCGGCGTCGTGCAGCCCTCGCAGCTCAGCACCGCTCCGGCCTATTGGCCACCGCGGGGTGCCGGCACTGCCACCCGCCAGCCACTGTAGACCCTCTGGCACAGTTCCCGCACCCGTCCACCAGGCGATATGCACCTACGCATTCGGCAGTGCTCTCCGACGACGCACAAAAAATCTGGCAAATTGGGTGATGATATATAGCTGTTGCTATAAAAGTGTTGCCCAGTGTTGCTGCGGCGCTAAAACAGCGAAGGGAAAAGTGCTAACGTACGGCTAATCCAATTAACTTTAAAGTTTAACAATAAAGCTGCACATGTGTTTGGGGTTTCTTCAAATCTTTGGGGGCAATTTGCAGTGACCAACTGACCTGACCGACATGTTTTAGGAGATGTGGGGGGAACCAGAGCACCCGGAGAAAACCCACGCAAACACGGGGAGAACATGCAAACTCCACACAGATGGTGTCTGTGAAGACGCAGCGCTAACCGCTGCACCACCGTGCTGCCCACGTTTTTTCCAATTTGGTTGGGAAGGGATCTATTTTCTAGTTTGTCAATGGGGGAAAAAGTTTTTAAATTTGGTCTTGACGGAGCGTGGCATGGCGCCCCGTTCACAGAGGCTACAACCTCCATGCGTTTGATTCCAGTCCTCGGTTCGTCTCCTGCACGTCTTTCTCCTTCTCTAAATATCAAAATCAAGAACTTTACACACGTTCTTGATTGTCTTCACTTGTTTGTTTCTTTTTTGGCTTCTTCCATCCCAGAGTGTTTCGTACCTTCTTCCAAAATGAAATTTTAGACTTTATCTTTTTACCATCTGGATTGTCCGAATCCTCCAGGATGGTTTCTCCAGTGACCTCGGTCTCGTCTGAGGATTCTGGATCCATGGAAGAACCTGGTAGAGGTTCTCCTGAGAGATCCTCCTCTGAAGAAACCTCTTGATTTAAGACTTTAACTTGATTCTGTGACTTTTCTTCCTTTTCTTGGGAAACTGTGATGGGTTGTTGTTGGAAACCTTCTTCTTTGGCTCTCAGAGTGTCGGCCAGCAGTAGATCGTCTCTCGCTCTTTGTAAATCCTTTTTCACACAAATGAGCTCCTCCTGGTGTTTTTCTGCTTGATGTTTTAATGCAGTTACTTCGGTTTCAAACCGACTGTTTAGCTCCATGTACAAACTGTTAACATTCTCCAGCTCAGCCTTGGCACTCCTTTCCTTGTTTTGCAGGATTTTCTTCTCTGATGTTGTGATTTCTTGGAGGATGGCATATTCAGCTCTCAGCTTCTCTAGAAGCTTCTTATCCTCCTCTGTTTGCTCCAGGTGAGCTTTTCTCTCCTGCTCTACCTGATGCTGGTATGTCTCAACCTCCTGCTTTAAATCCATAATGTTTCTTTCAAACCTACGTTTTATCTCCTCGTGCGAAATGTGAACCTGATCCAGTTCGTTCAGCATCTGCTTCTCTCTCTTTCTCAGAATAAAGATTTCTTTAGCCATTTTTCGAAAGAGCTCCTCCTTCTCAGCTTTCAGCTTGTCGACTAGCTTCAGACTCTCTTTTTCTCTTTCTTTGTTTGCATCTTTCTCATGTTTCACCTCCTGCCTTACCAGAGAAATGTCTGCTTCATATTTACATAGCAGCTCCTTGTATGAAGTCTGGAGTTGGTTCAGTTCTTCTTGGACAGCCTCGGTTTTCTTTCTCTCAGCCTGTATTCCATCTACAAATGCTTCCTGGCTGAGGAGGTGGGCCACCTTTAAATCCTCAAACTCCTGCTGCAAGGTCTTCTCCATGTTTTTCACACCGTTATAAAATGTGGAATCAATGTCTGCAGCGTAAAGTTCTGCTGGATCACTGGACATCTCTTCCCTCTCTTCTCTCTCTAATCTCTCCAGTTCCCTCATTGTCTCTTCGGCCTCGTTGATAAGAGTTTCTCTGAGAGCTTCCTGCCTTTTTAGTCTCAGTTCCATCTCTTTCAGTTTGGCCTCCAGCTCGGCCGGGCTTTGGTCGTCTTCTATCCTGGCGCTCTCCATTTCCAGACTGGAGTCCAGTCTTTGGGTTTCCTCATCTAATATATCCAGATGTGCAGGAACGAAGCTGCCTTGGGGGTCTTGCTGGACTCCCGTTCTCGCCTGGGGTCCCATCATTTTGTTGCAGTATTGCTGAAATAAGTGAAACATTTCTCCTCAATACAATCACTAAAGTTGTCGATTGGTAAACTACCTGAAAGAGCTTTGCGCACGTCTGAACTGGTCAGTGATATTGCAAGCAATGAAAAATATGCAGAATTGTGTTGCATACAATTCTGCAGCTGATGACATCACAGACTGCATCGCCAGTGACATCACAGAATCTGCCTTTGCTGGCGGTGTGACATCATTCCACCACCAAATATCTCACTATTTATTCTTGTTTACATTCAAAATAGTCCATGATTCACTCGTTTTTATCCAAACTCATTTCCGTTTTGGGCCAGATCAAAAACCTGAATGTTCATAAAGGGCCTGTTGTGCCAGAACATATTGATAAAAACCAATTAAATTGTTAAAATATCAATAAATAGGTGTTTCAGCATCAATAAGTGTTTCTTAAAATAACATAATATTGAACATCTTTTCACACTAATCAGTTCATCCAGGATTGTTTTTGTGCTTTTCTGCAATCAACATCACAGATTTTGTGGCGCTAATTTAGAAATATCTGTAAGGAATTTTTTACAATATTTGCGCTAACATATGATGTTAAATGTGATCTTTTATTAATCGCTCTATCGGTCATGGACTATAACTTGACATCAGGTCAGGCTGAGACAGCAGGCACTTAATCCAAAATGTTTATGGTCAAATTTGAGAAAAAAATGTTGATAAACTCAGAAAACATGTTGATAAACTAAGAAAAATGTTGATAAACTCAGAAAAAATGTTGATAAACTCAGAAAACATGTTGATAAACTCAGAAAACATGTTGATAAACTCAGAAAACATGTTGATAAACTCAGAAAACATGAGGGGATCTGTTGATTTTTGTGTGAATTGTGCGGTTATTTGTAAAAACTGGAGGGGCCCATTGCTATGATTTGGAGTCTAGAGGGCCACATAAAAAGCTATGGCGGGCCAGATTTGGCCCTCGGGCCTTGAGTTTGACACACGTGCCATATATGATAATCTATAGAACGTTTTTCAATATCTATACATTTTGAAGTTAATTTTGCTTGTTTAGTCAAACATTTATTTTCTTTTGTATTGTGGAAAAAGACAGTGGGAAAGAAAATTTATAATAAATCGATGTCAACAACATGAAAAAGTAAAAGATAAAAACTAAAACTATTGATTTATAAATCTTGTTGAAAGTTGGTATTACCAGGGTTTTCGACCTGACGTCCCGAAAGAGGGTCAAAAGACCCTGAGTCCAAACTGACGACTCTGATGGCTCAAATTAGCATCCCTTCTTCAATTGAAAATGTGGCCGTTGACCGTCAGGCCAGAAGGTAGGAGTGTGAATAGTCCATGTTGGGGGTGGGTATCTATGATACCTACAACTAGTCAGTCTAGTTTTGAAGCATACATGAAGTGTTTTTGGAGAGATGTGACCTTTTGTAGCTGATCCATGATGTTGTGCTGCATTATCCAGGTCATTTTGCCTGGTTTGTACATAGAGTTTGCAAAACATACAATCTGTTTCAAGAAATATGCAAAGGTTTTTCTAAAAGAAATTAGTAATGTTTTTCTTTTAAATAAAGCTAAGTGGGTTTAAAATGACAGTTTAGAAATAAACTAACCAAATTAAATGTGTTGATCCACCTCAAAAAAATCATGCAAAAAGTGTAAGCAAAAGAAATCTGGGAGACTTTGCACATGCAAATTTGCATGCAGCCTTTTGTGCTGTGGAGGATAAATAGGTGACTGCTTCACCTATTTAGTTCACAAGAACTAATGGCATTTATTTCAGTCATTATCTTGCGGGGGGTGACCAAGGTTCCATCACTATGTGACAGCTGGTCAGCAAACCTGGCAAACATGATTGACATGGCAGCACTGAATGCACATGTGCTTTATCAGGCATGCATTGGGGTGAAGGAGAGACGGGTAGACTTCCTGGTTGAGCTTGCAAAAGAGTTGGGTAACTCTCATGTGAGTGAGAAGAAGGCACACAAGGAGAAACTGCTTCGGCAACAACCTTCCACACCCAGCTCAGGCAAAAGGGCGAAGTGTCAGGTCAACCATCGATGCAGGATGCGTGTCCTGAGGCCGAAACATCATCAGTGACCCCTCACACCCCCACCATGGACTGTTCTCCCTGCTGCCCTCTGGAAAGAGGTTCCGCAGCATCCGGTGCAGGTCCACCTGGTTCCGAAACAGCTTTTTCCCACTTGCCATCAGACTGCTGAACTCTTAACTGGACTGCACTCAAAATCTGGTCTCCACTTTATACCTTGCACATGTACAGAGCTAAATAACTTCTATTTTACTGTCAGTCCTGCACTTTATATTTTATATTTAGATTTATATTCATATTTTATACTGTATTTTATTTTATTCTGGAGTAACCTCACAACATTGGAACCTCAAACATTGTCCTGAGCCGTAAGCAACGAAATTTCGTTCTGTATACACCCTGTGCATGCAAAATGACAATAAAGTCAGTCTAAGTCTAAGTCTAAGGAACAATTGTGATCCTTCAGGTCAGTCGACCCGTCTCTGGACTCCAAAGGTAGAAATGTTAAATGACCTTTCTCTGGTATTGCGTGTGTTAAAGTGAAGTTTTTATTAACCTCTTCCTGCTAGCTGCCCCCCCTGGAGGAATGAACTCAGACGTCTTTTATACGGTGCAGGTGGGTCTCATCAACGTCTGATTGGCTTTGCTGATCCAATGGGGTGGCTGCTCTCCTGCAGCCTCTAGGCAGCCAATCAGAAAGCTGTGCCCGCACAGCTGATCCTGCATAATAGAAAAAAAACAAAGAGCCTCCACAGCCTGAAGAGGCCAGGGGCCGCAACTATGTTTATGTAGCTTTGTTGTGTTTTTACACCTTCTCGGCCTTCTGGCTAAGACAGCGGTCCCCTCCTTTGGGTGGTGATAGCGGTAGTCTTTGTGACTTGGCTGTTACCACTGATTTAGAGGTTCAGTAAATTTTGTCCCCGGTTGAGATATTGACCACTAAGTAGTGGAAAATATCTTTTACCTTTTATTTGTATTTATTGGTGGTTCTTAACTATTTATTGGTTTTAGTAAAGGTTTTAAACCTTTAACTGGTGGTGCCTCCACCATGGCGGCTAGCCATGCCGGCATGCGGAGGCACCACAGTGTTCGGTTTTTATTTAAGGAAAAATAAGAAGAAAATAGAATAACGAGATTGGACTTTTCCAGGAAGCTGATTCAACAGGTGCTGAAGTTTCAGCCAGATGACCTGAATTGTATCCTTACCCTGCCTTTCAATAAGGGATATGATGTAAGTTTTTGCTCTGCCGCACTTCTTAAGGAATTTTGGACACGGTTTGAAAATGCTAAGACCCAGTTTTCAGTATTTGACGTCGAGAAACTGACTGACAACTCCCTGAAAACGGTGATTGTCAGGATGTTCAATGAGACTGTCAGTGCTGAAGACATCTGTATGTGGCTGGGTAGATACTGCACTGTGAGAGGCCAGGCTATGAAGGTGCGGGATGTGGACGGCATCTGGAACTGTGCTTGGCGGGTCCCCATTAAACAATGGGAAGACCCCCAAGGCTTCCAGGGCCTGAAGCATCTCCCCTCAATGATAGTCCTGGGGGAGAACAGAGGCTACATTCACTATCAAGGCAAACTGTGTCGGAAGTGCGGCGAGCATGGTCATCTGGCCGAAACTTGTGAAAAAGTATTCTGCGGTAAATGTCGAGAAGTGGGACACACTTTTGATGAATGTACGAACGGGCGGAAATGTAATTTGTGTGGTGGACAGGATCATTTGTTCAGAGACTGTCCAAAGTCGTTTGCAAATAAACTGAAAAAAGGAAAAGAGACGCTAACGGAAACGGCTAATGAGCAAGTGGACGCAGCTGGGTCGGAAAATTCAAATCTCCCGCCAGGTCCTCTGATTGGAGGAGAGGAGGAGAGGGCGGGAAGCGGGGAGGGGAAGGAAGCCCCCCCCCTCCAGACCGAAACATCCAGTGAGGGGGGGGAGATGCTAACCAAAGGCGGAGCTAGCTCGGACTCTGAGGAAGAACAGACGGACAGCAGCGATGATGCTCCCCTCCCCGACGCCCAGCTGGCTAAGAGGCCGGCATCTGAGTCACCTCCCGACCTTACCCCCAAGGTAGGGAAGAGAGGAAGGCTGGAGGAACTCTTCGGTTCTTTCGGAGAAGAATCCAGAGCCTTCCTCGCTGGCTCATCCAATGAGGTCTCGTTCCTAGATTTTGCTCATCAATCAACCCCAGAGGACCCAAACAAGGTAACGGCTTTAGAAGGACGGCCGACACCGAGAGTCCGAAGGGGGAATGGAGCTCCAGCCCGACCTGCACCACCATGTGGGAAGGAAGAGCTCTATTCACAGGACAGTCTCTGAACCCGCCTTGTTTTAACGACCGCCCGTTTTTTAACATGGGTTTAAATTAGTATTATCTTGTTTTTAATCCTTTAAAATGTCGTACTTGATTTTAGCCATCATACTCATGACTCTCACCTTCTCAACCATCAATGTTAGAAGTGTGAAGTCGCGAGTTAGAGCCCAGAGTGTTTTATCCTTTTTAAGCTCCGTACAGTCAGATGTGTTTTTACTACAAGAATGTTCACTCCCGTTTTTAAAGAACTACACCCGGTGGCAGGACTTGTGGCCACGGCCGTCTATATGGAGCGGCTCCAATGGAAATAAAAATGACGGCGTGGCCATTTTAATAAACAACCCGCACATCTTGGTGAAGGGGAGCACCGTGGTGAGAGAGGGACGAGCACTTTTAGCAAATCTGACTTTTAACGGACAGGATTTTAACCTCTTAAATATTTATGGCTTTAATGACAAACACGACAGGTATGACTTTTTAGAGGAACTGCAGCCCCACATGCTGGGAACAAAACCTTTAATAATTGGGGGGGATTTTAATTGCATTTTATCTAGAAAAGATAGGAAAAGAAATAGACAGGATTTTAAGGTAGACAAAACATCACTTTTATTACAGAGAATCGTTAGGGATTTTAAACTAGTGGACTGTTTTAGAACTATGCATCCTGGAGAGGAGGGCTACACCTGGGTCAGTGGTGACGGCTCTATGGCCTCTCGTATTGATTATTTCTTCATCAGGGATTGCGCCCTAACTGATGCTAGATTGTCACCGGCTTTCTTTTCTGATCACCTCCTTCTGTCCTGCACGCTTTCACTTCCTTCAGGTGCGACGACCGGGAGAGGTCTGTGGAAACTCAACCGCTCCCTGCTGGAGGACCAGGTTCTGGTCGGCCAGTACCGGGAGCGGTACCACGAGTGGCAGACCCTCCAAGACCTGTACGAAACACGAGCACAGTGGTGGGAGATGGTGAAAGGTAGGACCCAGACTTTCTTTAGACAAGCAGGGAAAAAGAAAAAGGAGAAAGAACAGAGATGCATGATGGGGCTGCAAAAAAGATTACAAAGATATTACTTTTTAAACCAAAAGGGAATGGATTTTAATTAAGAAATAAGTCTAACAACTGGTTGGAGGAAGAATCTGCAATACTGCTTCTTTGTACACTGAGGATGCAGCAATCGGTCAAGTGTCCAGCGTTACACTAACAGTTAAAGCCTGATCCCCACCTTTCTACATTCCTCTCTTCCTGGTTCTTTCAGCCTGGAGTAAATGAAAACCAGCTGAGTTTATGTGTCAAGACTTAGCATGATTAGCCTCATCACAGTCAGACATTTTTATTTTAACAATCTACTATTGAAATAACATTTGCATCATCTATAGCAGCAGTTAATGGACAGAAATATGGCTTCACTAGGATTCAAAACATTTTACCTGAGAGTTTCCAGGTTGCAGTTTGGACTCTTCAGTCCAGCAGAGAGAAGCTTCACTCCTGAATCCTGCAGGTTGTTGTTACTCAGGTCCAGTTCTCTGAGACTGGAGGACTGGGAGCTGAGAACTGAGGACAGAGCTTCACAGCTTCTCTCTGAGAGGTTACAGCCACTCAGTCTGAGGAGAGAGTGAAAAAACTCTGTTACTAGGCAATTCTTCAAAATTGTTTTCCAAACAACAAATATTTTTGTTTAGTAATCTATCAATTATTCTTATGATTAATCGAGTAATTGGATAAAAAAATGATAAAATAAATGAATGCTGCAAGCGGCGTCGTGCAGCCCTCGCAGCTCAGCACCGCTCCGGCCTATTGGCCACCGCGGGGTGCCGGCACTGCCACCCGCCAGCCACTGTAGACCCTCTGGCACAGTTCCCGCACCCGTCCACCAGGCGATATGCACCTACGCATTCGGCAGTGCTCTCCGACGACGCACAAAAAATCTGGCAAATTGGGTGATGATATATAGCTGTTGCTATAAAAATTGAGCCCAGTGTTGCTGCGGCGCTAAAGCAGCGAAGGGAAAAGTGCTAACGTACGGCTAATCCAATTAATTTTAAAGTTTAACAATAAAGCTGCAAGAGAGACTACATGGGCCACCTTCTGTCAAATTTTAATCGGAGTTTGATGGATGAGTGATTAATGACCCTAATTAAATGATTTTGATTTCCGGTCACATGATGCCCCTCCTCCACCTTTCCCACCCCTCCCCCACACAGATCCGTTATTCCCACGCCTTCAGACCTGTATGAGTTGTAAGAATAATACAAGTAAAGTATGAAAAACAATAAGTGTTAGATAATTGAGAATAATATACAATATAGTATATTTAAATAGGATGTTGTAGTTACCTCTGGTTTTAAACAGAATATTTTTCCTGAGACACTGCGGGAAACGGGGAAGGGCTCTGCGAGGCAGGTTAAAAAAATCCTAGTTGGGTGATTCTCATGACCTTTGGGGTCAAAACACATGCTGTGCAAGGAAACTCTATGTCACCGACATCCTCTGGCAAAGAATCGATAACAATGATGGTCAATCTCTGGTTTTAAAACGGAATATCTTCCTGATCGGGTCTGCTATCAGCTCTTGGAATCTGCATATGTCCCCACCCAGACCCCCTGCCATGGGTGCTTGTCTGTATGTGTGTGTGTGTGTGTGTGTGGGGGTGTGCGTGTGTGTGTGTGTGTGCGCACCCGTAAGACTGAACACATACCTCTACAGAAAGCCTAGAGTTTTAACTGTTTTACTGCTTTATTTTATGGTAGCACGACTAGTCAGTGCTGACTATGAGTTTGTGATTTCCTTCATCACTTAAATTTTAAACTCTTATAGATTTTCTGTAACACTTGCTAGTGTGAAACATGTCAGTAAATGTTCCTCATTTGTACACGTACTTCTGAAGAATATGTGACAGACAGTAAACAGGCCTACGTGAGGCTGCTCAAATTTAACTTTTATCTTTCCGCAGTTAAAGAATTTGTCCAGACTTTTCCAGAATTTGACCCGGCATCACTGTGAATGATTTTGTTCAGTTTTTTTTCTTGCTGTTGAATCACCACTGATCTTCCCACTACTTCATGTTTTCTCCAAAATAATAAATCTTGGTTTAAATACATTTGAAACTCATAGATTTTTTTTTCTGTAACACTTGCTAGTGTGAAACATTTCAGGAAATGCTCCTCATTTGTACACGTACTTCTGAACAATATCTGACAGGGACTAAACAGGCCACGGTGAGGTTGCTCATATGTATCTTTCAGCTTTCCCTCCACCCATTATCTTACACACTTTAGTGTGTTCACTAACAAAATATAATACACCTCTATTTTTTTTAATTTTTCATTATTAAAACTTTTAAATGATCAATGTGAACCATCAGTCTGTATTAAAATAGCTAATATAATTCATATTATTTATTTAGATTTGATGTTTTAATGTGTGCCCTTGGATTTATATTGATTTATTCAATGTGTAAATATTTATCAAACTGAATAGCCATTCCGTTTTTTATATAGTATTTTTTTCTTTTGGTGTTTGTTGCACAAATTTAAATATATACCGGCTATCAACCAACAATTAAATCAGTGAATTTGTGTTTTTTCTTAAATACTCCGTCTCACCGAGACTTACTTACATCTTCTGACAACTAGCCCCACTTATAATAACATTGACTAAGTTTGCTATTGGTACACTTTACCTAAAAATTAAAATTAAACATACTCACTACACAACCATGCTCCAAGAGTTGCTCATAACATGGTGAATTGTTTTGTTACCTTAAAAATGATCTGCAGCTTTTGTTCCTTGGTCCTAATGATGCTGTTCACTAATGTTCACTAACAGACAGTTCAACACCTCTTGTGATTGATAAGCTTATAAATGATCAATGCGAAGCATCAGTATGCGCTAAAGAAGATCATATCAGTCAGATTAAGTAAAATATCATTATACTCAAAGCAATCAAAATTATATTTCTCTGAAAGGTCTTTTTTTCTCAGGGAGTTTAGACTGTATGAAAGGAATCAGTGAAATATACTATGAAATATTTTATCTGCTGCATCCCCATAATAAAACTTAAATTGTGAATTGAATGATTACATTGCATCTAGACACAAAAGAATCAACCGTTAATTATTAATCATACTGACTAACAAGATCTGATCAAACAAGAAACTTGACAACCTCAAGGGATTTCTCACATTGGAGAATAAACCGTCTGACTTTCTTTAGCCACTAAATTTAACCTTACCAAAGTTTTGCCTTGGAGCAAACAGGTACTGAGTTTGAAGCGGATCAGACGCCTTCAGCCATCAGCTAAAGCTAGACTCCGGCCTTCCTCACTGTAAAATAAAACATTAGACTTAAAAAAAAGTTCAAGCGAACATCACTTAATTATCATCGACTTGTTGTTTGTACTCATCTTAAACAAGTGGCAGGAACATTTGGATGTATATAAAAAAAAGCTTTATAAGTTAATCTATTTAAGTTGAGTCCATGCAACAAGTAAAATCAAATAAAAAGTGAACTATTTGAAAGTAGTGAGGATTTTGGGTGGTAAAAGTTGAACATTTTAACATGCCCAGACACTACGCCATTTCTGCTCAAGCAAACCAAAAAGTTTTGAACAGAACAACCATGTCAAATAATGAGACCGTGAATCTTTAATCTATGTAGCAAATATATTGCTGCTGCTGCTGTAAGCAGAAAATAAAAGAAGTTTTGTGGAGAATAATATTTTGGATGACTTTAAGAATATTGTTTGCCAAAATCACACGGTGTAACTACACTTGTCTTTTATATGTAGCAGTAATTGAATCTTTTTGAGGCATTTGGTTTGCATAAATTAAAGTAAATACGGTCTATTTTCCTGCTCCACATACTTAGCTAGCAATGTGCCAGTTAGCTTCCCAGTCTGAACTTCTGGGCAATGTCTTGATTCAGTCAAATTTTCTATCTTGTATCTCCTGAACTCTGATATTTTGCTTGCTGGTCTTCATCGTGCTCTGAATGCAGTATCGGGTTTCTCTTACTTTAACCCGCCCAACTTGCACCTGATTGGCATGTTAGCCTTTTGATTCCCTCCCAGTGAGGCGGTGCTTCACAAAGCAAACTGTTTGTCAAACTGTTGATCTGCCTGATGGCTGTTTTAGAAGATATGGTGACTGAGGTTTAGACAGTACTAGCCAGCTCCTGCAGCTTGTTTTTACTAGATGGCTGTCCTAAAAGTACATATCTTTAAAATATGAATAAATACGTACAATTCCATAATTATTCGATCCAACGGTTACAGAAGTTTTGTAATAATGCAATTCAGGTATTTTACATTTTCTGGACTAAAGGAGGATTTCAGTTCAACACCTGTGGTTTCTTAATGTAAGTGTTTCTGCTACTGGACAAGAAACAGGGTTAAAAGAGGATTTAGAAAGCAAAATACAAAGATGATAGTTGTTTTTACCGAGAGCAAGGCTGTGACTAGTTATCAGGACAGAACGAGACCTGTAAAACTGTTGGGCATCTGCTCCAATAATTTATTGGCCTTTAGGAAATATTTTTGGACACAGCCATCCGCAGGAGCAAGATGAAGCAAGAACATCACAACATCAGATGTATTTTTTCATCCTTATATCCGTGATTTAAAACTATTTTTAATTTTGTGTCATCTTAAAGATGGAAAGATTCAATTATTTTTTCACCCCTGGAAAAGTGTAATGTGTTTATTATGAGTAGGATTAACCAAGCTGAAGGAAAATAAAGAAAAAGGATAAATAAATATTCATTGATTCAGAACCGAATCAGCAAATATGAACTTATGAAACTATTGAAACCTTCAAGAATTTTATGTTGTGTAAGATATTTAACAAACTAGTACTGAATCTGCGCTCATGAATTTCTTTATTTGGTTGTTATCTCTAAAATACGTTTACCTTTTGTTTTGTTGAACACCAGACATCTCATCTCTTTCCCACAGTTTTCCACTTAGTTCCACTACTGCTGTGGATTTTATAGTCAATGTTTAAAGCCAACAGAGTCTGAAGCGATGGAGGAAATTTACGTCAATATGGAACCTGTTGGACAAACCGCATCTAATCACACAGGTAAGAACAAAGTTACAGAGAAATCTAGTATGTATTGAATTCAATTTTGCTAAGGTTGAGGTTTTTGTTAAGGTTGGAGCAGCTCCAAAGAGAGGCTCTGCCTCGGTGCGGCTGTCTGTTTGGGAATGTTTTACTTTTGGCTGAACTCATCGCCCTCAGTGTACACAGTGAGTCTTGTTCTAGTCATCTTAAAGATGTAAAAAGACTAGATTTTATGTTTCTGTTATATTAAAAAGTCATTGTTCCCCTTCTAAAATCAAATAGCAAGGGTTTAAATAACAGAATAAAGCTTAGTGACTCAAAGTTTTGCAGAGAGGTGAAACATTACACTAAGACAAAACATTACACATGAGTTTGATTCATTTCAGAGTAGAATTCAATTTTTAACGAGATCCAAATTTTTTTAAAGTTTTGACCAACCTTAAAGTGTCTTCAGCTCGTGGAGCCGTTTCAGTGAAGTTAGCGATCATGGAGGGAAACTTGCTGCTGCTGTTCTGCTCGGTCAGAATGTTGCTGGTGTCAGAAAAATCTGCTGTCATGTGATGAGCTGAAAAAAAATTAACAACCATGTTTGCAAAAAGAAGTGGCAAGACTGTATTTTCACTTAAGACTTATAAAATAGTTTCATGATTTTGGTTATGCCTGTAGAATTTAAACTGAGGTAACACTGAACAATAAATCGTTGGGTAAATAGTTTGAAAAAGAGAAGATATTAAAGACACGCTAACCTAAATGGCTACAAATGCATCATGTGACCGGAAATCAAAATTATTTAATTAGGGTCATTAATCACTCATCCATCAAACTCCGATTAAAATTTGACAGAAGGTGGCCCATAGAGTCTCTCTGCTGCACATGTGTTTGGGGTTTCTTCAAATCTTTGGGGGCAATTTGCAGTGACCAACTGACCTGACCGACATGTTTTAGGAGATGTGGGGGGAACCGGAGCACCCGGAGAAAACCCACGCAAACACGGGGAGAACATGCAAACTCCACACAGATGGTGTCTGTGAAGATGCAGCGCTAACCGCTGCACCACCGTGCTGCCCACGTTTTTTCCAATTTGGTTGGGAAGGGATCTATTTTCTAGTTTGTCAATGGGGGGAAAAACTTTTTAAATTTGGTCTTGACGGAGCGTGGCATGGCGCCCCGTTCACAGAGGCTACAACCTCCATGCGTTTGATTCCAGTCCTCGGTTCGTCTCCTGCACGTCTTTCTCCTTCTCTAAATATCACAATCAAGAACTTTACACACGTTCTTGAATGTCTTCACTTGTTTGTTTCTTTTTTGGCTTCTTCCATCCCAGAGTGTTTCGTACCTTCTTCCAAAATGAAATTTTAGACTTTATCTTTTTACCATCTGGATTGTCCGAATCCTCCAGGATGGTTTCTCCAGTGACCTCGGTCTCTTCTGAGGATTCTGGATCCGTGGAAGAACCTGGTAAAGGTTCTCCTGAGAGATCCTCCTCTGAAGAAACCTCTTGATTTAATACTTTAACTTGGTTCTGTGAGTTTTCTTCCTTTTCTTGGGAAACTGTGATGGGTTGTTGTTGGAAACCTTCTTCCTCGGCTCTCAGAGTGTCGGCCAGCAGTAGATCGTCTCTCGCTCTTTGTAAATCATTTTTTACACAAATGAGCTCCTCCTGGTGTTTTTCTGCTTGATGTTTTAATGCAGTTACTTCGGTTTCAAACCGACTGTTTAGCTCCATGTACAAACTGTTAACATTCTCCAGCTCAGCCTTGGCACTCCTTTCCTTGTTTTGCAGGATTTTCTTCTCTGATGTTGTGATTTCTTGGAGGATGGCATATTCAGCTCTCAGCTTCTCTAGAAGCTTCTTATCCTCCTCTGTTTGCTCCAGGTGAGCTTTTCTCTCCTGCTCTACCTGATGCTGGTATGTCTCAACCTCCTGCTTTAAATCCATAATGTTTCTTTCAAACCTACGTTTTATCTCCTCGTGCGAAATGTGAACCTGATCCAGTTCGTTCAGCATCTGCTTCTCTCTCTTTCTCAGAATAAAGATTTCTTTAGCCATTTTTCGAAAGAGCTCCTCCTTCTCAGCTTTCAGCTTGTCGACTAGCTTCAGACTCTCTTTTTCTCTTTCTTTGTTTGCATCTTTCTCATGTTTCACCTCCTGCCTTACCAGAGAAATGTCTGCTTCATATTTACATAGCAGCTCCTTGTATGAAGTCTGGAGTTGGTTCAGTTCTTCTTGGACAGCCTCGGTTTTCTTTCTCTCAGCCTGTATTCCATCTACAAATGCTTCCTGGCTGAGGAGGTGGGCCACCTTTAAATCCTCAAACTCCTGCTGCAAGGTCTTCTCCATGTTTTTCACACCGTTATAAAATGTGGAATCAATGTCTGCAGCGTAAAGTTCTGCTGGATCACTGGACATCTCTTCCCTCTCTTCTCTCTCTAATCTCTCCAGTTCCCTCATTGTCTCTTCGGCCTCGTTGATAAGAGTTTCTCTGAGAGCTTCCTGCCTTTTTAGTCTCAGTTCCATCTCTTTCAGTTTGGCCTCCAGCTCGGCCGGGCTTTGGTCGTCTTCTATCCTGGCGCTCTCCATTTCCAGACTGGAGTCCAGTCTTTGGGTTTCCTCATCTAATATATCCAGATGTGCAGGAACGAAGCTGCCTTGGGGGTCTTGCTGGACTCCCGTTCTCGCCTGGGGTCCCATCATTTTGTTGCAGTATTGCTGAAATAAGTGAAACATTTCTCCTCAATACAATCACTAAAGTTGTCGATTGGTAAACTACCTTAAAGAGCTTTGCGCACGTCTGAACTGGTCAGTGATATTGCAAGCAATGAAAAATATGCAGAATTGTGTTGCATACAATTCTGCAGTTGATGACATCACAGACTGCATCGCCAGTGACATCACAGAATCTGCCTTTGCTGGCGGTGTGACATCATTCCACCACCAAATATCTCACTCTTTATTCTTGTTTACATTCAAAATAGTCCATGATTCACTGGTTTTTATCCAAACTCATTTCCGTTTTGGGCCAGATCAAAAACCTGAATGTTCATAAAGGGCCTGTTGTGCCAGAACATATTGATAAAAACCAATTAAATTGTTAAAATATCAATAAATAGGTGTTTCAGCATCAATAAGTGTTTCTTAAAATAACATAATATTGAACATCTTTTCACACTAATCAGTTCATCCAGGATTGTTTTTGTGCTTTTCTGCAATCAACATCACAGATTTTGTGGCGCAAATTTAGAAATATCTGTAAGGAATTTTTTACAATATTTGCGCTAACATATGATGTTAAATGTGATCTTTTATTAATTGCTCTATCGGTCATGGACTATAACTTGACATCAGGTCAGGCTGAGACAGCAGGCACTTACTCCAAAATGTTTATGGTCAAATTTGAGAAAAAAATGTTGATAAACTCAGAAAACATGTTGATAAACCCAGAAAACATGAGAGGATCTGTTGATTTTTGTGTGAATTTTGCGGTTGTTTGTAAAAACTGGAGGGGCCCATTGCTATGATTTGGAGTCTAGAGGGCCACATAAAAAGCTATGGCGGGCCAGATTTGGCCCTCGGGCCTTGAGTTTGACACACGTGCCATATATGATAATCTATAGGACTTTTTTCAATATCTATACATTTTGAAGTTAATTTTGCTTGTTTAGTCAAACATTTATTTTTTTTTGTATTGTGGAAAAAGACAGTGGGAAAGAAAATTTATAATAAATCGATGTCAACAACATGAAAAAGTAAAAGATAAAAACTAAAACTATTGATTTATAAATCTTGTTGAAAGTTGGTATTACCAGGGTTTTCGACCTGACGTCCCGAAAGAGGGTCAAAAGACCCTGAGTCCAAACTGACGACTCTGATGGCTCAAATTAGCATCCCTTCTTCAATTGTACATGTTGCCGTTGACCGTCAGGCCAGAAGGTAGGAGTGTGAATAGTCCATGTTGGGGGTGGGTATCTATGATACCTACAACTAGTCAGTCTAGTTTTGAAGCATACATGAAGTGTTTTTGGAGAGATGTGACCTTTTGTAGCTGATCCATGATGTTGTGCTGCATTATCCAGGTCATTTTGCCAAATGTACATAGAGTTTGCAAAACATACAATCTGTTTCAAGAAATATGCAAAGGTTTTTCTAAAAGAAATTAGTAATGTTTTTCTTTTAAATAAAGCTAAGTGGGTTTAAAATGACTGTTTAGAAATAAACTAACCAAATTAATTGTGTTGATCCACCTCAAAAAAATCATGCAAAAAGTGTAAGCAAAAGAAATCTGGGAGACTTTGCACATGCAAATTTGCATGCAGCCTTTTGTGCTGTGGAGGATAAATAGGTGACTGCTTCACCTATTTAGTTCACAAGAACTAATGGCATTTATTTCAGTCATAATCTTGCGGGGGGGTGACCAAGGTTCCATCACTATGTGACAGCTGGTCAGCAAACCTGGCAAACATGATTGACATGGCAGCACTGAATGCACATGTGCTTTATCAGGCATGCATTGGGGTGCAGGAGAGACGGGTGGACTTCCTGGTTGAGCTTGCAAAAGAGTTGGGTAACTCTCATGTGAGTGAGAAGAAGGCACACAAGGAGAAACTGCTTCGGCAACAACCTTCCACACCCAGCTCAGGCAAAAGGGCGAAGTGTCAGGTCAACCATCGATGCAGGATGCTTGTCCCGAGGCCGTAACATCATCAGTGACCCCTCACACCCCCACCATGGACTGTTCTCCCTGCTGCCCTCTGGAAAGAGGTTCCGCAGCGTCCGGTGCAGGACCACCTGGTTCCGAAACAGCTTTTTCCCACTTGCCATCAGACTGCTGAACTCTTAACTGGACTGCACTCAAAATCTGGTCTCCACTTTATACCTTGCACATGTACAGAGCTAAATAACTTCTATTTTACTGTCAGTCCTGCACTTTATATTTTATATTTAGATTTATATTCATATTTTATACTGTATTTTATTTTATTCTGGAGTAACCTCACAACATTGGAACCTCAAACATTGTCCTGAGCCGTAAGCAACGAAATTTCGTTCTGTATACACCCTGTGCATGCAAAATGACAATAAAGTCAGTCTAAGTCTAAGTCTAAGGAACAATTGTGCAACTGTGAGATGCGTTGAGGCCATTACCAGGGTAATTACCAGGGTAATGGCCTTATTTACAGAACAAAAGCGCCTGCTAGCTAAAATCCTTCAGGTCAGTCGACCCGTCTCTGGACTCCAAAGGTAGAAATGTTAAATGACCTTTCTCTGGTATTGCGTGTGTTAAAGTGAAGTTTTTATTAACCTCTTCCTGCTAGCTGCCCCCCCTGGAGGAATGAACTCAGACGTCTTTTATACGGTGCAGGTGGGTCTCATCAACGTCTGATTGGCTTTGCTGATCCAATGGGGTGGCTGCTCTCCTGCAGCCTCTGGGCAGCCAATCAGAAAGCTGTGCCCGCACAGCTGATCCTGCATAATAGAAAAAAAACAAAGAGCCTCCACAGCCTGAAGAGGCCAGAGGCCGCAACTATGTTTATGTAGCTTTGTTGTGTTTTTACACCAGTAAATTAACTCAATTAAAGTCTGACAAAGGTACCAGACGGATTTGACAGCCCATCTGTCAGTACAGACACTTTCAGTTTATCATCTGATAGCAGCGTTGGAGGCGTTTGCTTGGCATTCGAGTTCAAACAATAAGTAATCACGGTTCGGCAGTGAGCCAGCAGGAACAATGAACACTAACGTGATTGCAACTGTGGTTTTTCTCTGAACTGGAACGTTTTTCCGCGTGTCCATGATTGTACTGTATAAAAAAAAAAAACAAGAGAAAAGAATCTAAAGGTGCCACCCTTATTCTCAACCACAATACAGAGATTTCCCGGTTCACCCAAAGCTGCTGCTCTTACTGAAAATCATTCAGAGTTCGTGAAGGAAAAGTATCACTTTATCAACGTCGGTGATTAAACTTTGTTTCGCATCCATACTGACTGCATTGTTTTGAGGATTTACTGCAATACGACTCCGTTTCTTGGTCATTGCAGCCATTATAGGTTTTACCTGGAAAAGCTTCTTTCAGCTGACTCACCTTCACCTCGACCTTCAGGTCAAACTGGATGTTTTCCTGCCAAACAGAAAACGCTTTGTGGGAAAAAGAAAAAGCAGAAAACAAAAACGGGACGAACCATCAAGATTTAAAAGTTTGAACAAATTGATGTTGCAGGTTTTGGTTTTTATGCTCCTCAGCTGTTGAACCAACTGCATGAAAACCTGATATTTGCAGAAACTGTTGGATGTTTTTTTTAATACAAAAAGGCCAAAACTGCCTTATAATTTCTATGTTGTCTTTATTTGCCCCAATAAAGCTTGAAGATGAGTCATTTGGAAGATATTATGGTTTATTAGGGCCAATCAAGAGAGAAACAATGAGAAAATACTTGACAAAAATCTGAGAAATTTAGACATTAATCTTTGGTGCGTGCCGTGGTGGCGTAGCGGTTAGGTCGACCCGTATTTGGAGGCCTTGAGTCCTCGACGCGGCCGTCGCGGGTTCGACTCCCGGACCCGACGACATTTGCCGCATGTCTTCCCCCGTTTCCTGTCAGCCCACTGTCATATAAGGGACACTAGAGCCCACAAAAGACCCCCTGGAGGGGTAAAAAAAAAAAGACAATCTTTGAAAAAAGTTTAAAATCTGAGCTCATAAAGGAGAAAATCTTTGACTTTGGAAAGTTTTAAAATTTTCTGATTTCTTTTCTCCAAATGTTTCATTTTGGGATTCAGAAATTTCCCCTTTTTTTCTCTCAAATTATTGAGTTTTGAAACTCAGAAATGTAGAAGTTTTTCTAGAAAATTTCTGCAATTAATAGCGTATTGTGACGGAGGAGCCGTCACGAGCTGGGACTTAGAGTCCGTGTCAGAATGCGCGCACACATGGTGTCAGGAGTGGGATTATGGCGAGCCGGAGAAGAGGATCTCGTTTGGTGAAGCAAAGATCTGGTCTTCGATCACAATCAAAGATGGAAGAACAGGTGACTGAGCATGCCAACGTCGGATGGATCAGATGAGGAAGGTGAACCAAAGCCTGGCCCCAGTGGATCAAGTGCATCTGGCAGTGAGTTTCTCACTTTGATGAAGGATTTTATGACAGGTCAGCAAAAGCGAGAGAAAGGGCTGCTGAAGGAACTGCGAAATCTTAGGATGTCCTTCGTGTGTGGTCTGCACCTGCCATCTTTGTGAGAGCTTAATAAATCCTCTAAAACGATCTCCGACTTGGACCAGTCATTGTGTTTGACTAAATCATAATAGAACCCCGTCACACGTATATTTTAAAAAAAATTTTCTATCTTCAGTTGCCATCGATTCTTGCAGCTTCATCAAACTTCATTATAGGCAAACCGTATTAGTGTTTGACCTAGATTGGACTAACCTACTTTAATCTGATTTAATTACTTCTGGCATAGATTCAAAAAGGCTTCTTAAACATTCCTCAGATATTAGTGCTTATTAAAATAATGACATTTCCTGTTTGCTGCAGATTCGACTCGTCACATCGAAGAGGAGAATCTCGTGTTCCTCCACACGCCACACCGGTTCTGTTGAGAACTGGAAAACTGAACTAGTTATCGTGTTCAAGGAACTAGTTGGAGATTATTTGAGATTTGTGGCATTTTCAGAAACAATATTGTTCCTCCCTGGTCGTTATACCTCCAGCTGCAGCCCAGACTGTTGATTCAATGGATGGATCCATGATTTTCTATTGGTAGAAAACCCAAAAACTGTAACCAAGTAAGAATGTAACTAATTCAATGTGTTTTTACTCAAGTAAAAGTAAAAAGTAGCCGACCAAGAAATTACTCAGGTACTGAGTAACTGATCAAACTATCAATCATTTAATATTTAAACATTACATAAACAGATGGACCAAAATATAAAGTACTGAAGAGTATAAATACTTTATAAAATTACTCAAAAGTACAGAAATAAAAATGATCAAAAAAGTAAATTTTTTCTAAAGTTACTCAAGTTTATGTAACTGAGTAAATGTAACTAGTTACTACTCAACTCTGTTTTTTTCCAACATGTCTCGATCTCTATCTTTTCCCATTTGCTACCATTTGACTGGCTGATACCCTGTGTGTGTTAACAACTTGAACAAGTTTATAAAATAAAATGTACATTTTATGTTGTTTAAACATTTTCTATCTAGTCTTAGTGTCACTGTTGTTAAACTAGGACTGCTGCAAATAAAACAAACAAACTAATAGATGGAAATATGTAAAGCCAGTTAAAGTTAAATTGCCTTTGCATGAGACAGTTTCAGTGAATAACGACAACAGTAAACTAATTACTCTCAATTAGGCCCAAATGCAGAATCATGGATCTGGAGCCAGGATGATTTAGCATAATTTTCACACTGGCTACAATACAACACTGCAAAAACACAAAATCTTACCAAGTATTTTTGGTCCAGTTTATAAGACAAAACCAACTTGCAAGTATCTTTAAGGAGCTTGTTTTAAGTAAATAATTCCTTAATTTTGATGTTTTCGTTCTATTGGCAGATGAATTTACCTTTAATAAGACAATTTCCCATGTTATAAGTGAAATAATGTGACAATAGAACCAGAACTTTTGCTCCAGTGTTAAGGGATTATTTCCTTAAAACAAGCCTCTGTGTTTTGCTGAAAAGTTTCTTGTAAGCTAGTTTTGTTTTAAAGTTTACTAAAACATTTGCACCAGAAATGAGACAAAAAAAAACTTGGTAAGATGTAATGTTTTTGTGAATGCACAGAGAACAAACTAAATGTTCTGATTGACCTGATTCAATCATCCCATGACACTTGCTGGACTGACATTGTTATTCTAAGAGCTTATTTAAAAATGTTCAAAAACATTTGTTCTTTCCATTAACACATAGTTTCGCTTTACAGGAAAATGCTACACACCTCCTTCAAATATGTTCAGACGTGAGTTACAGGAACAAACAAACGTTCAGGTAGGTTCACTGGGAAAGTCTCACAGCTGGAGGTTTTACAGCCAAAAACTGTTGGAGGACTTTTGTTGCTTTGGCATTAACAATAAACAATGAACAATAAACTTACATGACATTATTTAAATTAAAATAAAGTGTTTTGGTGATACTTTAGTTGAAAGGGTTTGTATAAGACTGACATGACACTGAATGAGTCGTCATAAATGTTTACGACTGTCGTCATGACGCGTCATTTGGTAAAGAATGACACTTTAAATGCAAAGTTGACACTTTTAATGCAATTTTTAATGGAAATTTACATTAAAAGTTTCATTATTTACCAAATAATGTAAAGTTGGCATTTTAATGGACTTTCAATGCAAGTTTTAATGAGACTTTGCATTAAAATTCTTTATTTTCCGAATGACACTTCATGTCGACAGTCGTAAACATTTATGAAGACTCCTTCATATTCATGAGTGTCATTTCAGTCTTATACACACTGCTTTAAATAAAATGTCACCAGTTTTTAATTTAAAAAGAAAGAAAAGTCTTTTCTCGTAGGAAACGGATGTGTAATTCATTATAAATCCAAAACTATATGAGTTTTCCATGTTTTTTCTATTAAAAGAAAGAAATATTTAGTTTTTTCTCAGCATTGAAACCAGTAATTTGGTAACTTTTTATTTGAAAACACAAGATTTAATAAAATAATTCTGATATTCGGTAGAGGTGCAGCCAGGGACCGCACAAAGTCAGGCCATGTGCTGCAAAAGGCCCCCAAGCCACACTTTGAATCACAGCATTCTTGTGTTTATTTTGCACCTGCAGGCAGAACGAAGGTGGAGCAGTAATGATTTAGCATATTTTACACCCACGGGACATTTGACTCATTCGTACGGCAACATGTTGCAAATATAAATCTACTGTCAGCTGCTGCACAGATTTGATCATTTAATAATGGGTCCGTCAGCAACAAATCTGGATTAGATTAGATTAGAAAAAAAGATTTAATGAGCTGAAATTCTGGCAGCAGCAAATTTTCAATGCAAGGAATCTTCAAGGAAAGATTAAAATTAATCACTAAGGTTCAAACTGCCTTAAAAAGCTCAGTATTGTTCTAGGACAAGAATCAAAACTAAATGTCACTCTGATCTATATCTGATATGTAGCATTTCTTCATGAGATAAAATTTGTCCTCACAATCTGTGTGTGTGTGTGTGTGTGTGTGCAAAGCGAAAGCAGAGACGAAGATGTCAATCTGTCATTAAAGCACGGCTTTAATCTGCAGGCGTGATGGATATTCACATTGTTAATTTAAGAGGAATTTGTGTCTTGTTCATCTGGTTTACACTTACTTTTGCTTTAAAGACAACACTACACACCTCGTTCAAATATGTTCAACCAGGAACCAAAATTCAGGTGAGTCAGGTGGGAGTGTCTCTTACCTGCTGGTTTCTCTTTGAAACATGGCAGCAAATGGATCATGTCTTTTATTTGGTATTAAATGTTTTTCCTTAACTCTGGTTGGCAGGAGTCTGACTACATCAGATCAGATGTGGCGTCTCTACAGACTGAACATATAGTTTGAGAATCAACTATAAGAGAAACAAATCTAAAATAAAATTGTTTGTTTAAATGTATTTAGTGTAAAACAAATAGTTCACACCTGCCACCAGTCACAGATTAAACTGACACAGTTCTGCCGTCCTCATGAACTTCCCTGATTTGTATTAAATTTACTCGCCCCTCCTGGGTCTGAATATCCTTCACAAACTCTTTCGCTTTGGCACCAGAACCAAAAAAAGGTTTTAGAAACAACAACTTGAAAATCTGGGATGTGCAGAAACTGCGGTTTCTTTTAAATCCAGAACAAAAACTTTCCCGTTTATCACAGATTACGCGAAAGGCTAAAGATTTAATTTACATTTCTATCTGGTCTCATCTTTTATTATATTATTATATTAGACCTTTATGTGACGCCTTGTTTGTCTTTTTGATCTTTCATCTTTTTTTAAAATCTCTGATTCTTCCTGGAAAGCATCTTGACTAACCTGCTGTGTGAATAAACTTGCCTGACCTTCAGTTGTTGGCCATCTTGGTTTTGGTTCTTTTTTAGTTTTTATTTAGTTGGAGCGAGAACCAGTTAAACCAGTCAGGACAGTGGATCCAGAGTACCACGGTTGGAAGCCTCTGACCTGCAGAAATATATTACTGCATTATACTGTAATGCTTGTTTTTCAATTTTGACAAATTAACCTACTTTTGTTCCTTTCTGACCTATAAGTTTATTTCTTAGATTGTGCACATATCTCTGTATTACTGTTTAAATCTTCCTCTCTCTATTGTTTGGTTTTATTGTATTTTCCCACCAGTTTGTATCAGGAGTCTGGATCTATTTTATGACTCTGAACTCTACTTTCATTCCTTCACACCATATGACAGCAAAGCTTATTATTATTATTATTTTTTTACCTCAGAGTGGCCAACTTTCTATCTTTCTATGTCAATTTGGTACACGCTCCATTTTTTTTTTTTTTTACAGTTACAACTGTTTAATCAATTGTTAACATGACGTAACCTGGTTTTCCGAGTCGCCTTTAAACGCAACACGAACGCTAAGACGCCCCACCGATTTGAAGGCCTGCAGGACATCATGGAAACCTGCTGCTGCTGTTCAGAGCAGCGCAGCTGTGTTAGAATCATGGCAGCAAACCGGCAAAAGATAAAAAAAACTTCTGCACAGTTTCCCCCCAAAAAACGACCCGAGTGAGCTGATTAATGCTGATTAATGCAGATTAATGCTGATTAATGCTGTTGGATGCAGGCAAATGTTGACTAGCTAATGCCAATATATCACGTTAAGCTTGCTAGCAAGAAAAGGCTACTAGTATTGTTATTCGTGTAGAAAAGTGGTAGTACTGGTTACATTTACTTTTTGGGAAGAAATGTACTTAGAGGAATAGTTTTTCTGCACTGTACCTTTGTCTCTTACTTGAGCAGATTGATTTTGCATTTGAAGTAGATTTCAGAGATTGAGCTGAAGTTCATGCAAATGTGAGCATAACTACTCAACATTTTAAACATGTTACTGTTTACATCTTTATTGTTTATTTTGTATTAATAAACATGGTTATTTTTATTTGAAAGTTTACACGAGGATTTCTGTATAAATTTCTGTATTTACCCATCCATCCATCCATTTTCTTCCACTTATCCGGGGTCGGGTCGCGGGGGTAGCAGCTTCAGAAGGGAGGCCCAGACTTCCCTCCCCAGCCACTTGTTCCATCTCCTCAGGGGGAATCCCAAGGCGTTTCCAGGCCAGCCGAGAAACGTAGTCCCTCCAGCGTGTCCTGGGTCTTCCCCGGTTCCTCCTCCCAGTGGGTTGTGCCCAGAGCACCTCACCAGGGAGGCGTCCAGGAGGCGTCCTGACCAGATGCCCGAGCCTCAACTGGCTCCTCTCGATGTGAAGGAGCAGCGGCTCTACTCTGAGTCTCTCCTGAAAAAGCTCATTTAGTCAGATAAGTCAATGCGCCTCCTGCTAAGCTCCTCTGGGAAGGTACAAGGAAATGCAGTGACCAGTCAACCCAGTACAACAGCAAACCACATCACTGGTTGGAAAGCAACAACACAAAAGAGAAAAAAAAATATTTTACTCCAATAAAATAAAATGTCCTTTTTTTTTTACCCCTCCAGGGGCTCTTTTGTTGGCTCTAGTGTCCCTTATATGACAGGAAATGGGGAAGGAAAGGGGGGAAGACATGCGGCAAATATCGTTGGGTCCGGGAGTTGAACCTGCGACGGCCGAGTCGAGCACTGAAGGCCTCCAAATATGGGTCGCGCTAACTGCTACGCCACCACGACACGCCCATAAAATAAGTCTTTAACAGTGTCTGTTATTGTTTCAGCTGAACTGGACTCACTGTGCTACCTGTAGTGCCACCAGGTCTTTGGTGACATGGATTCATATTTTAAAGAAATGGTGGGTTTGTTTCTTCTTATCATTTCCTGTTCGCTCTCCGTAGGATTCCCTGAAGAGATTCACATCAGCATGAATCAGCTGTTGGTAACTGGAACAGTTACAGGTTGAACTCGCTGCACAGCTTTGAAGGTTTTGAGATGTTTTCAACCAAAACAAACAAACAGCAGCAACATTTTTTGCTCTCACGGCACTGAAAAACTCCTGTTGGAGTTTCTCCCATGACTGTAAGGAAGAGAACAGAAACCAAAACACCAACATCAAAGACAACAGCAGTTTATCTTGACCAATTTGAATTTTTTTTTCTTCTAGTTTTAACAGGATGTTGCTGTTTACTTTTGATTTGATTTGTCACAAAATTTTGCTTTATGATACAAATCTCTAAACCAGCCACCTGGATATGAATTTTAGATTCATCTGTCATGTTTTCTTATCTCATAGTTTTATTTTAAACAATTAAAACATCTTGTTTTAATCCTTATCCGTGTAGATATTTCTGTGGATAGAAATCGCAATAACTGATTCCTTATTTATTTAAAACAGAATAAAAATATTCTACCTGGTCATGTGCTTCACTGACGTTGCCAGGTTCACACGCCACTCCTTAATCTGACATCATATTTCAGGTGATAATTCTGCTGTCAGATTACAGTTGCATATTTAACTCTGCAGTTCCACTTTTGAAGAAAAAAAAAATTAAATGATTGGGAAATAGACATCAGGTCTGTTCCAATGAGTCTGCATGTTAAGTAGAGAACGTTTTAAAATAAAAGATGAAATTAAAGGAAATGAGAAGTTTAATATCCCACACCTCTTTATATTTTCTGCACCTGTTGTCCTTATGTAAATTGTTCATTTTGAGAAAATCAAAACTGCTAACAAACATGTTTGTTTTTGTTCTTAAAGACAGAAGAACTGGGGAACTGTTTAAAGAACTGTTCATAATGTATGCCACTTTGTTCCCACTCTGCTTCCATTAAACCAGGGGTGTCCAAAGTGCGGCCCAGGGGCCATTTCTGGCTCTTGGACTGAGTTTGTGCGGCCCTCAACTAGAATTAAAAATTGATACAACTTTGGCCTGTAGATGCACAGTTATGTTAACTCTAGTCAACCTAGTTGCAAATTGCAAACAACCTTTTTTCTCCTTTATGTAGATATAACTTACATTATGCTACTATGCAGGGTACGTTTGCACATCTTAATATGTACTTAATTTTCAGCTGTAAACTCTGAGATACTTTGTGATAATTAATTTAGTGTAAAGCAGCAGATAAACAGGAAGACCCAGTAACAGATGAATATTAATGTTTAACCTAAGAGGCAGCCTTGATGACCATATTGTGCTAAAATATGAGGAAGCAGCTGAGTTTCATTCTTTCAATGCAGCTTACTGGAACAGAAAGAATAATGGGCTTGTGCCAGCTGTCTGTACATAAAGTATTGTTGCAGTGCAGGTCTGTCACTTGAGATGCTTTTACACCAGAGAGGCACTTAGACAGGTAAAAGCTTCAAATTAATGTTTTTATTTAAGTCTGAGTGAAAAACAACAACGTAGTTTTGACTGGAAATTTTGATGCATTTCTTGATCAACATGAATTCAGATGCTGAAATAGTCTTTTATTTTATATTTTTAAAACAGGTTTGACAAATTTTGAAAAATGGCAGGTCGAATCTTACTGCCTTTACTGCTGCTGTCAGCTACAGGTAAGTAACTACACTGTAAAACTTAAATCAATGCAACTAGTTTAATTTACTCAGAGATGTGAAAGATGAAAACTTTCACATCTCAGTATTACAGTGTTTAGATATTATTACTACACATTTACTGTATTACTAAACCTAATTGATGATCTCATGAACATCACTAAATAATTAAAGTTTAAACATACAAGAACAATTATCATGTAATCGCAACATGATTTTTGCTGCAGAGAAAAAAGAGCTAATTTTGAACTTTCTGTATAAAATGGCTTTATTTTTAAAAGTGACATTTATAATGGTGTAAAATATACAACTGAAGTATTATAGCCTGAACAGCTATAAATATATTCTACTCTCTTTTTAAAAAACAACAAAATGAAAAAAGACCCCTACTAAACAATAAGAACCCAAAGTAATAAATTATAGAACATGTCCTACTTTTATATTATACTTTGTTAATTGATAATTAAGTTCACCTGTAATTACATTCCAATCCTGCCACACAAGTCAAGAAGGTTTTTATTTATTGACATTTTTAATTTTATGTTAAATATTTGTTTTATAGCTGGAGTGGCAACGCAAACTACAGGTAAGCTGAAAGTTTCTGTCTGTCTGTGCATAAATATATATAATATCTGACTTTACCTCTAGATATTATTACATAATTAGGTTTCCAAAACTGAGCAGGGATTCTTATTGCAATTATACAGATTTTTCATTATTTGAACAGCCGTTAAAAAACTACAAAACTTACTAAATACATCAGAGGAAAATAGAGCTTGTATTAATAAGAGTCTAAAGTAATAAATTATAGAACAATCATATTCTAATATTCATAAAGTTTTTATATTATACTTTAACTGATAATTAAGTTCACCTGTAATTACATTCCAATCCTGCCACACAAGTCAAAAAGGTTTTTATTTATTGACATTTTTAATTTTATGTTAAATATTTGTTTTATAGCTGGAGTGGGACCACAACCTACAGGTAAGCTGAACGTTTCTGTCTATCTGTGCATAAACATATATAATATCTGACTTTACCTCTAGATATTATTACATAAGTAGGTTTCCAAAACTGAGCAGGGATTCTTATTGCAATTATACAGATTTTTCTTTATTTGAACAGCCGTTAAAAACCTACAAAACTTACTAAATACATCAGAGGAAAAGAGAGCTTGTATTAATAAGAGTCTAAAGTAATAAATTATAGAACAATCATATCCTAATATTCATAAAGTTTTTATATTATACTTTAACTGATAATTAAGTTCACCTGTAATTACATTCCAAACCTGCCACACAAGACAAAAAGGTTTTTATTTATTGACAAAAATGAAAATATCCTCATTTTAAAAATGATAAACATTCCAGTAGTAGATTCTTCTTTACAGGTCATTTTATATTGACACAAATTATCTAAATTTAATGTTAAATGATATCTATGTGTTTTATAGCTGGAGTGACAACTCAACATAAACGCAAGCTGAAAATTTATACCTGTCCGCTTACTTCCCGCTTCTTTTTTCATTCTTATTACTAGATAAATAACAGTAAAAAACTCATAACTTCATGTTACATTGGGAACATGTTAGTCATTCCAATAAAAGGAATGGGTTGAACCTTGCTACACAAAAAACAAGTCAATTATTATCGATGTTAGTTACATTAATGTCCATTAAACATGCACATTACATTGGAAAACTGTTTATCATACCAATGAAAATAATGTCCTAAACCTTAAACACGTCTAATTCATTGACATTAATTTTTAAATTAATGTCCAAATATCTTTGTTTCAGAATCTGAGTAAGTTGAAAGTTTAGATCGATTAATCCATCTGTCTTTCAGCCTGTCTGTCTAGAAACTATAAATTGACGCTTTTAGTATGATGTTATCCAGAAAAGACTAATTTAATCTCTTGTATTTTCTAGGACCCCTCTACCCAATTGCTGGAACAATAAGCTATCGATCAGATGATGGAAGCTCACCTGCAATTCCACTCTCACGATCCTTTAACTATTTTGGGCAGTCTTACTCTCAGATTTACGTATGTTACTTGACGACTTGAACTTCCAATCACTTCCGTTTTTACTATAATCATGAAGACAAAATATAAACATTTTTTAAAAGTGTATTAATAGTCATACCTAATTTGGAGCTCTTTTTCTCAGGTGAACCACAACGGACATCTGACCTTTGATGCACCATGGTATAGTTATACTCCTCAACGTTTTCCAATGTATGGAACCAGAGATGTCATTGCTCCGTTCTGGACTGATTTAGACAACAGAGGAAATGGTGATATCTACTATATTCAGTACACCAGCGGCTCTGTTCTCCAACAAGTTACACAGGACATCAATAGATACTTCCCAGCTCTTAACTTTCAGGCAAACTGGGTCTTCATAGCAACATGGTATGAAGTTGCCTATTTTCCAATGACTGGAACAGTAAGTGATCTGTTTTTAACTACTGGAACCAATTTAAGCAGTGTGCAAATAAAATAAACCTTGTTTAATCTTTAAATTCATTCTCAATAAACATATTTGTATTTTTCCCAGCAAACAACCTTTCAGGCAGTCTTGACTACCAATGGCCAATATTCATTTGTGCTGATGAATTATGGCTCAATAGCCTCCACATCAAGATATGTACAGGTAAGAATTTCAAATAAATGCTTGCTATAAATATATGTTTTATTTCCCTTGTCTTGGTAAATGTAAATTTCTCAGAAAAATAAAATTTTATTTACCTGTGCACATTCAATTTCCAGGCTGGATACGATACGATCAGTTCCTCTCACCACTTCACCATCCCTGGATCACTCTCTAGTGACGCAACTGGACCTAACTCAACTTTTAGTGTTGGCAGTAATGTCAACGTACCCGGTCGCTGGGCCTTCCGTGTCGATCATGGATCATTAGTCTGTAATTTTAATGGTAGGAAAAAAGTCACTGAGGGTACTTCTTTATAAAAATGAGCACATGTATCATGTAAATAAGGGAAAACTTCAATCTGTGTCTCCTGATAGAACAATAGGGTTATTAAAATAAGTGTGTTGAAACTGAAACATCTCTTCAGTTTAATTCTTCCTCTGTAATCTCTTCATTTTAAATAGTTCTAAATGTGATGTTAGAAACACCACAAACTAACTTATCAGTAAAGCAGCCTTAAAATGACCACGGCTTTTTTTTTTGTTTAAAGGTCAACCTGTTCAACTTGGTGACTCTTTCTGGAGTGACAGCACCTGTGCACAGAAATGCACCTGCACCAGAGCAGGGCTGCAATGCTCCAACAATCCCTGCTCCTTCTCCCAAATCTGTCGGCCAGCTGCCTTTCAGTACTCCTGCCAGACTGTGCAAAGACAAACCTGCACCATCAGTGGAGATCCACATTACTACACCTTTGACAACTCAGTGTTTCACTTCCAAGGCACATGCACTTACGTTCTGTCACAGCAGTGTCAGAACGAACTGCCCTACTACAGAGTGGAGGGGAAGAACGAGCATCGCGGCAGCACTCATGTTTCATGGACACGGCTTGTCAAAGTCTTTGTTCATGGTGAAACTATTGAGCTGGTTAAAGGACATTATGGAGAGGCTAAGGTAACAAGAGTCTCTTAGTTACTTTAACATATACCATGTATTTTTTCCTTTGTTCATATTTGTAACTACTTTATTGTTGCCATCCTTACAGGTCAATGGAAGCTATGCTACAGCTCCATTTTCCCTCAGAAACGGCTCTATCCAGGTTTATCAGTCAGGTTTCTCTGTGATCGTCAGCACTGACTTTGGCCTGATGGTGTCTTATGACATGTATTCATATGTCCAGATAGCTGTGCCCTACACTTACCAAAATAGCACATGTGGGCTCTGTGGAAACTTCAACAATCGCCCTGAGGATGACTTTCGAACCCGTGAAGGTGAAGTGGTGAGCTCTGATGTGGTTTTTGCCAACAGCTGGAAAGCTGCTGGTGATGATGAGCCTGGCTGTGAGGTTCAGTGTTCAGGTCTGGCCTGTGCCTCCTGCACAGCAGCTCAGACAGCACTGTACAGAAACTCTGGCCACTGTGGTATTCTTGAGAACAGCACAGGTCCGTTTGCTGCATGCCATCAACAACTCACTCCAGGATCTTTTGTGGACAGCTGTGTGTATGATCTCTGTGTCAGTGGAGGGTATCAACCCATTCTGTGCCAAGCCCTAAATGTCTACTCAAGTCAGTGTCAACAAAATGGGATCCAGCCACAAAGCTGGCGGAGTTCTGGCTTCTGTGGTATGTCTGCCAGTCAGTCACAATTATTTTGAAATATAAGTGATGTTAAATATTGAGAGTTTGAGAATAAATGTTTCTTGTGTTTAGAAATCCCCTGCCCAGCCAATAGCCACTATGAGGCCCAGGGTACAGGATGTCCATCTACATGTGTCAACCCCAATTCCACCTACAACTGCCCCCTCCCGAATCAAGAGAGCTGTGTCTGCAATTCAGGCTACCTCCTGAGTGGAGGGGCCTGTGTCCCTCAGGCTGACTGTGGCTGCAGCTTTGAGGGTCACTACTACCACTCAGGAGAAACTGTCATACTGGATGCAGACTGTGGGAGGCGCTGTACATGCAGCTATGGCTCCATGACTTGCAGCTCTCACAGCTGTGGCCAACATGAGTCCTGCAGGGTGGAGGATGGAGTAAGAGGTTGCACACCAAACAGCTTTGCAACATGTTGGATAAGAGGCCCAGGATCATATAATACATTTGATGGAGTGATGTACCAGTACCCAGGAGCATGTCGCTTGACCCTTGCCAAAGTTATGGGATCCTCTGATCGCACACACTTCATGATTACTGTGGAAAAAGTTCCACAGGGGCCACAGGGTTTCTCCAATGTCCTAAAGCTTGAGGCAGAGGGAACACAAGTTGCTATTGAGATGGCAAATACTAGCACCGTTAAGGTAAGTGACAGAAATAATTTTCTGCCAATAAAACAAATAGATAACATGTTTGAAGTTTGCTTCATACTGTAAGTTTCAGATTTTGCTAACAATTTTTAGAGAAAGCAATTGATCCTAAAAGGAATATTCACAGGCAATGATGATGGTCAGCCTGTGCAAGAGGAGTGTCTGAAAAGAAATACTAATAAAGAAGAGTGAATAAAATCCTTGATGTAACTATGTTATCAAAATGTCTTGATGAAACTTAGTATACATATTGCATATTGTGAGATTATACAATGAATACATTGAAAACAGTTTTTTATGAGTAAAAATTATTTTTGGAAGCTTTCTCTAGTGAGAAGCAATGCAAAATTTGATTTCTCCATGCATTTGTAATATTTCAAACATCTACCCCAAAAACTTCTCTAAAGTTTTTTTTTGTTATGTGTTATAGGTTGATGGCCAACTGACCAGACTGCCCTTCAGCTCTGGATCCAACAGAATCCGCGTCTTCCAAAGCAGCACTCACAGTGTCATCCTTCGCACAGACTTTGGTGTAACTCTGCAGACTGTCTGGCCTAATTTTGTGCGTGTCACTGCACCAGGTGTCTACAGTGGTTTATTAGGTGGACTTTGTGGAAACTACAATGCTGACCAGAATGATGATTTCCGTACACCCAATGGTACTCTAGTCAGTGACTCCCAGATGCTTGGGGACAGTTGGCGAGATGGCTCCCTGACAGATCACTGTGTGGAAAACAGACCTCGTAATTCTGCAATCAATTTCAGTTCCAGTGAGTACTGTGGAGTTCTTACTTCACCCACTGGGCCCTTTACATCATGCTGGGCTGCAGTGAACGCCTGGCAGCAGGTAGATGCATGTGTAGAAATCCTCCAAGGCTCCAGAGATCCAGCATCAACGCTGTGTGAGGTCCTCCGAGATTATACACTGATGTGTCAACATAACGGTGTGTCCCTGGGACAGTGGAGGAATGCAACTGGCTGTGGTAAGTACTAGAACCACGTTTGATAGAGATGCCTTTGAAATGAACACATTCATAATTACTCTTTATTGAACTTCTTTCATTTTCTCTCCCACAGTACCAACCTGTCCATCAAACAGTCATTATGAACTCTGTGGAAGCTCATGTCCGTCTTCCTGCCCCAGCCTCTCCTTCCCCTTCACCTGTGACACTCAGTGCCAGGAGGGGTGCCAGTGTAATGATGGGTTTGTCCTCAATGGTAACCAGTGTGTGCCTCCAACATCCTGTGGATGCTTTCATGATGGACGTTATCGGCAAGCTGGAGAACAGTTCTGGGATGGAGAAGAATGTCAGAGCTTTTGCACCTGTAATGGTGTAACTGGTGTAGTCCAATGTTCCCCAAATTCATGTGGACCTCAGGAGTCCTGCCATGTTGTGGGGGGTGAGTTTGGCTGCCATCCCAACCCTCATGGCACCTGCTCTGCCTCTGGAGACCCGCACTACCTGACCTTTGATGGCAAGGCCTATGACTTCCAGGGAACCTGCCGCTATGTTCTGGCAACAGTTTGCAATGACACTCTGAACCCTCATCAGTTTTCTGTGAAAGCAAAGAATGAACCGTGGTTTGGACTGCCAGTTTCTATCACGGCTGAAGTTGTTGTTGATGTCTTGGGCTATCAAGTGCGTATGTCGAGAGGCAACATTGGTACTGTGGAGGTAAGTCAGGCTGTCTCTGATGGAAGATTGCTAAATATTTAAAGCTGTTTAAAGTAGATTGGAAATTACTTTTGCAAAGTACTTTTCAAAGACAAAACATTTCTTCTTGGTATATTACCAAACAGCTGTTCAGTTCTTAAATTTCCATATCAGTAAAAGTCCAGAAATATCAGTTGTGTATCTCCCATGAAAAATCTTTTTTATTCACAGGTGAATGGAATCACAAGAAACCTGCCCATTGTTTTCAATGGAAGCCTGTCAATTTTTGGAAGTGGATCTCAAACATTTGTCAACGCAGCTTTTGGACTGAGCGTCATGTATGATGGAAGTAGCACAGTGTCTATTTCGGTGCCCCCAAGCTACAGGTAGCCCATCTAATTTTCAACACAGCTTTAATTTAAATATTTTCTTCAATCCTATAGTTATCGAATTAATGCCTTTTTAGAACTGTAAAAAGAGAATATCATCATTGTCTGTTTCATTGTCATTTAAGTGTTCAACATTTTGATTCAGTCTTTCTTATCTTGATCAGAGGAAACATGTGTGGGCTTTGTGGAAACTTCAATGGAAATCCAAATGATGATTTCCACACTCCAAGTGGAGCATTGTCCAACTCAGCAGATGCTTTTGGAGCAGCTTGGAAGGTTCCTGGGAACTACACCTGTAGTGACGGCTGTGGCTCTTCATGCGCACAATGCAACGATGACCGATCTGCCAGGGCCCAGTGTGAGGGGATCCGGGCAGCTGATGGCCCATTCAGTTTCTGCCACGAGGAGGTGGATCCAGCACCATATTTCAGCGACTGCGTCTTTGATGTCTGCGTGTCGGGAAATCAACGCAGTGATCTCCTGTGCAGGGCTCTAGAGACATACGTCAGTGCCTGTCAGTCTGCTAATGTCCGAATCTACCCTTGGAGACAAAACACCACTTGCAGTGAGTATGGAAGGCAATTTGCTATTAAAGTAATCAATCAAACAAGCATCTTCCTCAAAAGTCTCTCAAAATATGTGATTTCCTATGTTTGTACTTGTCTTAACCAACTTGTCATCCTTTTTTTCCTCAGGAATTGAGTGCCCAGCCAACAGCCATTATGAGCTGTGTGGAACAGACTGTGGCCACACCTGTGCCAGCAGCATTGATGCTGCCTGTGACCATGTCTGCTCTGAGGGATGTTTTTGTAATGAAGGTTTTTCCAGGAGTGGAACAAGCTGTGTCCCTGTGGAGAGCTGTGGCTGTCAGCATGACGGCTTCTACTTCAATGTAGGTCATTTCAATTCACTTTATTCTTGATAAATTAGCTTAGAATCAAGACTCTTGCTGAATGGCTTTGAAGAATAAAACATCATTGAGGTGTTGCATGTTAAGTAAACAACTCACACATAATGTCACCTTGTGTGACATCACAGCAAAAGACAACATTTCAAAAAGATAGTTTAGTAGACCTTCACAAGTCTCCTTCGGTAAAATTTCTTGGTATCTGAAAGTGTCATTTTCACCTATTCTGATAATTATATGCAAGGACGGTTCTGTCTCACAAAGACAAAAGAAGATGCTGGCGGAGGCTGGGCTTAAAGTCACACAGATGAGAAGCAGCCAATAGTCCAAAATTAGCCTTAAGGACAGAATATAGTTTTCAAATGCAACCCAACAAAGGGAAGCAAATGAGAATTGACAGGTGCCCTTCACCAAATAAAATGGTCTTAACATGGAATTAACATATATTTTCAGAAATCAGCCAGAAGATTTTAAGGTTGTGGGTTCAATTCTAACTTCCACCTTTTACACATCAATGCGCTCTTGGATCGTTAGTTGTTTACCGATCTTTGAATTGGTGCATGAATGTATGAACATTAGTCAGTGTGATTGGGTGAATGTGGCTATAGTGTGAAGTTCATTGAGGGCTCCCTATGTCTAGAAAAACACTAAAATTCAGTCCTTTTCTATTTACCTTTTGAAGTTTTCATAGATTTACAGAAATTAGCATTAGAACATTTACTATAATTACGCTGTAGCTATTTGGGTGGTACATGCTTTCACGTCAAAACTCAAGTATGAGGATAGGCTATATATATCGTCTCCATCTTTTGTTTGGCACCCACATTGGAAATTCTTCCAGTGATTGACAAAAGCCTCAACTGACAGGAAGGAGTGGAAACTTGGCAAGGGTAAATTGGGAATCAGGTTCTGCATGATGCAGTTTTACATCTATGATTTCAGACAGAGAAGCATTGCAGTAGTGCACTCCTTATTACCTCAAGGTTCATATATTCATAATGTTGTCACACAACCTAATATTTTCATTTGTTTGTCATCTTGCAGGCCGGTGAGTCCTTCTGGACAGACAGCTGCTCCCAACGGTGTGAATGTCAAGCGCCCAATGTCCTAATCTGCAGTCCCTCATCATGCACTCCTACACAAGAGTGCACCATCAGAGATGGCCAGCTGGGCTGTTACGACGCCATGTCTACCTGTACTGTATGGGGTGACCCACACTACATCACCTTCGATGGAGCCCTAACTCATTTCCAGGGATCATGCTCTTACGTCATCACTGAAAGCTTGAGACACAGCAACAATGAAACTCAGTACAAAGTCGTGGCCACCAACAAGCACAGAGGAAACAATCTTGTGTCTTTTGTGTCATCAGTTGATATATTCCTCTCAAATCCTGATCAGAGAGTCAATGTCAGGCTCGGACCTAACAAGAGAGTCAAGGTAAACTCTAATTTAACTTCACAATAAAAAAAGTTTTTGTTTTAAAACCTTTGGTCTTACTCTGAACTCTCATCATAACAGGTAAATGGAGCAGAGGTTTCTCTTCCCGCTAATGCAGGAACTTTTGGTCAGGTGATGTGGCAGGGAAGTTACATAGTGTTTAATGCTGCTGATGTCGTAGTTCAGTTTGATGGCTCTAGTACTTTACTGGTCAGGATGAGCCGCAACTATAAGAACAGAGTCAGTGGAATGTGTGGGAACTTCAATGGTGATCCCAATGATGACAAAGTTTTGCCCAATGGTACTTTGGCCCAAAACGACAAGCAATTTGGCCACAGCTGGAAATCAGAGACAAGCCAAGAAGGGTGAGCTCATGCTCCATTTATTTGCCTTTACCTGATAAAATTTCAACAATTGCAAACGTTTGTGCATATGTCTGCTGTCTCTAAAATCTTTTAAATGTCTAACGACTTTTCTAGGTGTGGATCCACTGATCAGAGAAGTGGTGATGGACTAAGTGACTGCCGCTTCATAGAAGAATACACAGAACTCTGCAGAGTCATCACCAACACCAGTGGCCCATTCAGTTCTTGTCACCTGCATTCAAACCCCCAACCATTCTTCACTTCCTGTGTTTACGATCTCTGCCTCTACACGCCAGCCAATGGCATGCTGTGTTCTGCTGTCTCTGCTTATGAGAAAACCTGCACCAATTTGGGCCTTAGCATCCTCAACTGGCGCTCTCCTTTGCATTGTGGTATGCTTGTTTTGCTCAATAAATTATCACAACAATGAGTTATTAATTGATTTTATGCAATGTTTTTTTGAAACTTTCTTGGCCTTTTCTGATGTATTTGATTCAGCTGAGACTGACCCCTGTGAACAGCTGGACTGTGCAGAGTATGAGTGGTGTGGTAAGAAAAATGGTGTGTACGGCTGCTTCTGTGACGAGCAATATCATCGACCCAACAATGAGAGCTACGGTAAGTGCAACACCTTTTCATATGAAGAACTGTAATGATAGTCACGTTCCAAACATGATTTGTTCACTGGTGTACTGTTGGTGTTCATGTTTGAAGCATAGTCTTAGTTTTACTGCATCAGTTGGTTTAGTTGGTCACAAAACCTCTAAATATGTTTCTCCCTCTGGTGAGCAGACTCAAACATTGAATGCTCCAGCAGTTCTGGCACCATGTCAGTATCTCGCTGCCAGCTGTTTGAAGCGGGCTTCCCCTCCAGTGCTCTCCATCTCCAAGACAGCTCTTGCAACGGGACTCTCCAGGACGGACGACTCATCTTCCATTTTGACAATGACGACCATCTGTGTGGGACAGCTCTTAGGGTAACGTTCATGAATTGGAACATCTTCTTTAAAAACTTCCAGTATGTTACTTAACTTGATTGATAGCATTCTGTCATTTCACTGTTTAGAGCAATGGAACTCACTTCATGTATGAGAACACTATTCAAGGGCATGTGGATCCTCACGGAGGTTTGATCAGCCGTGACAGGAATCTTCATCTGCGTTTCTGCTGTGTTTACCCTCTGGCTCAGGCTCTGTCAATGGCTGTGGGCATCAACCCTTTGGAGAGGTGATCATACCATTTTCTCCCTGTGGTTCCTTTGACCATTATGTTCATGACCATTATGTCTATAGCCAGTTATTGGTTATTTTTTCTTTGCAATGGAATCCTGTAAGCAAATTGGATGTGAGATTATCAGGTGCATTTAACTGGTTGGTCACATTAAATGTTTCTTCTGCAGCATTTTGAGGAAGAAGCTTCCTGCTGGCACTGGATCGTATAGTGTGAGGATGATCCCCTATGAGGATGAAGGCTTCCACTTCCCCTTGAGCACTAATGGAAACATAGAACTGGAAGTTGATCAAATGTTTTACTTGGAGGTGCGAACAGAAGGGGTGGATCAGCGCCAATTTGCCACAGTTCTGGACTCTTGTTGGGCCACGCCAGTCAACGAAGCAAACTACCCTGTCCGCTGGGATCTCATTGCTTCGCAGTCAGTGACACCATCTTGTTGACTTCATAATTTAATTCACGGTCTTCTTGCTGTCAGTCTAACTGATGCATCTGCTTCACAGGTGTCCTAACCCAGATGATGGAACCGTAGAGGTGATTCAGAACGGTGTCTCCACTGTGTCTCGTTTCTCCTTCAGGATTTTCACCTTCACCAACCACACACAGATTTACTTGCACTGCAATGTCCACTTGTGTCTTTTGAGAAACAACAACTGCAGAGCTGTAAGTTTTATTGTGTGCTTTTTGTGGCTATATTGTATATACTTAAGTTGCGCACATTTAATGTTGCTGTTTTAATTTTTTTTTCCAGCATTGCTACCCAGGTTACCACACTCTATTCAAGAGGGACGTATCTTACCATGACTCTTCAGCTCTGTCAATTGGACCACTGGTGCCTGTGGCACAACCAAACACTGGTAAAGTTCTATCATATCTTCATTGTTTTCTAATTACAAAAATTATATTCCAATTGATTGACAAAATCTATGCATCTCCTTTTTTATATAGGTGGACTAATCCAAAGAAACGGTGTGAATCGAAAGATATCGACGTCAGATGGTACAGGCCATCTGGCATCAATTGTTACCCTTATTGTCAGTTTGCTGATGACCAGAATTCTGGTCAATTAATATCAAAGAATAATCACACTTTGAAATCCAATAAATTTTGTTACTTATGATTCATAATGTTAAGAGGTGTTTTCTGGATTTTGGTTTGTACTCGTAATTAGGCGAGAAACAGAAGCAAGTTTGCTTTTCTAACATCTGGTGCACCGTTGTGTTTTAGACCATTTGTGGGATCAATAATGTTCAGTTGTTTTGTGGGATTTTTTTAAAATCAATTATTTTTGGTAATATCACAGGTTATGAAATTTTAACTCTTTTGGATATAAGGTTACATATAAGTATATGAAGTTAATGTTTGAAGGAATAATCTCGAAGTGTCAAACTGAATGAAATGAAATATGATTTGGTCAATGTCTAATTTTTGTTTTATGTGGTGGGAGATATATTTACTTGATTATAAAATGGATTAATTCAAATGAATTTTATTGTGTACTTTTCATGTTTTTTCCTGATGATAAAAGCCTTAAGTTGTCCATTTTGTGTATGACATATTCTGTATTATATTTTCCCCAGTTTAGGATCTTAACATTTTGTTTTTATGGTATGACTTTCAACCTAAGTAGTTGTAAAAATGAGTTGGTAAATAATTACCAATAATATCCTTGGAAAATAAAATAAAACACACTTTGAATTACTAGTGTCAGGGATCACAACCATCCCTTATAAATCCTGTGAGGTCTTATAAGTTTTCCACTTTGTGGAACATCAGTAGCTCTTAGGATCTGTCACAACCAGGGGTGAAACCAGGCTGCTTATCCAGGAATCTCTCCATACTGGGCTGATGGAGGGGTGATCAATGTGCCGACTGACCTGCGTTCTCCATGAGGACTCCCAACCTGGTGAGGCGGATGTTCTGCTGGTAGTTCTGGGTGCTACGTTTCCCCATCAGATACTGTTTCCCCTGCATCTCAGCACCAGCAAGCAGCAAAAAAGGCGTTCACTTGTTCAGGGCTCTTTCAGGGTGGGATCCTACAGACACAGTGAAAACTCAGTGTTTCAGTGAAGTAGACCTACTTTTTGCTAGTCTGTTCTCATCAGAAACACTGATCTGTATAGATAGATTGATTGATAGGTATGTATTAGGGGTGCAACAAACATGTGAACAACAAAAGAATAAAACTGAATAAAAATGATCACATAACATTTGCATAACATCAAAAATTGTACACAGTAACATATCTGCACAAAATACCAGCAATTCAGTCACTGTAGATAGAGATCTTGTGGACAATCAGCATGCGCTCCATTTTGATTTGAAAACAGTACAGTTAGCTGCTAGCTTAGCCGAATGCTAGGATATAAAATTGCGCCATACAATAAAATACAACTAACAGCCAAACATAGCTAAAACATACCAAAACGCATAAAACACAACATAATATTGCTAGCTTTTAGTTCTGAAGTACTCTGACATGACTAAAATATTATATTTTACCTCGTTTCGAGCAATCCTGTGCCACAGAGCAGACCCACAGTTCCAATGACTGCTATTCAACACCAGCGACAGCAGATGGCGCCATTTCACTTCCAATTTATATTACATGTATTTACAGAAGCATCGGGAGAGTTTGAAAGAGATAATTTACATTTACATCTAGCAAAACACAAGCTAGTGTAGCAGCCAACAGAATAAATACTTACAATTTATCATTTCTGTGTTGAAATATCAACAACAGATTTTATCATCAACCGTTTTCACCTCAAACGTTTGGCATTGTGTTTGTAATAAACAGTTTGTAACTGTATTAAAATCTAAATATATTTACATTTTATAAATGCACATTTAAAATGAGGAGCAGACCAACCAGAGGTAATAAAACTGCGCCATCTTGTGGCCATAAGTTCAGACTGCACAGTTGAACAACAGTTTAACACAACAGCCAAATTAGACAGTTTCATCCCTCATGTTATTTTTGGAGCCTTGCAATGAAGTACAGGGACTGAAAGCCTCTGACATGCAGTAATATTTCTTGTTTTTCAATTTTGACACACATTTTGTGTGTCAAAATTGAGGTTAACCTACTTTTGTTCCTTACTAACTTCTTGTATTATTTCCTAATAAAATCTTATCTTAGATTGTATGTTTATTATTTGTGAAGCATTATATTCTGGATTTGTTGCATCTTTAGCATCTTTGATTTTTATTGTGTTGTATTTTTCCACCAGTTTTTATCAGGAGCCTGGATCTAGTTTTTGATTCTTCATACCTTCACACCATATGACAGCAAAGCTGCATTCTGCATCACATTATCACAGGTTACCATTGTGCAGAACAAGGAAATGCAATGACTGGTCTATCCAGAAGCACTGCAAACCACATGACTGGCATAATAAATAACCTAAAAGTGGCATTTCTAATATAATAAAAAAAATCAAATACTTGTGCCAATAAAATGAAAGAAGTCTTAACAAAACTATTGTTTCAGCTAAGTATTGATTTTGCTGTGCTTCTTTTTTATTTTACTGTACTTATTTTATGTGATTGAACTAGTCTTTAAAGTAGGGGTGTCCAAACTTTTTGCCATGTGTGCCAAAACTTTAGCCTTAAAAGTAGTCACTGGCCAAAAAATAACAACCTAAAATCAAGCAAATAAAGTAGCCAGATATTTATTCTAGATCCAAAACCTGAAAGGGATTTTTACAACAGTGTATTAGGGCTCTTGTAGATAGAAAAATAGGAGTAAATTTCTGTCAAAAACTCAGGAATTTTGTGATTAATCTCTTAAACTTGTACATTTTGACATTTGAAATTCAAAAATTTCAGTGTTGCAAATGCAGAATCATGAAGGCAGAGCCAGGATGATTTTGCATATTTCTTTTTCACCCCCAGAGAATTTAAATTTTGGCTCTTTTGTTGAGCAACTTGGGTTAAGAGTGTGATACACCATAAAGTGGGAGATTTTAATCATCACTTGTTTGTATAGTCAAGAAAATCTGTTCAAAAGTATAAGCCACCACATAAATTATTAGTATTGCAATGCATTATGTATGGGTTTTTTTTTAGAAATTGACCAAAATACCATGTCAAATCAAAAAGAAAAAAAAGGAACCAAAATGTAGACAGCGTTTCACCAGGAGGCCTAATGAGGAGCCCCGCCCCCTCGCTCCTCAGACAGAGTTTGGGGAAGAAGACGGCGGTCGTTCCTTCATTCACTGGAGCTATTCATGTTTACAGGCTTTCCACTCAGAAGAAAGGAGAAGCAGAGACAACCATAAACATCATTTGTTACAGTTGTTTCAACCCAGCTGAGACGTGTAACAAGAGCAACAGCACAGCTTCAATGCACAATATCTAAACTGTACTAAACCTCAGTATAACTCCAATTCTTAGACAAATATCACAAAACTGCAAAAACACACAATCGTACCAAGTATTTTTAGCCTTTTTTAGACAAAACATACTTACAAGTAACTTTTCAGCAAGATAGTAGCTTGTTTCAAGAAAATAATTCTTTATTTTTGGTGAAAAAGTACTAGTTCCAATGACATATTAATTAATAAAAATGCACAGAGAACGTATTAAATTTCACTTTGATTGATTTATCTAATTTCTTCATGAGATAAAATGTGTTTTTGTTGCCGGGGTGTGTATGCGAAGTCAAAGGAGAGAGATGAAGATATGGGTCAACGTCACGTTAAGGCACTGCTCCCTCATCCAATTGTGCATGCTAGGCTGCAAATCACATTTAAGTGCTTATTTAACACATTTGACACTCAGTGCCAGGAGGGGTGCCAGTGTAATGATGGGTTTGTCCTCAATGGTAACCAGTGTGTGCCTCCAACATCCTGTGGATGCTTTCATGATGGACGTTATCGGCAAGCTGGAGAACAGTTCTGGGATGGAGAAGAATGTCAAAGCTTTTGCACCTGTAATGGTGTAACTGGTATAGTCCAATGTTCCTCAAATGCATGTGGACCTCAGGAGTCCTGCCATGTTGTGGGGGGTGAGTTTGGCTGCCATCCCAACCCTCATGGCACCTGCTCTGCCTCTGTAGACCCTCACTACCTGACCTACCTGAGTATATTTAGGCCCGAGCAGCAAAGCGCTGTGAAGGCCTATTGTTTTCATACTGTTTATTATTACGATTCTGCCCCCCTAAAGAGGGGCTTTATCATATTCAAAAACTCACGCATACAGCTTGTGTAAAATTTACGTATTTTAAGATCGTCGCAAAAATCGCAAAAGAAACGGCTCAACGGCGCCACCTAGCAACTTTCACAAAACCCTCCGCAATTACCTTATTTCATTGCAGAGGCATGAAATTTGGTACAGTTGTAGAGCTCCCCAAAACGCACAGAAAATACAATTAACTTCATAATGCAATCAATCAAACAGAAAGTTGGCCATTTTGGATTGAAGTTCCGATTTTGACCCCATTTCGGCCATTTACAGCCTTCGCATTTGATCGAACTCCTCCAAGGGATTTTGATCGATCGGCTTCAAACTCAGATTTTGACTGACTAAGTCAAAATCTGACTCAGTCAGATAATTCATGCAGATTATATCATGAATCGGCCATGCCTTGTTCATAAGGCATGGCCGATTAAAAGTTATCAAAATGGTGAGCTTTCGTGCATGCTGAAAGGGCGTTACCAAGGGTCAAAGTTCACCTACTCGCCATGAAACACAAAACTGCTGAATCTCCTACACAAAAACGCACAGAGGCACCAAACTTTCAGTGACTGATCATCATCAGGTGTCCTACAATACCCAATGGTCAAATGATGACATCACTTAAGCCAACGCCCCCTGAGAACAGGAAGTGTCATGTTTTACTCTGAATGGTCTCTATCTGACCCCTTTGACATAATCAACATGAAACTGTGTCCAGAGACAGAAGACATGTTGGTGTGTTGTGGATTCCAACCCCGACCGGTTTCGATGAAGCAGGTGGGTGTGGCGGCATGGCGAAGTGACCTATAACGCCGTTGCCATACGTTTGTCTCTAGATTTCACGTTTCGACAGAGCTGCACCAAACTTGGCAAGAGTGATCCTGGTGGGATGCCTGATGATCCTATATCGTCATAGTCTGATGTCATCTAAGCCCCACCCCCTCAGAACAGGAAGTGCTATTTTATTCCTTGGAAAGTTCCATCTATGGCTCTCTTGACCTAATCATCAAGATGATTCTGTGTTGGATGACAGATCACAAGTTGGTCTCACTTGCTTTAAAGTGTCAAGAGTTTTCAATGGAGGGGGTGGCCATGGCAATAGGGCGAAGGGACCTGTAACGCCGTTGCCATACGGAAGTCAGCCATTTTGGATCAGATCCATCATTTTCTCTTTTTTATAGACGTCGTATCTGATCAAATTTGTCCTACAGTTTTTCAGATACAGACTTCAGAATCACTCAACACAGTCTTGAGGCATTGAAGGTCAGAAGTTATCAAAACATTGATCGTACATCAAAGCATGTGGGCGTGGCTAAGTGTCAAACTTTGACCATTCGCCATGAAACGTCAAGGTTCAATAACCTCCACATGAAAGGACACAGCTGCATCAGACTTCCTATGTCTCTCTACAGACCGGTCCTGATCACATTGTCATGTTCGATTGATGACATTACCTTAGCCCCGCCCACTTCCAACAGGAAGTCACCTGTTTTTTCTGCTGTATGTCTTACTTTTACTCTATTATTTATATGGATTTAATCCTGTGCCAACTCAGTGTCACTCCACCAATGACAAAGAGGTCCAAGGAGAAACGCATACGGTCGTCTCTAAATCATACAGGCATCGCCGGTTTTTCACGTAACGTTTTTTTATGATTGACTCTTGTGAACCTCTAAGGAACCCAATAGCATTGAATTGTAATTTGACTCCACTGCGCCCCCTAGGCTAATCCATCAGCTATATCTTCTCGCGGCGTCAGCTGATCTGCACCAGATTTTTTTGTGCGTTGTCGGGGAGTGCTGCCGAACGCATCGGTGCGTATAACCTGGCAGACGGGCGCGGGAACTGCGTGAGAGTGTCTGTGGTGGCTGGTGGGCGGCGGAGCCGGGACCCCCATGGTGGTCAATGGGCCAGAGCGACGCTGAGCTGCGAGGGCCGCCCGACGCCGCTTGCGGCTTTAATGGAAATTACTTTTGCAAAGTACTTTTCAAAGCCAAAACATTCCTTCTTGGTATATTACCAAACAGCTGTTCAGTTCTTAAATATCCACATCAGTAATAGTCCAGAAATATCAGTTGTGTGTCTCCTATGAAAAGCCTTTTTTCTTCACAGGTGAATGGAATCACAAAACACCTGCCCATTGTTTGCAATGGAAGCCTGTCAATTTTTGGAAGTGGATCTCAAACATTTGTCAACGCAGAGTTTGGACCGAGCGTCAAAAAGTTCCATATTATTCTAGGACAAGAATCAAAACTAAATGTCACTCTGATTGATCTATATCTGATATGTAGCATTTCTTCAAGAGATAAAATTCATCCTCACAATCTGTGTGTGCGTGCAAAGCGAAAGCAGAGACGAAGATGTCAATCTGTCATTAAAGCACAGCTCCGTCATCCGCAGGTGTGATGGATATTCACATTAATTTAAGTGTGGTTTCTGTTTTGTTCATCTCATTGACATACTTTCACTTTAAAGAAAATACTACACACCTCGTTCAAATATGTTCAACCAGAAACCAAAGTTCAGGTGAGTCAGGTGGGAGTGTCTCTTACCTGCTGGTTTCTCTTTGAAACATGGCAGCAAATGGATCATGTCTTTTATTTTGGTATTACATGTTTTTCCTTAACTCTGATTGGCAGGAGTCTGACTACATCAGATCAGATGTGGCGTCTCTACAAACTGAACATATAGTTTGAGAATCAACTATAAGAGAAACAAATCTAAAATAAAATTATGTTTGTATAAGTGTATTTAGTGTAAAACAAATAGTTCACACCTGCCACCAGTCACAGATTAAACTGACATACATTTCTGCCGTCCTCATGAACTTCCCTGATTTGTATTAAATTTACTCGCCCCTCCTGGGTCTGAATATCCTTCACAAACTCTTTCGCTTTGGCACCAGAACCAAAAAAAGGTTTTAGAAACAACAACTTGAAAATCTGGGATGTGCAGAAACTGCTGTTTCCTTTTAATCCAGAACAAAAACTTTCCAGTTTATCACAGATTACCCGAAAGCCTAAAGATTTAATTTACAGTTCTATCTGGTCTCAGCTTTTTATTATATTATATTTTGCCTTTATGTGACGCCTTGTTTGTCTTTTTGATCTTTCATCTTTTTTTTAATCTCTGATTCTTTCTGGAATGCACCTTGATTAACAGATTACAGTTGCATATTTAACTTTCCAGTTTCACTTTTGAAGAAAAAAAAAGTTAAATGATTGGGAAATAGACATCAGGTGCGTTCCAATGAGTCTGCATGTTAATTAGAGAACGTTTTAAAATAAAAGATGAAATGAAAGGAAATGAGAAGTTTAATATCCCACACCTCTTTTTTTTACTTTATATTGTCTGCACCTGTTGTTCTTATGTAAATGTTTCATTTTGAGAAAATCAAAACTGCTAACAAACATGTTTGTTTTTGTTCTTAAAGACAGAAGAACTGGGGAACTGTTTAAAGAACTGTTCATAATGTATGCCACTTTGCTCCCACTCTGCTTCCATTAAACCATGGGTGTCCAAAGTGCGGCTCAGGGGCCATTTCTGGCTCTTGGACTGAGTTTGTGCGGCCCTCAACTAGAATTAAAAATTGATACAACTTTGGCCTGTAGATGCACCGTTATATTAACTCCAGTCAACCTAGTTGCAAATTGCAACCTTTTTTCTCCTTTATGTAGATATAACTTACATTATGCTACTATGCAGGGTACGTTTGCACATCTTATCTTAATATGTACTTAATTTTCAGCTGTAAACTCTGAGATACTTTGTGATAATTAATTTAGTGTAAAGCAGCAGATAAACAGGAAGATCCAGTAACAGATGAATATTAATGTTTAACCTAAGAGGCAGCCTTGATGACCATATTGTGCTAAAATATGAGGAAGCAGCTGAGTTTCATTCTTTCAATGCAGCTTATTGGAACAGAAAGAATAATGGGCTTGTGCCAGCTGTCTGTACATAAAGTATTGTTGCAGTGCAGGTCTGTCACTTGAGATGCTTCTACACCAGAGAGGCACTTAGACAGGTAAAAGCTTCAAATTGATGTTTTTATTTAAGTCTGAGTGAAAAAAAACAACAACGTAGTTTTGACTGGAAATTTTGATGCATTTCTTGATCAACATGAATTCAGATGCTGAAATAGTCTTTTATTTTATATTTTTAAAACAGGTTTGACAAATTTTGAAAAATGGCAGGTCGAATCTTACTGCCTTTACTGCTGCTGTCAGCTACAGGTAAGTAACTACACTGTAAAACTTAAATCAATGCAACTAGTTTAATTTACTCAGAGATGTGAAAGATGAAAACTTTCACATCTCAGTATTACAGTGTTTAGATATTATTACTACACATTTACTGTATTACTAAACCTAATTGATGATCTCATGAACATCACTAAATAATTAAAGTTTAAACATACAAGAACAATTATCATGTAATCGCAACATGATTTTTGCTGCAGAGAAAAATGAGCTAATTTTGAACTTTCTGTATAAAATGGCTTTATTTTTAAAAGTGACATTTATAATGGTGTAAAATATACAACTGAAGTATTATAGCCTGAACAGCTATAAATGTATTCTACTCTCTTTTTAAAAAACAACAAAATGAAAAAAACCTCCTAAATACATCAGAGAAAAAGAGAGCTTGTATTAATAAAAGTCTAAAGTAATAAATTATAGAACAATCATATCCTAATTTTATATTATACTTTGTTAACTGATAATTAAGTTCACCTGTAATTACATTCCAATCCTGCCAAATTAAAAATGCCAATTTGTTGGCATTTTAAATTTTATGTTAAATATTTGTTTTATAGCTGGAGTGGCAACGCAAACAACTACAGGTAAGCTGAAAGTTTCTGTCCATCTGTGCATAAATATATATATATAATCTCTGACTTTACCTCTAGATATTATTATATCATTACGTTTCCAAGCAGAGCAGGGACTCCTGTTGCAATTATACAGATTTTTCCTTTTTTGTTATGACGTCTGCAGAAGGAATGCAGTATAACAGGAAATTCTGTTGTACTTTATGTAAGCAGATAATCCTAACCCAGAATTAAGTTAATTTTATGAGCTTAGACAGCAGTTTTCCAGGGTGTTGTTTTAAATGTATACTTCCATCTGCATCTGTGCTGCTTCTAGAAACCGTCCAGGTGCTTTAAAACACAGAAAATACAAGCAGTTTTCTGGCAGTTAGTTAATGGGTGTTATAAGCCGGAATAATTTGAATTTTCAACAGAATTCTTCTTCTTTTTCTCTCATATTTATAAAAAAAATATTTTCAATGATATCTTTGTTGTTGTTTTTTTATAGCCAGAATGTTATCTCAGAATCAAAATCGGTTAAAAATTTAGACCGTCTTGTCCAAACATCTAATCTTTTAATTGTCTAAGAATACTGCAGGAATAATATTTGAATTTCCAAAACACAAAGTAACAAAATAACCTCCGACATTGTCTTTGCATCAGTTTTAATCAAACTGTGGTCCCAGGACCATTAGTGGTCCATGAGCGCCCCCCAGTGGTCCATGCGGTACTGCATGTAAACAATGGTTTATTTGCTGTGACTTGAGCTCAAAGTGTGACGCTACAGTTAGCTCACCATAGGATTGTGGTTAAAAATAATAATAAGTGGCTTAACACCCGGTCACTAAAAAGAAAACTCTCAGGAGGAGTTGCAGAACTTTTGTTTTCAATATTATTATTATTATACATAACATGCAGCAGGCATACAGATCTAGTTTACTGTGCTGAATGCGATATGACTGTGACAAAGCGGTGAGCAGCGCTGCGCCCCACGCTGACTAACTGCATCTTAACACCTAAAATAAATGATTTATGTTGTACTATCTACTGGCTGAAAGAAAGTATTTGTTTTTGCCAAACAACTCAGGTCTGTTTTCTTTTATCATGTTTCTAAATTACAAATAGTCCCAAATAAAGAACGAGTAGTAAAGAACTTTTTTGATTTCCATGTATTTTCCAACATTTGAAAGGTTACAATCCAAACTTTCAGAATAAATAACTCAAAACGCCCCGAGTCGACTTGTTCATGGTTTTATTGTGGCACATTTATAAAACAGCGCCACCTTTCACATTAGGAGGAATTAAGATAATGAGTTAGGAAACTAATATTTTCATTTCAGGTTCTAAATATTAAGATGTTGTGTTAATGTGGGGCAATTTCTAGTTATGTGGTCTGTGTGTGAGTTTGTTAAATGGAGTAAGTGATCCTCAGCCTGAAATGTTTGAGAAACACTGATTTACGTACATATTATGTTTTGTTATTTTTATTAGTTAACGGAGGAATAAGTATACCCATAAATTACATTCGAAACATTTTAGTCATTGCAAAGTAAGCAATAGTTTACACCTGGCCACACAGAACACATTTTTTTCTTTTTTTTTTACTGACAAGTTATCCTAATTTCTGATATCTTTGTGTTTTACAGCTAGTGGGACAACTCAAGGTAACTGCATCCATCCATAACAATTATATGTTGCATTGTTTTGATTTATAAAACACAAAGTAACAAAATAACCTTCAAATTTACCTCTAATTATTATTGTTAATTAAATAATTAATTCATTGTTTAAAAAAATCATATCTCAATCATAAATCATTACGCTGGATCATTTTAATTAAAATGCCACACACATTTTTTATTGACCTGAATTATTTTTATTTTATCTTTTTTTCTATAGCCAGAGTGATTGCTCATAATAAAACTAAGCTCAATGTTTCTTTCAAAAGTTTGTTTTAATACAATAGTATATTTTAATTTCTAAAACACATTACAAAACAACGTCAGACTTTACTTTAAAATATTTTCTTATTATCTCAGTCGCTTTCACGCATTTCTCAGAACAGAAGTGAAATTCTCAAACCTGCTTGTTGAATATTCAAATCATTGTCACTTCTGCACTTCAAAAAAGCAGCAAATGCTTTTGTACATCATGCAAGAGACAATGTGCATTTCCTACATTTTACCTGGTTTTGTCATGTTGATCAGAGCATAAGTTCATTATGTAAGTCTTAACATGCAGAATGCTTGAATAAGTCGTCATAATATGTAGAGCATAAGTTTATACATTTCTGTTAGACGTTTTATCTAAATCCGTACTCAATTGGTAAATTTTGCCCAGATAAATGCTAAGTTTCTCCAGTGTAGGTATATTTGTGAACCATTCGCTCAGCCAGTTTTCTCTGAGAAATAAACTGGCTTTTGCAGATAATTCATGGTGTTTTGCTCTTTGCATGAATTGCTTTGAGAAATACATTTACCATGTTGCAAAGGACGATTGGAGAAATGCACCAAAACGACTGGGCATGAATGTCTATTTCATTAGAAAATTAAAGTTATTCCTATAAAAGTAGTGAATTAAAACTTAATAGATCAGATCCTAGTAATTGGTATTATTAATCTTAATTTAATGTACAATGATATCTGTGTGTTTTTATAGCTGGATTGTCAACTCAGCGTCAAGGTGAGCTGAAAATTTAGACCCATCATTCAAGGACTTATTCTATTTATAATTATTATTAATAGATAATGGTAAACACTGTAATTATTACTGTATATTACAATGGAAAAATGTAACTCATCCCAATGAATGTAGTGGTTTAAACCTTCCTACAAAAAAAAGGTCTTTTATTATTGACATTAACTAATTTAATGATCGATGATGTCTCTGTGTTTTATAGCTGGAGTGACAACTCAAAGTCAAGGTGAGATGAAGGTTTAGACATATCATCTTTTTCAAAAATTTATTATATTTTCATTATTATTATTACACATAAAATGGTAAATAATCATAACTTTAAAATTATATTTAAAAAATGTCAGTTATTCCAATGAAAGCAGTGGTTTAAACCTTGCTACATAGGAAACAAGTTTTTTATTATTTACACTGGTTAATTTAATGTTTAATGATATTTGTGTGTTTTTATAGCTGGAATCTCAACTCAGCGTCAAGGTGAGCAGAAAATTTAGACCCATCTTTCAATAACTTATTCTATTTTTATAATTATTATTAATAGATAATGGTAAATATTTATTACTGCATATTACAATGGAAAAATGTAATTCATACCAATGAATGTAGTGGTTTAGACCTTCCTACACAAAAAATGTACTAATTATTACTAGTACTAGTTAAATCATTAACTAATTTAATGATCGATGATGTCTCTGTGTTTTATAGCTGGAGTGACATCTCAAGGTCAAGGTGAGTTGATGGTTTATATCTACCCTCTTTCTTCAAAATATAACTATTACTCATTTTTCATTATTATTATGGCATAATAATCACAACTGCATAATATATTTGAAAATGTTAGCCATTCCAGCAGTGGTTTAAATCTTCTTAACAGAAAACAGGTCATATTTAATTGACACGAATTATCATAAATTAATGTTTAATGATGTTTCTGTGTTTTATAGCTGGAGTGTCAACTCAAAGTCAAGGTGAGATGAAGGTTTAGACATATCATCTTTTTCAAGAAATTATTATATTTTCATTATTATTATTACATATGTAATGGTAGATAAACATAACTTCAAATCTTATTTGAAAAATGTTAGCCATTCCAATGAAAGTAGAGGCTTAAGCCTTGCTACACGAAATAAGTCATTTTTATTTGGTATTAACATTAAAGTCAATTAATGTTTAATGATATCTGTGTGTTTTTATAGCTGGAATCTCAACTCAGCGTCAAGGTGAGCAGAAAATTTAGACCCATCTTTCAATAACTTATTCTATTTTTATAATTATTATTAATAGATAATGGTAAATAATTATTGCTGCATATTACAATGGAAAAATGTAACTCATACCAATGAATGTAGTGGTTTAAACCTTCCTACACAAAAAAAGGTCTTTTATTATTGACATTAAATAATTTAATGATCGATGATGTTTCTGTGTTTTATAGCTGGAGTGACATCTCAAAGTCAAGGTGAGCTGATGGTTTAGACATATCATCTTTTTCAAAAATTTATTATATTTTCATTATTATTATTACATATGTAATGGTAGATAAACATAACTTCATATTTTATTTGAAAAATGTTAGCCATTCCAATGAAAGTAGAGGTTTAAGCCTTGCTACAAGAAATAAGTCATTTTTATTTGGTATTAACATTAAAAAGTCAATTAATGTTTAATGATATCTGTGTGTTTTTATAGCTGGAATCTCAACTCAGCGTCAAGGTGAGCAGAAAATTTAGACCTATTTGCTTACTGTCTGCTATTTCTATCATTATTTTTATTCTTATTATTAAATAAATAACAGTAAATAATTATTACTGTATACTACAATGGAAAAATGTAACTCATCCCAATGAATGTAGTGGTTTAAACCTTCCTACACAAGAAACAAGTCTGTTATTATTTACATTGGTTAATTTAATGTTCAATGATATCTGTGTGTTTTATAGCTGGAGTGTCAACTCAAAGTCAAGGTGAGATGAAGGTTTAGACATATCATCTTTTTCAAAAATTTATTATATTTTCATTATTATTATTACATATGTAATGGTAGATAAACATAACTTCATATTTTATTTGAAAAATGTTTGCCATTCCAATGAAAGTAGAGGTTTAAGCCTAGCTACAAGAAATAAGTCATTTTTATTTGGTATTAACATTAAAGTCAATTTAATGTTTAATGATATCTGTGTGTTTTCATAGCTGGAATCTCAACTCAGCGTCAAGGTGAGCAGAAAATTTAGACCCATCTTTCAATAACTTATTCTATTTTTATAATTATTATTAATAGAAAATGGTAAATATTTATTACTGCATATTACAATGGAAAAATGTAACTCATACCAATGAATGTAGTGGTTTAAACCTTCCTACACAAAAAAAGTACTAATTATTACTAGTACTAGTAATAATTACTAGTACTAGTTAAATCATTAACTAATTTAATGATCGATGATGTCTCTGTGTTTTATAGCTGGAGTGACATCTCAAAGTCAAGGTGAGTTGATGGTTTATATCTACCTTCTTTCTGCAAAATATAATTATTATTCATTTTTCATTATTATTATGGCATAATAATCACAACTGAATACCATATTTGAAAATGTTAGCCATTCCAGCAGTGGTTTAAATCTTCTTAACAGAAAACAGGTCATATTTAATTGACACGAATTATCATACATTAATGTTTAATGATGTTTCTGTGTTTTATAGCTGGAGTGTCAACTCAAAGTCAAGGTGAGATGAAGGTTTAGACATATCATCTTTTTCAAGAAATTATTATATTTTCATTATTATTATTACATATGTAATGGTAGATAATCATAACTTCAAATCTTATTTGAAAAATGTCAGTCATTCCAATGAAAGTAGAGGCTTAAGCCTTGCTACACGAAATAAGTCATTTTTATTTGGTATTAACATTAAAGTCAATTTAATGTTTAATGATATCTGTGTGTTTTCATAGCTGGAATCTCAACTCAGCGTCAAGGTGAGCAGAAAATTTAGACCCATCTTTCAATAACTTATTCTAATTTTATAATTATTATTAATAGATAATGGTAAATAATTATACCTGCATATTACAATGGAAAAATGTAATTCATACCAATGAATGTAGTGGTTTAAACCCTCCTACACAAAAAAAGGTCTTTTATTATAGACATTAAATAATTTAATGATCGATGTTGTTTCTGTGTTTTATAGCTGGAGTGACATCTCAAGGTCAAGGTGAGTTGATGGTTTATATCTACCCTCTTTCTTCAAAATATAACTATTACTCATTTTTCATTATTATTATGGCATAATAATCACAACTGCATAATATATTTGAAAATGTTAGCCATTCCAGCAGTGGTTTAAATCTTCTTAACAGAAAACAGGTCATATTTAATTGACACGAATTATCATAAATTAATGTTTAATGATGTTTCTGTGTTTTATAGCTGGAGTGTCAACTCAAAGTCAAGGTGAGATGAAGGTTTAGACATATCATCTTTTTCAAGAAATTATTATATTTTCATTATTATTATTGCACATATAATGGTAAATAATCATAACTTTAAAATTCTATTCATAACATGTCAGTTATTCCAATGAAAGCAGTGGTTTAAACCTTGCTACACAAAATAAGTCATTTTTAATTGATATTAACATTAACTTAATTTAATGTTCAATGATATATCTGTGTTTTCATAGCTGGAATCTCAACTCAGCGTCAAGGTGAGCAGAAAATTTAGACCTATTTGCTTACTGTCTGCTATTTTTATCATTATTTTTCATTCTTATTATTAAATAAATAACAGTAAATAATTATTACTGTATACTACAATGGAAAAATGTAACTCATCCCAATGAATGTAGTGGTTTAAACCTTCCTACACAAGAAACAAGTCTGTTATTATTTACATTGGTTAATTTAATGTTCAATGATATCTGTGTGTTTTATAGCTGGAGTGTCAACTCAAAGTCAAGGTGAGATGAACGTTTAGACATATCATCTTTTTCAAAAATTTATTATATTTTCATTATTATTATTACATATGTAATGGTAGATAAACATAACTTCATATTTTATTTGAAAAATGTTTGCCATTCCAATGAAAGTAGAGGCTTAAGCCTTGCTACAAGAAATAAGTCATTTTTATTCGGTATTAACATTAAAGTAAATTTAATGTTTAATGATATCTGTGTGTTTTCATAGCTGGAATCTCAACTCAGCGTCAAGGTGAGCAGAAAATTTAGACCCATCTTTCAATAACTTATTCTATTTTTATAATTATTATTAATAGAAAATGGTAAATATTTTTTTGCTGCATATTACAATGGAAAAATGTAACTCATACCAATGAATGTAGTGGTTTAAACCTTCCTACACAAAAAAAGTACTAATTATTACTAGTACTAGTAATAATTACTAGTACTAGTTAAATCATTAACTAATTTAATGATCGATGATGTCTCTGTGTTTTATAGCTGGAGTGACATCTCAAGGTCAAGGTGAGCTGATGGTTTATATCTACCCTCTTTCTGCAAAATATAATTATTATTCATTTTTCATTATTATTATGGCAGAATAATCACAACTGAATACTATATTTGAAAATGTTAGCCATTCCAGCAGTGGTTTAAATCTTCTTAACAGAAAACAGGTCATATTTAATTGACACGAATTATCATAAATTAATGTTTAATGATGTTTCTGTGTTTTATAGCCGGAGTGTCAACTCAAAGTCAAGGTGAGATGAAGGTTTAGACATATCATCTTTTTCAAGAAATTATTATATTTTCATTATTATTATTACATATGTAATGGTAGAAAATCATAACTTCAAATCTTATTTGAAAAATGTCAGTCATTCCAATGAAAGTAGAGGTTTAAGACTTGCTACACGAAATAAGTCATTTTTATTTGGTATTAACATTAAAGTCAATTTAATGTTTAATGATATCTGTGTGTTTTTATAGCTGGAATCTCAACTCAGCGTCAAGGTGAGCAGAAAATTTAGACCCATCTTTCAATAACTTATTCTAATTTTATAATTATTATTAATAGATAATGGTAAATAATTATACCTGCATATTACAAGGGACAAATGTAATTCATACCAATGAATGTAGTGGTTTAAACCCTCCTACACAAAAAAAGGTCTTTTATTATAGACATTAAATAATTTAATGATCGATGATGTTTCTGTGTTTAATAGCTGGAGTGACATCTCAAAGTCAAGGTGAGCTGATGGTTTATATCTACCTTCTTTCTGCAAAATATAATTATTATTCATTTTTCATTATTATTATGGCATAATAATCACAACTGAATACTATATTTGAAAATGTTAGCCATTCCAGCAGTGGTTTAAATCTTCTTAACAGAAAACAGGTCATATTTAATTGACACGAATTATCATAAATTAATGTTTAATGATGTTTCTGTGTTTTATAGCTGGAGTGTCAACTCAAAGTCAAGGTGAGATGAAGGTTTAGACATATCATCTTTTTCAAGAAATTATTATATTTTCATTATTATTATTGCACATATAATGGTAAATAATCATAACTTTAAAATTCTATTCATAACATGTCAGTTATTCCAATGAAAGCAGTGGTTTAAACCTTGCTACACAAAAAAAGTCATTTTTAATTGATATTAACATTAACATAATTTAATGTTCAATGATATCTGTGTGTTTTATAGCTGGAGTGTCAACTCAAAGTCAAGGTGAGATGAAGGCTTAGACATATCATCTTTTTCAAAAATTTATTATATTTTCATTATTATTATTACATATGTAATGGTAGATAAACATAACTTCATATTTTATTTGAAAAATGTTTGCCATTCCAATGAAAGTAGAGGCTTAAGCCTTGCTACAAGAAATAAGTCATTTTTATTCGGTATTAACATTAAAGTCAATTTAATGTTTAATGATATCTGTGTGTTTTCATAGCTGGAATCTCAACTCAGCGTCAAGGTGAGCAGAAAATTTAGACCCATCTTTCAATAACTTATTCTATTTTTATAATTATTATTAATAGAAAATGGTAAATATTTTTTTGCTGCATATTACAATGGAAAAATGTAACTCATACCAATGAATGTAGTGGTTTAAACCTTCCTACACAAAAAATTTACTAATTATTACTAGTACTAGTAATAATTACTAGTACTAGTTAAATCATTAACTAATTTAATGATCGATGATGTCTCTGTGTTTTATAGCTGGAGTGACATCTCAAGGTCAAGGTGAGTTGATGGTTTATATCTACCTTCTTTCTGCAAATTATAATTATTATTCATTTTTCATAATTATTATGGCAGAATAATCACAACTGAATACCATATTTGAAAATGTTAGCCATTCCAGCAGTGGTTTAAATCTTCTTAACAGAAAACAGGTCATATTTAATTGACACGAATTATCATAAATTAATGTTTAATGATGTTTCTGTGTGTTTTATAGCTGGAGTGTCAACTCAAAGTCAAGGTGAGATGAAGGTTTAGACATATCATCTTTTTCAAGAAATTATTATATTTTCATTATTATTATTGCACATATAATGGTAAATAATCATAACTTTAAAATTCTATTCATAACATGTCAGTTATTCCAATGAAAGCAGTGGTTTAAACCTTGCTACACAAAATAAGTCATTTTTAATTGATATTAACATTAACTTAATTTAATGTTCAATGATATATCTGTGTTTTCATAGCTGGAATCTCAACTCAGCGTCAAGGTGAGCAGAAAATTTAGACCTATTTGCTTACTGTCTGCTATTTTTATCATTATTTTTCATTCTTATTATTAAATAAATAACAGTAAATAATTATTACTGTATACTACAATGGAAAAATGTAACTCATCCCAATGAATGTAGTGGTTTAAACCTTCCTACACAAGAAACAAGTCTGTTATTATTTACATTGGTTAATTTAATGTTCAATGATATCTGTGTGTTTTATAGCTGGAGTGTCAACTCAAAGTCAAGGTGAGATGAAGGCTTAGACATATCATCTTTTTCAAAAATTTATTATATTTTCATTATTATTATTACATATGTAATGGTAGATAAACATAACTTCATATTTTATTTGAAAAATGTTTGCCATTCCAATGAAAGTAGAGGTTTAAGCCTTGCTACAAGAAATAAGTCATTTTTATTCGGTATTAACATTAAAGTCAATTTAATGTTTAATGATATCTGTGTGTTTTCATAGCTGGAATCTCAACTCAGCGTCAAGGTGAGCAGAAAATTTAGACCCATCTTTCAATAACTTATTCTATTTTTATAATTATTATTAATAGAAAATGGTAAATATTTTTTTGCTGCATATTACAATGGAAAAATGTAACTCATACCAATGAATGTAGTGGTTTAAACCTTCCTACACAAAAAAAGTACTAATTATTACTAGTACTAGTAATAATTACTAGTACTAGTTAAATCATTAACTAATTTAATGATCGATGATGTCTCTGTGTTTTATAGCTGGAGTGACATCTCAAGGTCAAGGTGAGTTGATGGTTTATATCTACCTTCTTTCTGCAAATTATAATTATTATTCATTTTTCATAATTATTATGGCAGAATAATCACAACTGAATACCATATTTGAAAATGTTAGCCATTCCAGCAGTGGTTTAAATCTTCTTAACAGAAAACAGGTCATATTTAATTGACACGAATTATCATAAATTAATGTTTAATGATGTTTCTGTGTTTTATAGCCGGAGTGTCAACTCAAAGTCAAGGTGAGATGAAGGTTTAGACATATCATCTTTTTCAAGAAATTATTATATTTTCATTATTATTATTACATATGTAATGGTAGAAAATCATAACTTCAAATCTTATTTGAAAAATGTCAGTCATTCCAATGAAAGTAGAGGTTTAAGACTTGCTACACGAAATAAGTCATTTTTATTTGGTATTAACATTAAAGTCAATTTAATGTTTAATGATATCTGTGTGTTTTTATAGCTGGAATCTCAACTCAGCGTCAAGGTGAGCAGAAAATTTAGACCCATCTTTCAATAACTTATTCTAATTTTATAATTATTATTAATAGATAATGGTAAATAATTATACCTGCATATTACAAGGGACAAATGTAATTCATACCAATGAATGTAGTGGTTTAAACCCTCCTACACAAAAAAAGGTCTTTTATTATAGACATTAAATAATTTAATGATCGATGATGTTTTTGTGTTTAATAGCTGGAGTGACATCTCAAAGTCAAGGTGAGCTGATGGTTTATATCTACCTTCTTTCTGCAAAATATAATTATTATTCATTTTTCATTATTATTATGGCATAATAATCACAACTGAATACTATATTTGAAAATGTTAGCCATTCCAGCAGTGGTTTAAATCTTCTTAACAGAAAACAGGTCATATTTAATTGACACGAATTATCATAAATTAATGTTTAATGATGTTTCTGTGTTTTATAGCTGGAGTGTCAACTCAAAGTCAAGGTGAGATGAAGGTTTAGACATATCATCTTTTTCAAGAAATTATTATATTTTCATTATTATTATTGCACATATAATGGTAAATAATCATAACTTTAAAATTCTATTCATAACATGTCAGTTATTCCAATGAAAGCAGTGGTTTAAACCTTGCTACACAAAAAAAGTCATTTTTAATTGATATTAACATTAACATAATTTAATGTTCAATGATATCTGTGTGTTTTATAGCTGGAGTGTCAACTCAAAGTCAAGGTGAGATGAAGGCTTAGACATATCATCTTTTTCAAAAATTTATTATATTTTCATTATTATTATTACATATGTAATGGTAGATAAACATAACTTCATATTTTATTTGAAAAATGTTTGCCATTCCAATGAAAGTAGAGGCTTAAGCCTTGCTACAAGAAATAAGTCATTTTTATTCGGTATTAACATTAAAGTCAATTTAATGTTTAATGATATCTGTGTGTTTTCATAGCTGGAATCTCAACTCAGCGTCAAGGTGAGCAGAAAATTTAGACCCATCTTTCAATAACTTATTCTATTTTTATAATTATTATTAATAGAAAATGGTAAATATTTTTTTGCTGCATATTACAATGGAAAAATGTAACTCATACCAATGAATGTAGTGGTTTAAACCTTCCTACACAAAAAATGTACTAATTATTACTAGTACTAGTAATAATTACTAGTACTAGTTAAATCATTAACTAATTTAATGATCGATGATGTCTCTGTGTTTTATAGCTGGAGTGACATCTCAAGGTCAAGGTGAGTTGATGGTTTATATCTACCTTCTTTCTGCAAATTATAATTATTATTCATTTTTCATAATTATTATGGCAGAATAATCACAACTGAATACCATATTTGAAAATGTTAGCCATTCCAGCAGTGGTTTAAATCTTCTTAACAGAAAACAGGTCATATTTAATTGACACGAATTATCATAAATTAATGTTTAATGATGTTTCTGTGTGTTTTATAGCTGGAGTGTCAACTCAAAGTCAAGGTGAGATGAAGGTTTAGACATATCATCTTTTTCAAGAAATTATTATATTTTCATTATTATTATTGCACATATAATGGTAAATAATCATAACTTTAAAATTCTATTCATAACATGTCAGTTATTCCAATGAAAGCAGTGGTTTAAACCTTGCTACACAAAATAAGTCATTTTTAATTGATATTAACATTAACTTAATTTAATGTTCAATGATATATCTGTGTTTTCATAGCTGGAATCTCAACTCAGCGTCAAGGTGAGCAGAAAATTTAGACCTATTTGCTTACTGTCTGCTATTTTTATCATTATTTTTCATTCTTATTATTAAATAAATAACAGTAAATAATTATTACTGTATACTACAATGGAAAAATGTAACTCATCCCAATGAATGTAGTGGTTTAAACCTTCCTACACAAGAAACAAGTCTGTTATTATTTACATTGGTTAATTTAATGTTCAATGATATCTGTGTGTTTTATAGCTGGAGTGTCAACTCAAAGTCAAGGTGAGATGAAGGCTTAGACATATCATCTTTTTCAAAAATTTATTATATTTTCATTATTATTATTACATATGTAATGGTAGATAAACATAACTTCATATTTTATTTGAAAAATGTTTGCCATTCCAATGAAAGTAGAGGTTTAAGCCTTGCTACAAGAAATAAGTCATTTTTATTCGGTATTAACATTAAAGTCAATTTAATGTTTAATGATATCTGTGTGTTTTCATAGCTGGAATCTCAACTCAGCGTCAAGGTGAGCAGAAAATTTAGACCCATCTTTCAATAACTTATTCTATTTTTATAATTATTATTAATAGAAAATGGTAAATATTTTTTTGCTGCATATTACAATGGAAAAATGTAACTCATACCAATGAATGTAGTGGTTTAAACCTTCCTACACAAAAAAAGTACTAATTATTACTAGTACTAGTAATAATTACTAGTACTAGTTAAATCATTAACTAATTTAATGATCGATGATGTCTCTGTGTTTTATAGCTGGAGTGACATCTCAAGGTCAAGGTGAGTTGATGGTTTATATCTACCTTCTTTCTGCAAATTATAATTATTATTCATTTTTCATAATTATTATGGCAGAATAATCACAACTGAATACCATATTTGAAAATGTTAGCCATTCCAGCAGTGGTTTAAATCTTCTTAACAGAAAACAGGTCATATTTAATTGACACGAATTATCATAAATTAATGTTTAATGATGTTTCTGTGTGTTTTATAGCTGGAGTGTCAACTCAAAGTCAAGGTGAGATGAAGGTTTAGACATATCATCTTTTTCAAGAAATTATTATATTTTCATTATTATTATTACATATGTAATGGTAGATAATCATAACTTCAAATCTTATTTGAAAAATGTTAGCCATTCCAATGAAAGTAGAGGCTTAAGCCTTGCTACAAGAAATAAGTCATTTTTATTTGGTATTAACATTAAAGTCAATTTAATGTTTAATGATATCTGTGTGTTTTCATAGCTGGAATCTCAACTCAGCGTCAAGGTGAGCAGAAAATTTAGACCCATCTTTCAATAACTTATTCTAATTTTATAATTATTATTAATAGATAATGGTAAATAATTATACCTGCATATTACAATGGAAAAATGTAATTCATACCAATGAATGTAGTGGTTTAAACCCTCCTACACAAAAAAAGGTCTTTTATTATTGACATTAAATAATTTAATGATCGATGATGTCTCTGTGTTTTATAGCTGGAGTGACATCTCAAAGTCAAGGTGAGCTGAAGGTTTAGACATATCATCTTTTTCAAGAAATTATTATATTTTCATTATTATTATTGCACATATAATGGTAAATAATCATAACTTTAAAATTCTATTCATATCATGTCAGTTATTCCAATGAAAGCAGTGGTTTAAACCTTGCTACACAAAAAAAGTCATTTTTAATTGATATTAACATTAACTTAATTTAATGTTCAATGATATATCTGTGTTTTCATAGCTGGAATCTCAACTCAGCGTCAAGGTGAGCAGAAAATTTAGACCTATTTGCTTACTGTCTGCTATTTTTATCATTATTTTTCATTCTTATTATTAAATAAATAACAGTAAATAATTATTACTGTATACTACAATGGAAAAATGTAACTCATCCCAATGAATGTAGTGGTTTAAACCTTCCTACACAAGAAACAAGTCTGTTATTATTTACATTGGTTAATTTAATGTTTAATGATATCTGTGTGTTTTATAGCTGGAGTGTCAACTCAAAGTCAAGGTGAGCAGAAAATTTAGACCCATCTTTCAATAACTTATTCTATTTTTATAATTATTATTAATAGATAATGGTAAATATTTATTACTGCATATTACAATGGAAAAATGTAATTCATCCCAATGAATGTAGTGGTTTAAACTTTCCTACACAAAAAATGTACTAATTATTACTAGTACTAGTAATAATCACTAGTACTAGTAAAATCATTAACTAATTTAATGATCGATGATGTCTCTGTGTTTTATAGCTGGAGTGACATCTCAAGGTCAAGGTGAGTTGATGGTTTATATCTACCCTCTTTCTGCAAAATATAATTATTATTCATTTTTCATTATTATTATGGCATAATAATCACAACTGAATACTATATTTGAAAATGTTAGCCATTCCAGCAGTGGTTTAAATCTTCTTAACAGAAAACAGGTCATATTTAATTGACACGAATTATCATAAATTAATGTTAAATGATGTTTCTGTGTGTTTTTATAGCTGGAGTGTCAACTCAAAGTCAAGGTGAGATGAAGGTTTAGACATATCTTTTTCAAGAAATTATTATATTTTCATCATTATTATTGCACATATAATGGTAAATAATCATAACTTTAAAATTCTATTCATAACATGTCAGTTATTCCAATGAAAGCAGTGGTTTAAACCTTGCTACACAAAAAAAGTCATTTTTAATTGATATTAACATTAACTTAATTTAATGTTCAATGATATATCTGTGTTTTCATAGCTGGAATCTCAACTCAGCGTCAAGGTGAGCAGAAAATTTAGACCTATTTGCTTACTGTCTGCTATTTTTATCATTATTTTTCATTCTTATTATTAAATAAATAACAGTAAATAATTATTACTGTATACTACAATGGAAAAATGTAACTCATCCCAATGAATGTAGTGGTTTAAACCTTCCTACACAAGAAACAAGTCTGTTATTATTTACATTGGTTAATTTAATGTTCAATGATATCTGTGTGTTTTATAGCTGGAGTGTCAACTCAAAGTCAAGGTGAGATGAAGGCTTAGACATATCATCTTTTTCAAAAATTTATTATATTTTCATTATTATTATTACATATGTAATGGTAGATAAACATAACTTCATATTTTATTTGAAAAATGTTTGCCATTCCAATGAAAGTAGAGGCTTAAGCCTTGCTACAAGAAATAAGTCATTTTTATTCGGTATTAACATTAAAGTCAATTTAATGTTTAATGATATCTGTGTGTTTTTATAGCTGGAATCTCAACTCAGCGTCAAGGTGAGCAGAAAATTTAGACCCATCTTTCAATAACTTATTCTATTTTTATAATTATTATTAATAGAAAATGGTAAATATTTTTTTGCTGCATATTACAATGGAAAAATGTAACTCATACCAATGAATGTAGTGGTTTAAACTTTCCTACACAAAAAAAGGTCTTTTATTATTGACATTAAATAATTTAATGATCGATGATGTCTCTGTGTTTTATAGCTGGAGTGACATCTCAAAGTCAAGGTGAGTTGATGGTTTATATCTACCTTCTTTCTGCAAAATATAATTATTATTCATTTTTCATTATTATTATTATGGCATAATAATCACAACTGAATACTATATTTGAAAATGTTAGCCATTCCAGTAGTGGTTTAAATTTTCTTAACAGAAAACAGGTCATATTTAATTGACACGAATTATCATAAATTAATGTTAAATGATCTTTCTGTGTGTTTTTATAGCTGGAGTGTCAACTCAAAGTCAAGGTGAGATTAAGGTTTAGACATATCATCTTTTTCAAGAAATTATTATATTTTCATTATTATTATTGCACATATAATGGTAAATAATCATAACTTTAAAATTCTATTCATATCATGTCAGTTATTCCAATGAAAGCAGTGGTTTAAACCTTGCTACACAAAATAAGTCATTTTTAATTGATATTAACATTAACTTAATTTAATGTTCAATGATATATCTGTGTTTTCATAGCTGGAATCTCAACTCAGCGTCAAGGTGAGCAGAAAATTTAGACCTATTTGCTTACTGTCTGCTATTTTTATCATTATTTTTCATTCTTATTATTAAATAAATAACAGTAAATAATTATTACTGTATACTACAATGGAAAAATTTAACTCATCCCAATGAATGTAGTGGTTTAAACCTTCCTACACAAGAAACAAGTCTGTTATTATTTACATTGGTTAATTTAATGTTCAATGATATCTGTGTGTTTTATAGCTGGAGTGTCAACTCAAAGTCAAGGTGAGATGAAGGTTTAGACATATCATCTTTTTCAAAAATTTATTATATTTTCATTATTATTATTACATATGTAATGGTAGATAAACATAACTTCATATTTTATTTGAAAAATGTTTGCCATTCCAATGAAAGTAGAGGTTTAAGCCTTGCTACAAGAAATAAGTCATTTTTATTCGGTATTAACATTAAAGTCAATTTAATGTTTAATGATATCTGTGTGTTTTCATAGCTGGAATCTCAACTCAGCGTCAAGGTGAGCAGAAAATTTAGACCCATCTTTCAATAACTTATTCTATTTTTATAATTATTATTAATAGATAATGGTAAATATTTATTACTGCATATTACAATGGAAAAATGTAACTCATACCAATGAATGTAGTGGTTTAAACCTTCCTACACAAAAAATGTACTAATTATTACTAGTACTAGTAATAATCACTAGTACTAGTAAAATCATTAACTAATTTAATGATCGATGATGTCTCTGTGTTTTATAGCTGGAGTGACATCTCAAAGTCAAGGTGAGCTGATGGTTTATATCTACCCCCTTTCTGCAAAATATAATTATTATTCATTTTTCATTATTATTATGGCATAATAATCACAACTGAATACCATATTTGAAAATGTTAGCCATTCCAGCAGTGGTTTAAATCTTCTTAACAGAAAACAGGTCATATTTAATTGACATGAATTATCATAAATTAATGTTTAATGATGTTTCTGTGTTTTATAGCTGGAGTGTCAACTCAAAGTCAAGGTGAGATGAAGGTTTAGACATATCATCTTTTTCAAGAAATTATTATATTTTCATTATTATTATTACATATGTAATGGTAGATAAACATAACTTCAAATCTTATTTGAAAAATGTTAGCCATTCCAATGAAAGTAGAGGTTTAAGCCTTGCTACAAGAAATAAGTCATTTTTATTTGGTATTAACATTAAAAAGTCAATTAATGTTTAATGATATCTGTGTGTTTTCATAGCTGGAATCTCAACTCAGCGTCAAGGTGAGCAGAAAATTTAGACCCATCTTTCAATAACTTATTCTACTTTTATAATTATTATTAATAGATAATGGTAAATATTTATTACTGCATATTACAATGGAAAAATGTAATTCATCCCAATGAATGTAGTGGTTTAAACTTTCCTACACAAAAAAAGGTCTTTTATTATTGACATTAAATAATTTAATGATCGATGATGTCTCTGTGTTTTATAGCTGGAGTGACATCTCAAAGTCAAGGTGAGCTGATGGTTTATATCTACCTTCTTTCTGCAAAATATAATTATTAGGCCTGTCGCGATAAACGATAAATCGATTAATCGTACGATAAATTAAAACTATCGACGTCATTTCAATTATCGGCATTATCGTCTCTTCCGCCCTTTTTCTCTTTCTGTTAATGACACCGAATAAAAAAAGGCTCAACTCCGGTGCTCTCCACTGACTCCCCCTTCCTCATTTCCTTAGTGTAAAGCCCAGCGCACACTGCACGATCTTAGAGCTGTCGGCCGATTGTCGGCCCATTTTCAAAACCTGACAGACCCACACATTAGCCGACAGAAATCCTAGGTATAACGGTTCGATCGGATTCGGTCCTGCCGTGTGGTGTCCAACAATGGGCACAAAATAATGGCTACAAGTCCAGTGAACTAATTTTAAAACCGGGCATTAATCAATCCTTTACTACAATCTACCTGCAATGCATGTGGCTAGTGTCAGCGTAAAGTCCTGACTGAATGAAAATCATTATAACCTATTTATGTCACGTTAACGAAGAACAGCTGAAAAGTTACCGGGTTTATCAACTGCGGTAGCAATTTCGCTCCAACTCCTCCCCTTGTCATTTCTATATTCTTTGCATGTTGAATAAACATTAATGTTGTTTCCACATATCATCTCCGCTGGACTTCGGGTTGCTCCGTGTCAGCTGTTTGGGATTCCCCGACGTAATTTCCCCTCAGAGAACACGGAGGAGAATCCGCGCTTTCTGATTGGCTGCCTGTCACATTCAACAGGCTGCGTTAAGCTCCCAGTGGGGAAAATCCCTGATTTAGATCGGAGCGGCAACGACGATCTACCGTAACACACCACACAATCTTAGAAAGACCAACTTTCTAAGATTGTTGTAAGGGGAAAAATAGGAGCAAAAAATCATGTAGTGTGAATTATTGCATCAGGTAGTCGATGTGCCCGTCTTCTCTATTTAAATCTAATTATTACTGAAGGGCAACATAGTATACAGACTTCATAATCTGCACTCTTTTGGTTGAATGCAGTATTTATTTCCACTTTGGCTTTATGTTGTTTAGTTTTTATCAAGTACATTTTTTGTTAATGGAGACTGAGAATCCATTTTGTTTTTGGTTGTTTTGTTTATTTTGTTTATCAGTTCCAGTGTTAAGTGTTCTTTTGAAAATAAAGTGTATCTATCTTTGGCAGGAAATCACATGCATTATTACGTCATTTCCATTAAATCAGTGTAAAAAGATCTTCAGACAATATTATCGTTTATCGCAATAATTTTTTGAGACAATTAATCGCTCAGCAAAATTTGCTATCGTGACAGGCCTAATAATTATTATTCATTTTTCATTATTATTATGGCATAATAATCACAACTGAATACTATATTTGAAAATGTTAGCCATTCCAGCAGTGGTTTAAATCTTCTTAACAGAAAACAGGTCATATTTAATTGACACGAATTATCATAAATTAATGTTAAATGATGTTTCTGTGTGTTTTTATAGCTGGAGTGTCAACTCAAAGTCAAGGTGAGATGAAGGTTTAGACATTTCTTTTTCAAGAAATTATTATATTTTCATTATTATTATTACATATGTAATGGTAGATAATCATAACTTCAAATCTTATTTGAAAAATGTCAGTCATTCCAATGAAAGTAGAGGTTTAAGACTTGCTACACGAAATAAGTCATTTTTATTTGGTATTAACATTAAAGTCAATTTAATGTTTAATGATATCTGTGTGTTTTCATAGCTGGAATCTCAACTCAGCGTCAAGGTGAGCAGAAAATTTAGACCCATCTTTCAATAACTTATTCTAATTTTATAATTATTATTAATAGATAATGGTAAATAATTATACCTGCATATTACAATGGAAAAATGTAATTCATACCAATGAATGTAGTGGTTTAAACCCTCCTACACAAAAAAAGGTCTTTTATTATAGACATTAAATAATTTAATGATCGATGATGTTTCTGTGTTTAATAGCTGGAGTGACATCTCAAAGTCAAGGTGAGCTGATGGTTTATATCTACCTTCTTTCTGCAAAATATAATTATTATTCATTTTTCATTATTATTATGGCATAATAATCACAACTGAATACTATATTTGAAAATGTTAGCCATTCCAGCAGTGGTTTAAATCTTCTTAACAGAAAACAGGTCATATTTAATTGACACGAATTATCATAAATTAATGTTAAATGATGTTTCTGTGTTTTATAGCTGGAGTGTCAACTCAAAGTCAAGGTGAGATGAAGGTTTAGACATATCATCTTTTTCAAGAAATTATTATATTTTCATTATTATTATTGCACATATAATGGTAAATAATCATAACTTTAAAATTCTATTCATAACATGTCAGTTATTCCAATGAAAGCAGTGGTTTAAACCTTGCTACACAAAAAAAGTCATTTTTAATTGATATTAACATTAACTTAATTTAATGTTCAATGATATATCTGTGTTTTCATAGCTGGAATCTCAACTCAGCGTCAAGGTGAGCAGAAAATTTAGACCTATTTGCTTACTGTCTGCTATTTTTATCATTATTTTTCATTCTTATTATTAAATAAATAACAGTAAATAATTATTACTGTATACTACAATGGAAAAATGTAACTCATCCCAATGAATGTAGTGGTTTAAACCTTCCTACACAAGAAACAAGTCTGTTATTATTTACATTGGTTAATTTAATGTTCAATGATATCTGTGTGTTTTATAGCTGGAGTGTCAACTCAAAGTCAAGGTGAGATGAACGTTTAGACATATCATCTTTTTCAAAAATTTATTATATTTTCATTATTATTATTACATATGTAATGGTAGATAAACATAACTTCATATTTTATTTGAAAAATGTTTGCCATTCCAATGAAAGTAGAGGCTTAAGCCTTGCTACAAGAAATAAGTCATTTTTATTTGGTATTAACATTAAAGTCAATTTAATGTTTAATGATATCTGTGTGTTTTCATAGCTGGAATCTCAACTCAGCGTCAAGGTGAGCAGAAAATTTAGATCCATCTTTCAATAACTTATTCTATTTTTATAATTATTATTAATAGAAAATGGTAAATTTTTTTTGCTGCATATTACAATGGAAAAATGTAACTCATACCAATGAATGTAGTGGTTTAAACCTTCCTACACAAAAAAAGTACTAATTATTACTAGTACTAGTAATAATTACTAGTACTAGTTAAATCATTAACTAATTTAATGATCGATGATGTCTCTGTGTTTTATAGCTGGAGTGACATCTCAAGGTCAAGGTGAGTTGATGGTTTATATCTACTCTCTTTCTGCAAAATATAATTATTATTCATTTTTCATTATTATTATGGCAGAATAATCACATCTGAATACCATATTTGAAAATGTTAGCCATTCCAGCAGTGGTTTAAATCTTCTTAACAGAAAACAGGTCATATTTAATTGACACGAATTATCATAAATTAATATTTAATGATGTTTCTGTGTTTTATAGCCGGAGTGTCAACTCAAAGTCAAGGTGAGATGAAGGTTTAGACATATCTTTTTCAAAAATTTATTATATTTTCATTATTATTATTACATATGTAATGGTAGATAATCATAACTTCAAATCTTATTTGAAAAATGTTAGCCATTCCAATGAAAGTAGAGGCTTAAGCCTTGCTACAAGAAATAAGTCATTTTTATTTGGTATTAACATTAAAGTCAATTTAATGTTTAATGATATCTGTGTGTTTTCATAGCTGGAATCTCAACTCAGCGTCAAGGTGAGCAGAAAATTTAGACCCATCTTTCAATAACTTATTCTAATTTTATAATTATTATTAATAGATAATGGTAAATAATTATACCTGCATATTACAATGGAAAAATGTAATTCATACCAATGAATGTAGTGGTTTAAACCCTCCTACACAAAAAAAGGTCTTTTATTATTGACATTAAATAATTTAATGATCGATGATGTCTCTGTGTTTTATAGCTGGAGTGACATCTCAAAGTCAAGGTGAGCTGAAGGTTTAGACATATCATCTTTTTCAAGAAATTATTATATTTTCATTATTATTATTGCACATATAATGGTAAATAATCATAACTTTAAAATTCTATTCATATCATGTCAGTTATTCCAATGAAAGCAGTGGTTTAAACCTTGCTACACAAAAAAAGTCATTTTTAATTGATATTAACATTAACTTAATTTAATGTTCAATGATATATCTGTGTTTTCATAGCTGGAATCTCAACTCAGCGTCAAGGTGAGCAGAAAATTTAGACCTATTTGCTTACTGTCTGCTATTTTTATCATTATTTTTCATTCTTATTATTAAATAAATAACAGTAAATAATTATTACTGTATACTACAATGGAAAAATGTAACTCATCCCAATGAATGTAGTGGTTTAAACCTTCCTACACAAGAAACAAGTCTGTTATTATTTACATTGGTTAATTTAATGTTCAATGATATCTGTGTGTTTTATAGCTGGAGTGTCAACTCAAAGTCAAGGTGAGATGAAGGTTTAGACATATCATCTTTTTCAAAAATTTATTATATTTTCATTATTATTATTACATATGTAATGGTAGATAATCATAACTTCAAATCTTATTTGAAAAATGTTTGCCATTCCAATGAAAGTAGAGGCTTAAGCCTTGCTACAAGAAATAAGTCATTTTTATTCGGTATTAACATTAAAGTCAATTTAATGTTTAATGATATCTGTGTGTTTTCATAGCTGGAATCTCAACTCAGCGTCAAGGTGAGCAGAAAATTTAGACCCATCTTTCAATAACTTATTCTATTTTTATAATTATTATTAATAGATAATGGTAAATATTTATTACTGCATATTACAATGGAAAAATGTAATTCATCCCAATGAATGTAGTGGTTTAAACTTTCCTACACAAAAAATGTACTAATTATTACTAGTACTAGTAATAATTACTAGTAATAATTACCAGTACTAGTTAAATCATTAACTAATTTAATGATCGATGATGTCTCTGTGTTTTATAGCTGGAGTGACATCTCAAGGTCAAGGTGAGTTGATGGTTTATATCTACCTTCTTTCTGCAAATTATAATTATTATTCATTTTTCATAATTATTATGGCAGAATAATCACAACTGAATACCATATTTGAAAATGTTAGCCATTCCAGCAGTGGTTTAAATCTTCTTAACAGAAAACAGGTCATATTTAATTGACACGAATTATCATAAATTAATGTTTAATGATGTTTCTGTGTGTTTTATAGCTGGAGTGTCAACTCAAAGTCAAGGTGAGATGAAGGTTTAGACATATCATCTTTTTCAAGAAATTATTATATTTTCATTATTATTATTGCACATATAATGGTAAATAATCATAACTTTAAAATTCTATTCATAACATGTCAGTTATTCCAATGAAAGCAGTGGTTTAAACCTTGCTACACAAAATAAGTCATTTTTAATTGATATTAACATTAACTTAATTTAATGTTCAATGATATATCTGTGTTTTCATAGCTGGAATCTCAACTCAGCGTCAAGGTGAGCAGAAAATTTAGACCTATTTGCTTACTGTCTGCTATTTTTATCATTATTTTTCATTCTCATTATTAAATAAATAACAGTAAATAATTATTACTGTATACTACAATGGAAAAATGTAACTCATTCCAATGAATGTAGTGGTTTAAACCTTCCTACACAAGAAACAAGTCTGTTATTATTTACATTGGTTAATTTAATGTTTAATGATATCTGTGTGTTTTCATAGCTGGAGTGTCAACTCAAAGTCAAGGTGAGCAGAAAATTTAGACCCATCTTTCAATAACTTATTCTATTTTTATAATTATTATTAATAGATAATGGTAAATATTTATTACTGCATATTACAATGGAAAAATGTAATTCATCCCAATGAATGTAGTGGTTTAAACTTTCCTACACAAAAAATGTACTAATTATTACTAGTACTAGTAATAATCACTAGTACTAGTAAAATCATTAACTAATTTAATGATCGATGATGTCTCTGTGTTTTATAGCTGGAGTGACATCTCAAGGTCAAGGTGAGTTGATGGTTTATATCTACCCTCTTTCTGCAAAATATAATTATTATTCATTTTTCATTATTATTATGGCAGAATAATCACAACTGAATACCATATTTGAAAATGTTAGCCATTCCAGCAGTGGTTTAAATCTTCTTAACAGAAAACAGGTCATATTTAATTGACACGAATTATCATAAATTAATGTTTAATGATGTTTCTGTGTTTTATAGCTGGAGTGTCAACTCAAAGTCAAGGTGAGATGAAGGTTTAGACATATCATCTTTTTCAAGAAATTATTATATTTTCATTATTATTATTACATATGTAATGGTAGATAATCATAACTTCAAATCTTATTTGAAAAATGTTTGCCATTCCAATGAAAGTAGAGGTTTAAGCCTTGCTACAAGAAATAAGTCATTTTTATTTGGTATTAACATTAAAGTCAATTTAATGTTTAATGATATCTGTGTGTTTTCATAGCTGGAATCTCAACTCAGCGTCAAGGTGAGCAGAAAATTTAGACCCATCTTTCAATAACTTATTCTAATTTTATAATTATTATTAATAGATAATGGTAAATATTTATTACTGCATATTACAATGGAAAAATGTAATTCATCCCAATGAATGTAGTGGTTTAAACTTTCCTACACAAAAAATGTACTAATTATTACTAGTACTAGTAATAATTACTAGTAATAATTACTAGTACTAGTTAAATCATTAACTAATTTAATGATCAATGATGTCTCTGTGTTTTATAGCTGGAGTGACATCTCAAAGTCAAGGTGAGCTGATGGTTTATATCTACCCTCTTTCTGCAAAATATAATTATTATTCATTTTTCATTATTATTATGGCATAATAATCACAACTGAATACTATATTTGAAAATGTTAGCCATTCCAGTAGTGGTTTAAATCTTCTTAACAGAAAACAGGTCATATTTAATTGACACGAATTATCATAAATTAATGTTTAATGATGTTTCTGTGTTTTATAGCCGGAGTGTCAACTCAAAGTCAAGGTGAGATGAAGGTTTAGACATATCATCTTTTTCAAGAAATTATTATATTTTCATTATTATTATTGCACATATAATGGTAAATAATCATAACTTTAAAATTCTATTCATATCATGTCAGTTATTCCAATGAAAGCAGTGGTTTAAACCTTGCTACACAAAAAAAGTCATTTTTAATTGATATTAACATTAACTTAATTTAATGTTCAATGATATATCTGTGTTTTCATAGCTGGAATCTCAACTCAGCGTCAAGGTGAGCAGAAAATTTAGACCTATTTGCTTACTGTCTGCTATTTTTATCATTATTTTTCATTCTTATTATTAAATAAATAACAGTAAATAATTATTACTGTATACTACAATGGAAAAATGTAACTCATCCCAATGAATGTAGTGGTTTAAACCTTCCTACACAAGAAACAAGTCTGTTATTATTTACATTGGTTAATTTAATGTTCAATGATATCTGTGTGTTTTATAGCTGGAGTGTCAACTCAAAGTCAAGGTGAGCTGAAGGTTTAGACATATCATCTTTTTCAAAAATTTATTATATTTTCATTATTATTATTACATATGTAATGGTAGATAATCATAACTTCATATTTTATTTGAAAAATGTTTGCCATTCCAATGAAGGTAGAGGCTTAAGCTTAGCTACAAGAAATAAGTCATTTTTATTTGGTATTAACATAAAAGTCAATTTAATGTTTAATGATATCTGTGTGTTTTCATAGCTGGAATCTCAACTCAGCGTCAAGGTGAGCAGAAAATTTAGACCCATCTTTCAATAACTTATTCTATTTTTATAATTATTATTAATAGATAATGGTAAATAATTATTACTGCATATTACAATGGAAAAATGTAATTCATCCCAATGAATGTAGTGGTTTAAACCTTCCTACACAAAAAAAGGTCTTTTATTATTGACATTAAATAATTTAATGATCGATGATGTCTCTGTGTTTTATAGCTGGAGTGACATCTCAAAGTCAAGGTGAGCTGATGGTTTATATCTACCCTCTTTCTCCAAATATAATTATTATTCATTTTTCATTATTATTATGGCATAATAATCACAACTGAATACTATATTTGAAAATGTTAGCCATTCCAGTAGTGGTTTAAATTTTCTTAACAGAAAACAGGTCATATTTAATTGACACGAATTATCATAAATTAATGTTTAATGATGTTTCTGTGTGTTTTTATAGCTGGAGTGTCAACTCAAAGTCAAGGTGAGATTAAGGTTTAGACATATCATCTTTTTCAAGAAATTATTATATTTTCATTATTATTATTGCACATATAATGGTAAATAATCATAACTTTAAAATTCTATTCATAACATGTCAGTTATTCCAATGAAAGCAGTGGTTTAAACCTTGCTACACAAAAAAAGTCATTTTTAATTGATATTAACATTAACTTAATTTAATGTTCAATGATATATCTGTGTTTTCATAGCTGGAATCTCAACTCAGCGTCAAGGTGAGCAGAAAATTTAGACCTATTTGCTTACTGTCTGCTAATTTTATCATTATTTTTCATTCTTATTATTAAATAAATAACAGTAAATAATTATTACTGTATACTACAATGGAAAAATGTAACTCATCCCAATGAATGTAGTGGTTTAAACCTTCCTACACAAAAAATGTACTAATTATTACTAGTACTAGTAATAATCACTAGTACTAGTAAAATCATTAACTAATTTAATGATCGATGATGTCTCTGTGTTTTATAGCTGGAGTGACATCTCAAGGTCAAGGTGAGTTGATGGTTTATATCTACCCTCTTTCTGCAAAATATAATTATTATTCATTTTTCATTATTATTATGGCAGAATAATCACAACTGAATACCATATTTGAAAATGTTAGCCATTCCAGCAGTGGTTTAAATCTTCTTAACAGAAAACAGGTCATATTTAATTGACACGAATTATCATAAATTAATGTTTAATGATGTTTCTGTGTTTTATAGCTGGAGTGTCAACTCAAAGTCAAGGTGAGATGAAGGTTTAGACATATCATCTTTTTCAAGAAATTATTATATTTTCATTATTATTATTGCACATATAATGGTAAATAATCATAACTTTAAAATTCTATTCATAACATGTCAGTTATTCCAATGAAAGCAGTGGTTTAAACCTTGCTACACAAAAAAAGTCATTTTTAATTGATATTAACATTAACTTAATTTAATGTTCAATGATATATCTGTGTTTTCATAGCTGGAATCTCAACTCAGCGTCAAGGTGAGCAGAAAATTTAGACCTATTTGCTTACTGTCTGCTATTTTTATCATTATTTTTCATTCTTATTATTAAATAAATAACAGTAAATAATTATTACTGTATACTACAATGGAAAAATGTAACTCATCCCAATGAATGTAGTGGTTTAAACCTTCCTACACAAGAAACAAGTCTGTTATTATTTACATTGGTTAATTTAATGTTCAATGATATCTGTGTGTTTTATAGCTGGAGTGTCAACTCAAAGTCAAGGTGAGATGAAGGCTTAGACATATCATCTTTTTCAAAAATTTATTATATTTTCATTATTATTATTACATATGTAATGGTAGATAAACATAACGTCATATTTTATTTGAAAAATGTTTGCCATTCCAATGAAAGTAGAGGCTTAAGCCTTGCTACAAGAAATAAGTCATTTTTATTCGGTATTAACATTAAAGTCAATTTAATGTTTAATGATATCTGTGTGTTTTCATAGCTGGAATCTCAACTCAGCGTCAAGGTGAGCAGAAAATTTAGACCCATCTTTCAATAACTTATTCTATTTTTATAATTATTATTAATAGAAAATGGTAAATATTTTTTTGCTGCATATTACAATGGAAAAATGTAACTCATACCAATGAATGTAGTGGTTTAAACCTTCCTACACAAAAAAAGTACTAATTATTACTAGTACTAGTAATAATTACTAGTACTAGTTAAATCATTAACTAATTTAATGATCGATGATGTCTCTGTGTTTTATAGCTGGAGTGACATCTCAAGGTCAAGGTGAGTTGATGGTTTATATCTACCTTCTTTCTGCAAATTATAATTATTATTCATTTTTCATAATTATTATGGCAGAATAATCACAACTGAATACCATATTTGAAAATGTTAGCCATTCCAGCAGTGGTTTAAATCTTCTTAACAGAAAACAGGTCATATTTAATTGACACGAATTATCATAAATTAATGTTTAATGATGTTTCTGTGTTTTATAGCTGGAGTGTCAACTCAAAGTCAAGGTGAGATTAAGGTTTAGACATATCATCTTTTTCAAGAAATTATTATATTTTCATTATTATTATTGCACATATAATGGTAAATAATCATAACTTTAAAATTCTATTCATAACATGTCAGTTATTCCAATGAAAGCAGTGGTTTAAACCTTGCTACACAAAATAAGTCATTTTTAATTGATATTAACATTAACTTAATTTAATGTTCAATGATATATCTGTGTTTTCATAGCTGGAATCTCAACTCAGCGTCAAGGTGAGCAGAAAATTTAGACCTATTTGCTTACTGTCTGCTATTTTTATCATTATTTTTCATTCTTATTATTAAATAAATAACAGTAAATAATTATTACTGTATACTACAATGGAAAAATGTAACTCATCCCAATGAATGTAGTGGTTTAAACCTTCCTACACAAAAAATGTACTAATTATTACTAGTACTAGTAATAATCACTAGTACTAGTAAAATCATTAACTAATTTAATGATCGATGATGTCTCTGTGTTTTATAGCTGGAGTGACATCTCAAGGTCAAGGTGAGTTGATGGTTTATATCTACCCTCTTTCTGCAAAATATAATTATTATTCATTTTTCATTATTATTATGGCAGAATAATCACAACTGAATACCATATTTGAAAATGTTAGCCATTCCAGCAGTGGTTTAAATCTTCTTAACAGAAAACAGGTCATATTTAATTGACACGAATTATCATGAATTAATGTTAAATGATGTTTCTGTGTGTTTTTATAGCTGGAGTGTCAACTCAAAGTCAAGGTGAGATGAAGGTTTAGACATATCTTTTTCAAGAAATTATTATATTTTCATCATTATTATTGCACATATAATGGTAAATAATCATAACTTTAAAATTCTATTCATAACATGTCAGTTATTCCAATGAAAGCAGTGGTTTAAACCTTGCTACACAAAAAAAGTCATTTTTAATTGATATTAACATTAACTTATTTTAATGTTCAATGATATATCTGTGTTTTCATAGCTGGAATCTCAACTCAGCGTCAAGGTGAGCAGAAAATTTAGACCTATTTGCTTACTGTCTGCTATTTTTATCATTATTTTTCATTCTTATTATTAAATAAATAACAGTAAATAATTATTACTGTATACTACAATGGAAAAATGTAACTCATCCCAATGAATGTAGTGGTTTAAACCTTCCTACACAAGAAACAAGTCTGTTATTATTTACATTGGTTAATTTAATGTTCAATGATATCTGTGTGTTTTATAGCTGGAGTGTCAACTCAAAGTCAAGGTGAGATGAAGGCTTAGACATATCATCTTTTTCAAAAATTTATTATATTTTCATTATTATTATTACATATGTAATGGTAGATAAACATAACTTCATATTTTATTTGAAAAATGTTTGCCATTCCAATGAAAGTAGAGGCTTAAGCCTTGCTACAAGAAATAAGTCATTTTTATTCGGTATTAACATTAAAGTCAATTTAATGTTTAATGATATCTGTGTGTTTTTATAGCTGGAATCTCAACTCAGCGTCAAGGTGAGCAGAAAATTTAGACCCATCTTTCAATAACTTATTCTATTTTTATAATTATTATTAATAGAAAATGGTAAATATTTTTTTGCTGCATATTACAATGGAAAAATGTAACTCATACCAATGAATGTAGTGGTTTAAACTTTCCTACACAAAAAAAGGTCTTTTATTATTGACATTAACTAATTTAATGATCAATGATGTCTCTGTGTTTTATAGCTGGAGTGACATCTCAAAGTCAAGGTGAGTTGATGGTTTATATCTACCTTCTTTCTGCAAAATATAATTATTATTCATTTTTCATTATTATTATTATGGCATAATAATCACAACTGAATACTATATTTGAAAATGTTAGCCATTCCAGTAGTGGTTTAAATTTTCTTAACAGAAAACAGGTCATATTTAATTGACACGAATTATCATAAATTAATGTTTAATGATGTTTCTGTGTGTTTTTATAGCTGGAGTGTCAACTCAAAGTCAAGGTGAGATTAAGGTTTAGACATATCATCTTTTTCAAGAAATTATTATATTTTCATTATTATTATTGCACATATAATGGTAAATAATCATAACTTTAAAATTCTATTCATATCATGTCAGTTATTCCAATGAAAGCAGTGGTTTAAACCTTGCTACACAAAATAAGTCATTTTTAATTGATATTAACATTAACTTAATTTAATGTTCAATGATATATCTGTGTTTTCATAGCTGGAATCTCAACTCAGCGTCAAGGTGAGCAGAAAATTTAGACCTATTTGCTTACTGTCTGCTATTTTTATCATTATTTTTCATTCTTATTATTAAATAAATAACAGTAAATAATTATTACTGTATACTACAATGGAAAAATTTAACTCATCCCAATGAATGTAGTGGTTTAAACCTTCCTACACAAGAAACAAGTCTGTTATTATTTACATTGGTTAATTTAATGTTCAATGATATCTGTGTGTTTTATAGCTGGAGTGTCAACTCAAAGTCAAGGTGAGATGAAGGTTTAGACATATCATCTTTTTCAAAAATTTATTATATTTTCATTATTATTATTACATATGTAATGGTAGATAATCATAACTTCAAATCTTATTTGAAAAATGTTTGCCATTCCAATGAAAGTAGAGGTTTAAGCCTTGCTACAAGAAATAAGTCATTTTTATTTGGTATTAACATTAAAGTCAATTAATGTTTAATGATATCTGTGTGTTTTCATAGCTGGAATCTCAACTCAGCGTCAAGGTGAGCAGAAAATTTAGACCCATCTTTCAATAACTTATTCTACTTTTATAATTATTATTAATAGATAATGGTAAATATTTATTACTGCATATTACAATGGAAAAATGTAATTCATACCAATGAATGTAGTGGTTTAAACCTTCCTACACAAAAAATGTACTAATTATTACTAGTACTAGTAATAATTACTAGTAATAATTACTAGTACTAGTTAAATCATTAACTAATTTAATGATCGATGATGTCTCTGTGTTTTATAGCTGGAGTGACATCTCAAAGTCAAGGTGAGCTGATGGTTTATATCTACCTTCTTTCTGCAAAATATAATTATTAGGCCTGTCGCGATAAACGATAAATCGATTAATCGTACGATAAATTAAAACTATCGACGTCATTTCAATTATCGGCATTATCGTCTCTTCCGCCCTTTTTCTCTTTCTGTTGATGACACCGAATAAAAAAAGGCTCAACTCCGGTGCTCTCCACTGACTCCCCCTTCCTCATTTCCTTAGTGTAAAGCCCAGCGCACACTGCACGATCTTAGAGCTGTCGGCCGATTGTCGGCCCATTTTCAAAACCTGACAGACCCACACATTAGCCGACAGAAATCCTAGGTATAACGGTTCGATCGGATTCGGTCCTGCCGTGTGGTGTCCAACAGTGGGCACAAAATAATGGCTACAAGTCCAGTGAACTAATTTTAAAACCGGGCATTAATCAATCCTTTACTACAATCTACCTGCAATGCATGTGGCTAGTGTCAGCGTAAAGTCCTGACCGAATGAAAATCATTATAACCTATTTACGTCACGTTAACGAAGAACAGCTGAAAAGTTACCGGGTTTATCAACTGCGGTAGCAATTTCGCTCCAACTCCTCCCCTTGTCATTTCTATATTCTTTGCATGTTGAATAAACATTAATGTTGTTTCCACATATCTCCAATGTCCGCTGGACTTCGGGTTGCGCCGTGTCAGCTGTTTGGGATTCCCCGACGTAATTTCCCCTCAGAGAACACGGAGGAGAATCCGCGCTTTCTGATTGGCTGCCTGTCACATTCAACAGGCTGCGTTAAGCTCCCAGTGGGGAAAATCCCTGATTTAGATCGGAGCGGCAACGACGATCTACCGTAACACACCACACAATCTTAGAAAGACCAACTTTCTAAGATTGTTGTAAGGGGAAAAATAGGAGCAAAAAATCATGTAGTGTGAATTATTGCATCAGGTAGTCGATGTGCCCGTCTTCTCTATTTAAATCTAATTATTACTGAAGGGCAACATAGTATACAGACTTCATAATCTGCACTCTTTTGGTTGAATGCAGTATTTATTTCCACTTTGGCTTTATGTTGTTTAGTTTTTATCAAGTACATTTTTTGTTAATGGAGACTGAGAATCCATTTTGTTTTTGGTTGTTTTGTTTATTTTGTTTATCAGTTCCAGTGTTAAGTGTTCTTTTGAAAATAAAGTGTATCTATCTTTGGCAGGAAATCACATGCATTATTACGTCATTTCCATTAAATCAGTGTAAAAAGATCTTCAGACAATATTATCGTTTATCGCAATAATTTTTTGAGACAATTAATCGCTCAGCAAAATTTGCTATCATGACAGGCCTAATAATTATTATTCATTTTTCATTATTATTATGGCATAATAATCACAACTGAATACTATATTTGAAAATGTTAGCCATTCCAGCAGTGGTTTAAATCTTCTTAACAGAAAACAGGTCATATTTAATTGACACGAATTATCATAAATTAATGTTAAATGATGTTTCTGTGTGTTTTTATAGCTGGAGTGTCAACTCAAAGTCAAGGTGAGATGAAGGTTTAGACATATCTTTTTCAAGAAATTATTATATTTTCATTATTATTATTACATATGTAATGGTAGATAATCATAACTTCAAATCTTATTTGAAAAATGTCAGTCATTCCAATGAAAGTAGAGGTTTAAGACTTGCTACACGAAATAAGTCATTTTTATTTGGTATTAACATTAAAGTCAATTTAATGTTTAATGATATCTGTGTGTTTTCATAGCTGGAATCTCAACTCAGCGTCAAGGTGAGCAGAAAATTTAGACCCATCTTTCAATAACTTATTCTAATTTTATAATTATTATTAATAGATAATGGTAAATAATTATACCTGCATATTACAATGGAAAAATGTAATTCATACCAATGAATGTAGTGGTTTAAACCCTCCTACACAAAAAAAGGTCTTTTATTATAGACATTAAATAATTTAATGATCAATGATGTTTCTGTGTTTTATAGCTGGAGTGACATCTCAAAGTCAAGGTGAGCTGATGGTTTATATCTACCTTCTTTCTGCAAAATATAATTATTATTCATTTTTCATTATTATTATGGCAGAATAATCACAACTGAATACTATATTTGAAAATGTTAGCCATTCCAGCAGTGGTTTAAATCTTCTTAACAGAAAACAGGTCATATTTAATTGACACGAATTATCATAAATTAATGTTTAATGATGTTTCTGTGTGTTTTTATAGCTGGAGTGTCAACTCAAAGTCAAGGTGAGATGAAGGTTTAGACATATCATCTTTTTCAAGAAATTATTATATTTTCATTATTATTATTGCACATATAATGGTAAATAATCATAACTTTAAAATTCTATTCATAACATGTCAGTTATTCCAATGAAAGCAGTGGTTTAAACCTTGCTACACAAAAAAAGTCATTTTTAATTGATATTAACATTAACTTCATTTAATGTTCAATGATATATCTGTGTTTTCATAGCTGGAATCTCAACTCAGCGTCAAGGTGAGCAGAAAATTTAGACCTATTTGCTTACTGTCTGCTATTTTTATCATTATTTTTCATTCTTATTATTAAATAAATAACAGTAAATAATTATTACTGTATACTACAATGGAAAAATTTAACTCATCCCAATGAATGTAGTGGTTTAAACCTTCCTACACAAGAAACAAGTCTGTTATTATTTACATTGGTTAATTTAATGTTCAATGATATCTGTGTGTTTTATAGCTGGAGTGTCAACTCAAAGTCAAGGTGAGATGAAGGCTTAGACATATCATCTTTTTCAAAAATTTATTATATTTTCATTATTATTATTACATATGTAATGGTAGATAAACATAACTTCATATTTTATTTGAAAAATGTTTGCCATTCCAATGAAAGTAGAGGCTTAAGCCTTGCTACAAGAAATAAGTCATTTTTATTCGGTATTAACATTAAAGTCAATTTAATGTTTAATGATATCTGTGTGTTTTCATAGCTGGAATCTCAACTCAGCGTCAAGGTGAGCAGAAAATTTAGACCCATCTTTCAATAACTTATTCTATTTTTATAATTATTATTAATAGAAAATGGTAAATATTTTTTTGCTGCATATTACAATGGAAAAATGTAACTCATACCAATGAATGTAGTGGTTTAAACCTTCCTACACAAAAAAAGTACTAATTATTACTAGTACTAGTAATAATTACTAGTACTAGTTAAATCATTAACTAATTTAATGATCGATGATGTCTCTGTGTTTTATAGCTGGAGTGACATCTCAAAGTCAAGGTGAGCTGATGGTTTATATCTACCTTCTTTCTGCAAAATATAGTTATTATTCATTTTTCATTATTATTATGGCATAATAATCACAACTGAATACTATATTTGAAAATGTTAGCCATTCCAGCAGTGGTTTAAATCTTCTTAACAGAAAACAGGTCATATTTAATTGACACGAATTATCATAAATTAATGTTAAATGATGTTTCTGTGTGTTTTTATAGCTGGAGTGTCAACTCAAAGTCAAGGTGAGATGAAGGTTTAGACATATCATCTTTTTCAAGAAATTATTATATTTTCATTATTATTATTGCACATATAATGGTAAATAATCATAACTTTAAAATTCTATTCATATCATGTCAGTTATTCCAATGAAAGCAGTGGTTTAAACCTTGCTACACAAAAAAAGTCATTTTTAATTGATATTAACATTAACTTAATTTAATGTTCAATGATATATCTGTGTTTTCATAGCTGGAATCTCAACTCAGCGTCAAGGTGAGCAGAAAATTTAGACCTATTTGCTTACTGTCTGCTATTTTTATCATTATTTTTCATTCTTATTATTAAATAAATAACAGTAAATAATTATTACTGTATACTACAATGGAAAAATGTAACTCATCCCAATGAATGTAGTGGTTTAAACCTTCCTACACAAGAAACAAGTCTGTTATTATTTACATTGGTTAATTTAATGTTCAATGATATCTGTGTGTTTTATAGCTGGAGTGTCAACTCAAAGTCAAGGTGAGATGAAGGTTTAGACATATCATCTTTTTCAAAAATTTATTATATTTTCATTATTATTATTACATATGTAATGGTAGATAAACATAACTTCATATTTTATTTGAAAAATGTTTGCCATTCCAATGAAAGTAGAGGCTTAAGCCTTGCTACAAGAAATAAGTCATTTTTATTCGGTATTAACATTAAAGTCAATTTAATGTTTAATGATATCTGTGTGTTTTCATAGCTGGAATCTCAACTCAGCGTCAAGGTGAGCAGAAAATTTAGACCCATCTTTCAATAACTTATTCTATTTTTATAATTATTATTAATAGATAATGGTAAATATTTATTACTGCATATTACAATGGAAAAATGTAACTCATACCAATGAATGTAGTGGTTTAAACTTTCCTACACAAAAAATGTACTAATTATTACTAGTACTAGTAATAATTACTAGTAATAATTACTAGTACTAGTTAAATCATTAACTAATTTAATGATCGATGATGTCTCTGTGTTTTATAGCTGGAGTGACATCTCAAAGTCAAGGTGAGCTGATGGTTTATATCTACCCTCTTTCTGCAAAATATAATTATTATTCATTTTTCATTATTATTATGGCATAATAATCACAACTGAATACTATATTTGAAAATGTTAGTATAAATGGTTGGGACTGCAGCTGGCGTAGTTTTTCTCTTGATGCCAGAATGTTGGGATTTTTAAGTGGTCCTACCAACATCAGTGACAAAATCACAATAATAATAATAGGTTTTGACACAGGAAACATAGGTACAAAAAATAAACCGAAAGTTATACCTGTGTAAGCTCTGTAAAGTGTGGAGTGCAGATATCTTTTCCCCATAGTTTTGGGCTTCCGCTCCACCACGTCGCTGACAGGTCCAGGATGTTTCCCCTTACAAGAAATACACAGAAAGATGTCAAACTAAAGAACAAATAAAGGGATGGGTGAGCAATTTGTTAGGACATATTGGGACTGATTTGCCACAGTTTAGATTTTTACCCAACTTGCAAATAAAACTAATTGATAGCAGTTGAGCCTGTATTTTTTTCACTGTCTACAAAAAAGATATTTTCCAAACAAATAATGAGAGAAATTATATTTGACACAAGTAATATTGAGATTACAACACAGTTTATATGGCACTTATAAAATACAAGTTGGAAAGGAACCTAAATGGCTGAGTGACACAATCAAAGGAGGAATAAATTGTGTACATAACTATAGTACTGTTATTTTAAGATCATACGTATGACAGTATATGTAATTTAGTGTATGTGGTATATTTAGTATATGGTAGAATATCACATACCATAGGACAAAGTGTTCCACTCTTTTTTTCTGACCTGTGTTCTTTGTAAATCACTTGTGCAGGAGCAACAGTTGGCAGCTGGAGTTGGGATTAGTGTGCAGTTTGGTAAAGAAGTGCAACTAGATGATTGCAAAAACCTTTACCAGCTGCACAGCTACATGAATAATCCAATAATTCAGCCTTTTCTTTTCCAACACCCAGTGATATCTAAAATAGACAAGTGTTTTAGCAACACATATATACATCAATGCATATAGCATGTTTAGCTTTAAACAAGTAATAGATTCTAGTTTGAAGGTAAGCTTCAACAACAGCAGAAAAAAAAAAACACAGACTATGTTGCAACAGAAACAGAAAACAAATAGTAACCTCTGAACAGGAAGATGTTAGAATAAGCTCTGAGTCCAGAAGTCATACGTGAAAGTTCTTCAGCTGTCAAATATGAACAGGAACTCGAACTAACGAACAAGAGCCAACCGGCTTTCTGACTGTTCCAAACCTGCAGCTTGTGCGGTTCCTCATTTTTCTTCATGGATCTGAAGCATCGAGCTCTGATAACTTCCTGTCCCTCGACAATATCTGACACTACAGGCTGCAGAAGTAAAGCATAATTTCAACATCAAGCGTCATCTAGTATCTCATAACTAAGTTCTAGCATGCTGTTTTCACAAACTGTACTGGCAAATACATTTCAGAATGTCAAAATATAATTGAAAAGTTTAAAATATGTCTATCTCCAATATTCCACGTAATTTAGCAAACTAATTTAGGCTTCATTACGATGTTTGTGTAGTTCATATCTTGTAGCTAGCTGTTAGCTCGCTAAGCTACGTCTTTTCTTACCTTGATAGCTGTGGATATATTCTTCGTGGAAGAACTTGTTTCCTTTCACACATTTGTTGGTGGGCGAATTTCCTCCGCATCAGCGAAAGAAAGTGCTGGCGAATTAAGTAAGGATGATGAAAAGGACCGGAGGAGGAGAGACATTTTTCAGAGTACTTGAACTACGGTCACCAAAACAGGAAGTGCCGCAGCCCTTTCAGATGCAGCTTCCGGTTGTCGTGAAAAAGGTCTATTCTCTTGTTTTAACGTTCAATGCTATGTACCTACTGCCATCTAGTGATAGGGAAATTACATGATTACGCCGCTAGTGACTAATAAAGCACAGACACTCAAAAATGGCATATTATTTGCAGATAATTAATTCGTTTTCAAAAAATTTTTTTTTTAAACCAATTAGGTGATATTGGATAATTTTCACGGCACACTAGTGTTGAAAAACACTGTTTGAACCTTCCTACACAAAAAAAATGGTCTTTTATTATTGACATTAACTAATTTAATGATCAATGATGTCTCTGTGTTTTATAGCTGGAGTGACATCTCAAAGTCAAGGTGAGCTGATGGTTTATATCTACCCTCTTTCTTCAAAATATAACTATTATTCGTTTTTCATTATTATTATGGCATAATAATCACAACTGCATACCATATTTGAAAATGTTAGCCATTCCAGTAGTGGAATGGCTCTTTTACACGGGTCTTTTTTTATTGACACGAATAATCATAAATTAATGTTCAATGATGTATCTGTGTTTTATAGCTGGAGTGTCAAATCAAAGTCAAGGTGAATTGAAGGTTTAGACATATCATCTTATGCAAGAAATTATTATATTTTCATTATTATTATTACACATATAGTGGTAAATAATCATAACTTTAAAATCCTATTTAAAACATGTCAGTTATTCCAATGAAAGCAGTGGTTTAAACCTTGCTACACAAGAAACAAGCTTTTTTATTACTGAAATGAGTCAATTTAATGTACAATGATATCTGTGTGTTTTTATAGCTGGAGTATCAACTCAGCGTCAAGGTGAGATGAAAATTTAGACCCATCTTTCAATAACTTATTCTATTTTTATAATTATTATTAATAGATAATGGTAAATATTTATTACTGTATATTACAATGGAAAAATGTAACTCATACCAATGAATGTAGTGGTTTAAACCTTCCTACACAAAAAAAGGTCTTTTATTATTGACATTAACTAATTTAATGATCGATGATGTTTCTGTGTTTTATAGCTGGAGTGACAAATCAAAGTCAAGGTGAGTTGATGGTTTAAACATATCTCCTCACTTCAAGATATTATTATTATTATTATTATTATTATTATTTTCATTATTCTTATGACACACACAATGATAAATAATCATGACTGCATATTACATTTTTAAAATGATAGCCATTTCAGTAGTGGTTTAAATCTTCATTACAGGTCATTTTATATTGACACAAATTATATTAATTTAATGTTAAATGATATCTGTGTGTTTTTATAGCTGGAGTGACAACTCAACATCAAGGTGATGCGAAAATGTGTACCTGTCCACTTACTTCCCGCTATTATTATTCTTATTATTATTTTTTCTTTCTTATTATTAGATAAGTAACAGTAAATAATCATAACTTCATGTTACATTGGGAACAAGTTAGTCATTCCAATATAAGGAATGGGTTGAACCTTGCTACACAAAAAACAAGTCAATTATTATCGATGTTAGTTAAATTAACGTTCATTAATATCTGTGTGTTTAATGGTGGAATGATTCTCTGTTTTTATAGCTGGAATGACAACTCAACAACAAGGTGAGTTGAAAATTAAGACTTATCCACTTTTTCCAAGATATTTTTTATTTTCAAAAATATTATTAATGAATAATGGTAAAAAATCAGAACTATATATTACATCGAAAAAATATTAATCATACCAATGAATGCAGTGGTTTAAATCTGGTATACAAAACCAGTCTTTTATTATTGACATTTTATTATTGACATTTTATTATTGACAAATTAATGTCAATAAAATTAATATTAAATGATATTTGTGTTTTTATAGCTGGAATGACAACTCAAAGTCAAGGTGAGCTGAAAGTTTAGGACTAAGCTCTTTTTCAAGAAATTATCATATTAAAATTCTGTCCACTTTCAAGTGGGTTTTTCTTTCATTAACCGAGTGGTACCAACCAATTTTGTCCTTGTGTGTATATGTATATTTAAATATATGTCAATGTGTGTATATATCTCTATGTGCGTAAAATATGTTTTTATATATGCAGGTTTTGTTTGATTATATTAATAACAATAACTTAATGTGCACAAGTATACCTGCACATTACATTGGAAAACTGTTTATCATACCAATGAAAATAATGTCCTAAACCTTAAACACGTCTAATTTAATGTCAGAAAATTCAGAATCTGAGTAAGTTGAAAGTTTAAATTGATTAATCCATCTGTCTTTCAGCCTGTCTGTCTAGAAACTATAAATTGACGCTTTTAGTATGATGTTATCCAGAAAAGAGTAATTTAATCTCTTGTATTTTCTAGGACCCCTCTACCCAATTGCTGGAACAATAAGCTATCGATCAGATGATGGAAGCTCACCTGCAATTTCACTCCTACGATCCTTTAACTATTTTGGGCAGTCTTACTCTCAGATTTACGTATGTTACTTGACGACTTGAACTTCCAATCGCTTCCGTTTTTATTATAATCATGAAGACAAAATGTAAACATTTACAAAAAGTGTATTAATAGTCATACCTAATTTAGAGCTCTTTTTCTCAGGTGAACCACAACGGAGATCTGACCTTTGATGCACCATGGTATAGTTATACTCCTCAACGTTTTCCAATGTATGGAAGTACAGACGTCATTGCTCCGTTCTGGACTGATTTAGACAACAGAGGAAATGGTGATATCTACTATATTCAGTACACCAGCGGCTCTATTCTCCAGCAAGTTACACAGGACATCAATAGATACTTCCCAGCTCTTAACTTTCAGGCAAACTGGGTCTTCATAGCAACATGGTATGAAGTTGCCTATTTTCCAATGACTGGAACAGTAAGTGATCTGTTTTTGACTACTGGTACCAATTTAAGCAGTGTGCAAATAAAATAAACCTTGTTCAATCTTTAAATTCATTCTCAATAAACATATTTGTATTTTTCCCAGCAAACAACCTTTCAGGCAGTCTTGACTACCAATGGCCAATATTCATTTGTGCTGATGAATTATGGCTCAATAGCCTCCACGTCAATGTCTGTACAGGTTAGATATTCAAATAAATGCTTGCTATAAATATATGTTTTATTTTCCTTGTCTTGGTAAATGTAAATTTCTCAGAAAAATAAAATTTTATTTACCTGTGCACATTCAATTTCCAGGCTGGATACGATACGATCAGTTCCTCTCACCACTTCACCATCCCTGGATCATTCTCTAGTGACGCAACCGGACCTAACTCAACTTTTAGTGTTGGCAGTAATGTCAACGTACCCGGTCGCTGGGCCTTCCGTGTCGATCATGGATCATTAGTCTGTAATTTTAATGGTAGGAGAACAGTCACTGAGGGTACTTCTTTATAAAAATGAGCACATGTATCATGTAAATAAGGGAAAACTTCAATCTGTGTCTCCTGATAAAACAATAGGGTTATTAAAATAAGTGTGTTGAAACTGAAACATCTCTTCAGTTTAATTCTTCCTCTGTAATCTCTTCATTTTAAATAGTTCTAAATGTGATGTTAGAAACACCACAAACTAACTTATCAGTAAAGCAGCCTTAAAATGACCACGGCTTTTTTTTTTGTTTAAAGGTCTACCTGTTCAACTTGGTGACTCTTTCTGGAGTGACAGCACCTGTGCACAGAAATGCACCTGCACCAGAGCAGGGCTGCAATGCTCCAACAATCCCTGCTCCTTCTCCCAAATCTGTCGGCCAGCTGCCTTTCAGTACTCCTGCCAGACTGTGCAAAGACAAACCTGCACCGTCACTGGAGATCCACATTACTACACCTTTGACAACTCAGTGTTTCACTTCCAAGGCACATGCACTTACGTTCTGTCAGAGCAGTGTCAGAACGGACTGCCCTACTACAGAGTGGAGGGGAAGAACGGGCATCAGGGCAGCACTCATGTTTCATGGACAGTACTGGTCAAAGTCTTTGTTTATGATGAAAATATCGAGCTGGTTAAAGGACATCAAAGTCAGGCCAAGGTAACAGGACCCTCTTACGTTCTGTAACATAGACCCTGCATTTTGTGTTTTGTTTAAATTTGTAATTTTTGTTGCCATCCTTACAGGTCAATGGAAGCTTTGTATCAACTCCATTTTCCCTCAGAAACGGCTCTATCCAGGTTTATCAGTCAGGTTTCTCTGTGATCATCAGCACTGACTTTGGCCTGATGGTGTCTTATGACAGGTTTTTATATGTCCGAATCAGTTTGCCCTACACTTACCAAAATAGCACATGTGGGCTCTGCGGAAACTTCAACAATCGCCCTGAGGATGACTTTCGAACCCGTGAAGGTGAAGTGGTGAGCTCTGATGTGGTTTTTGCCAACAGCTGGAAAGCCGCTGGTGATGATGAGCCTGGCTGTGATCCTCATTGTTCAGGTCTGGCCTGTGCTGGCTGCACAGCAGCTCAGACAGCACTGTACAGAAACTCTGCCCACTGTGGTATTCTTGAGAACAGCACAGGACCGTTTGCTGCATGCCATCAACAACTCGCTCCAAGATCTTTTGTGGATAGTTGTGTGTATGATCTCTGTGTCAGTGGAGGGTATCAACCCATTCTGTGCCAAGCCCTAAATGTCTACTCAAGTCAGTGTCAACAAAATGGGATCCAGCCGCAAAGCTGGCGGCGTTCTGGCTTCTGTGGTATGTCTGCCAGTCAGTCACAATTATTTTGAAATATAAGTGATGTTAAATATTGAGAGTTTGAGAATAAATGTTTCTTGTGTTTAGAAATTCCCTGCCCAGCCAATAGCCACTATGAGGCCCAGGGTACAGGATGTCCATCTACATGTGTCAACCCCAATTCCACCAACAACTGCCCCCTCCCAAATCAAGAGAGCTGTGTCTGCAATTCAGGCTACCTCCTGAGTGGAGGGGCCTGTGTCCCTCATGCTGACTGTGGCTGCAGCTTTGAGGGTCACTACTACCGCTCAGGAGAAACTGTCATACTGGATGCAGACTGTGGGAGGCGCTGTACATGCAGCTATGGCTCCATGACTTGCAGCTCTCACAGCTGTGGCCAACATGAGTCCTGCAGGGTGCAGGATGGAGTAAGAGGTTGCACACCAAACAGCTTTGCAACATGTTGGATAAGAGGACCAGGATCATATAATACATTTGATGGAGTGATGTACCAGTACCCAGGAGCATGTCGCCTGACCCTTGCCAAAGTTATGGGGTTCTCTAATCATTCGCACTTCATGGTCACTGTGGAAAAAGTTCCTCAGGGGCCACAGGGTTTCTCTAATGTCCTAAAGTTTGAGGCAGAGGGAACACAAGTTGCTATTGAGATGGCAAATACTAGCACCGTTAAGGTAAGTGACAGAAATAATTTTCTGCCAATAAAACAAATAGATAACATGTTTGAAGACTATTAAAACAAACTGTTTGATAAAATTTCAAACACTAAACAAATGTCATAAAAAGCATAACTTTTAGAGTTAGTCTGCAATGCATTACAACCAGGACGTGGGGTTATTACAATTATAATTTCCACACCTTTTATGCAGCATTAAGCTCAATTGTATTCTACTTCAGCCTGATTCAAAAGTTTGCTTCATACTGTAAGTTTCAGATTTTGCTACCAATTTTTAGAGAACGCAATTTATCCTAAAAGGAATATTCACAGACAATGATGATGGTCAGCCTGTGTAAGAGGAATGTCTGAAAAGAAATACTAAAAAAGAAGAGTGAATAAGATCCTTGATGTAACTATGTTATCAAAACATCTTGATGAAACTTAGTATACATATTGCATATTGTGAGATTATACAATGAATACATTGAAAACACTTTTTTATGAGTAAAAATTATGTTTTGGAAGCTGTCTCTAGTGAGAAGCAATACAAAATTTGATTTCTCCATGCATTTGTAATATTTCGAACATCTACCCTAAAAACTTCTCTAAAGTCTTTTTTGTTATGTGTTATAGGTTGATGGCCAACTGACCAGACTGCCATTCAGCTCTGGATCCAACAGAATCCGCATCTTCCAAAGCAGCACTCACAGTGTCATCCTTCGCACAGCCTTTGGTGTAACTCTGCAGACTGTCTGGCCTCATTTTGTGCGTGTCACTGCACCAGGTGTCTACAGTGGTTTATTAGGTGGACTTTGTGGAAACTACAATGCTGACCAGAATGACGATTTCCGTACACCCAATGGTACTCTAGTCAGTGACTCCCAGATGTTTGGGGACAGTTGGCGAGATGGCTCCCTGGCAGATCACTGTGTGGAAAGCAGACCTCGTAATTCTGCAACCAATTTCAGTTCCAGTGAGTACTGTGGAGTTCTTACTTCACCCACTGGGCCCTTTACATCATGCTGGGCTGCAGTGAACCCCTGGCAGCAGGTAGATGCATGTGTAGAAATCCTCCAAGGCTCTAGAGATCCAGCATCAACGCTGTGTGAGGTCCTCCGAGATTATGCACTGATGTGTCAACATAATGGTGGATCCTTGGGACAGTGGAGGAATGCAACTGGCTGTGGTAAGTTGTAGAACCACATTTGATAGAGATGCCTTTGAAATTAACACATTCATAATTACTCTTTATTGAACTTCTTTCATTTTCTCTCCCACAGTACCAACCTGTCCATCAAACAGTCATTATGAACTCTGTGGAAGTTCATGTCCATCTTCCTGCCCCAGCCTCTCCTTCCCCTTCACCTGTGACACTCAGTGCCAGGAGGGGTGCCAGTGTAATGATGGGTTTGTCCTCAATGGTAACCAGTGTGTGCCTCCAACATCCTGTGGATGCTTTCATGATGGACGATATCGGCAAGCTGGAGAACAGTTCTGGGATGGAGAAGAATGTCAGAGCTTTTGCACCTGTAATGGTGTAACTGGTGTAGTCCAATGTTCCCCAAATTCATGTGGACCTCAGGAGTCCTGCCATGTTGTGGGGGGTGAGTTTGGCTGCCATCCCAACCCTCATGGCACCTGCTCTGCCTCTGGAGACCCGCACTACCTGACCTTTGATGGCAAGGCCTATGACTTCCAGGGAACCTGCCGCTATGTTCTGGCAACAGTTTGCAATGACACTCTGAACCCTCATCAGTTTTCTGTGAAAGCAAAGAATGAACCGTGGTTTGGACTGCCAGTTTCTATTACGGCTGAAGTTTTTGTTGATGTCTTGGGCTATCAAGTGCGTATGTCGAGAGGCAACACTGGTACTGTGGAGGTAAGTCAGGCTGTCTCTGATGGAAGATTGCTAAATATTTAAAGCTGTTTAAAGTAGATTGGAAATTACTTTTGCAAAGTACTTTTCAAAGCCAAAACATTTCTTCTTGGTATATTACCAAACAGCTGTTCAGTTCTTAAATTTCCATATCAGTAATAGTCCAGAAATATCAGTTGTGTGTCTCCCATGAAAAACCTTTTTTCTTCACAGGTGAATGGAATCACAAGAAACCTGCCCATTGTTTTCAATGGAAGCCTGTCAATTTTTGGAAGTGGATCTCAAACATTTGTCAACGCAGCTTTTGGACTGAGCGTCATGTATGATGGAAGTAGCACAGTGTCCATTTCGGTGCCCCCAAGCTACAGGTAGCCTATCTAATTGTCAACATAGCTTCAATTTAAATATTTTCTTCAATCCTATAGTTATCGAATTAATGCCTTTTTAGAACTGTAAAAAGAGAATATCATCATTGTCTGTTTCATTGTCATTTAGTGTTCAAAATTTCAATTCAGTCTTTCTTATCTTGATCAGAGGAAACATGTGTGGACTTTGTGGAAACTTCAATGGAAATCAAACTGATGACTTCCACACCCCAAGTGGAGCATTGTCCAACACTGCAGATGCTTTTGGGGCAGCTTGGAAGGATCCTGGGAACTACACCTGTAGTGACGGCTGTGGCTCTTCATGCGCACAATGCAATGATGACCAATCTGCCAGGGCCCAGTGTGAGGGGATCCGGGCAGCTGACGGCCCCTTCAGCTTCTGCCATGAAGAGGTGAATCCAGCACCATATTTCAGTGACTGCGTCTTTGATGTCTGTGTGTCGGGAAATCGAGGCAGTGATCTCCTGTGCAGGGCTCTAGAGACATACGTCAGTGCCTGTCAGTCTGCTAATGTCAGAATCTACCCTTGGAGACAAAACACCACTTGCAGTGAGTATGGAAGGCAATTTGCTATTAAAGTAATCAATCAAACAAGCATCTTCCTCAAAAGTCTCTCAAAATATGTGATTTCCTATGTTTGTACTTGTTTTAACCAACTTGTCATCCTTTTTTTCCTCAGGAATTGAGTGCCCAGCCAACAGCCATTATGAGCTGTGTGGAACAGACTGTGGCCACACCTGTGCCAGCAGCATTGATGCTGCCTGTGACCATGTTTGCTCTGAGGGATGTTTTTGTAATGAAGGTTTTTCCAGGAGTGGAACAAGCTGTGTCCCTGTGGAGAGCTGTGGCTGTCAGCATGACGGCTTCTACTTCAATGTAGGTCATTTCAATTCACTTTATTCTTGATAAATTAGCTTAGAATCAAGACTCTTGCTGAATGGCTTTGAAGAAAGAAACATCATTGAGGTGTTGCATTTTAAGTAAACAACTCACACATAATGTCACCTTGTGTGACATCACAGCAAAAGCAAAAGACAACATTTCAAAAAGATAGTTTAGTAGACCTTCACAAGTCTCCTTTTACCAAGAAATTGGGTAAAATTTCTTGGTATCTGAAAGTGTCATTTTCACCTATTCTGATAATTATATGCAAGGACGGTTCTGTCTCACAAAGACAAAAGAAGATGCTGCCTGAGGCTGGGCTTAAAGGCACACAGATGAGAAGCAGCCAATAGTCCAAAATTAGCCTTAAGGACAGAATATAGTTTTCAAATGCAACCCAACAAAGGAAAGCAAATGAGAAGTGACAGGTGCCCTTCACCAAATAAAATGGTCTTAACATGGAATGAACATATATTTTCAGACATCAGCCAGAAGGTTTTAAGGTTGTGGGTTCAATTCTAACTTCCACCTTTTACACATCAATGCGCTCTTGGATCGTTAGTTGTTTACCGATCTTTGAATTGGTGCATGAATGTATGAACATTAGTCAGTGTGATTGGGTGAATGTGGCTATAGTGTGAAGTTCTTTGAGTGCTCCCTATGACTAGAAAAACACTAAAATTCAGTCCTTTTCTATTTACCTTTTGAAGTTTTCATAGATTTACAGAAATTAGCATTAGAACATTTACTATGATTACGCTGTAGCTATTTGGGTGGTACGTGCTTTCAAGTCAAAACTCAAGTATGAGGATAGGCTATAAATATCGTCTCCATCTTTGTTTGGCACCCACATTGGAAATTCTTCCAGTGATTGACAAAAGCCTCAACTGACAGGAAGGAGTGGAAACTTGGCAAGGGTAAATTGGGAATCAGGTTCTGCATGATGCAGTTTTACAACTATGATTTCAGACAGAGAAGCATTGCGGTAGTGCATTCCTTACTACCTCAAGGTTCATATATTCATAATGTTGTCACACAACCTAATATTTTCATTTGTTTGTCATCTTGCAGGCCGGTGAGTCCTTCTGGACAGACAGCTGCTCCCAACGGTGTGAATGTCAAGCGCCCAATGTCCTAATCTGCAGTCCCTCATCATGCACTCCTACACAAGAGTGCACCATCAGAGATGGCCAGCTGGGCTGTTACGACGCCATGTCTACCTGTACTGTATGGGGTGACCCACACTACATCACCTTCGATGGAGCCCTAACTCATTTCCAGGGATCATGCTCTTACGTCATCACTGAAAGCTTGAGACACAGCAACAATGAAACTCAGTACAAAGTCGTGGCCACCAACAAGCACAGAGGAAACAATCTTGTGTCTTTTGTGTCATCAGTTGATATATTCCTCTCAAATCCTGATCAGAGAGTCAATGTCAGGCTCGGACCTAACAAGAGAGTCAAGGTAAACTCTAATTTAACTTCACAATAAAAAAAGTTTTTGTTTTAAAACCTTTGGTCTTACTCTGAACTCTCATCATAACAGGTAAATGGAGCAGAGGTTTCTCTTCCCGCTAATGCAGGAACTTTTGGTCAGGTGATGTGGCAGGGAAGTTACATAGTGTTTAATGCTGCTGATGTCGTAGTTCAGTTTGATGGCTCTAGTACTTTACTGGTCAGGATGAGCCGCAACTATAAGAACAGAGTCAGTGGAATGTGTGGGAACTTCAATGGTGATCCCAATGATGACAAAGTTTTGCCCAATGGTACTTTGGCCCAAAACGACAAGCAATTTGGCCACAGCTGGAAATCAGAGACAAGCCAAGAAGGGTGAGCTCATGCTCCATTTATTTGCCTTTACCTGATAAAATTTCAACAATTGCAAACGTTTGTGCATATGTCTGCTGTCTCTAAAATCTTTTAAATGTCTAACGACTTTTCTAGGTGTGGATCCACTGATCAGAGAAGTGGTGATGGACTAAGTGACTGCCGCTTCATAGAAGAATACACAGAACTCTGCAGAGTCATCACCAACACCAGTGGCCCATTCAGTTCTTGTCACCTGCATTCAAACCCCCAACCATTCTTCACTTCCTGTGTTTACGATCTCTGCCTCTACACGCCAGCCAATGGCATGCTGTGTTCTGCTGTCTCTGCTTATGAGAAAACCTGCACCAATTTGGGCCTTAGCATCCTCAACTGGCGCTCTCCTTTGCATTGTGGTATGCTTGTTTTGCTCAATAAATTATCACAACAATGAGTTATTAATTGATTTTATGCAATGTTTTTTTGAAACTTTCTTGGCCTTTTCTGATGTATTTGATTCAGCTGAGACTGACCCCTGTGAACAGCTGGACTGTGCAGAGTATGAGTGGTGTGGTAAGAAAAATGGTGTGTACGGCTGCTTCTGTGACGAGCAATATCATCGACCCAACAATGAGAGCTACGGTAAGTGCAACACCTTTTCATATGAAGAACTGTAATGATAGTCACGTTCCAAACATGATTTGTTCACTGGTGTACTGTTGGTGTTCATGTTTGAAGCATAGTCTTAGTTTTACTGCATCAGTTGGTTTAGTTGGTCACAAAACCTCTAAATATGTTTCTCCCTCTGGTGAGCAGACTCAAACATTGAATGCTCCAGCAGTTCTGGCACCATGTCAGTATCTCGCTGCCAGCTGTTTGAAGCGGGCTTCCCCTCCAGTGCTCTCCATCTCCAAGACAGCTCTTGCAACGGGACTCTCCAGGACGGACGACTCATCTTCCATTTTGACAATGACGACCATCTGTGTGGGACAGCTCTTAGGGTAACGTTCATGAATTGGAACATCTTCTTTAAAAACTTCCAGTATGTTACTTAACTTGATTGATAGCATTCTGTCATTTCACTGTTTAGAGCAATGGAACTCACTTCATGTATGAGAACACTATTCAAGGGCATGTGGATCCTCACGGAGGTTTGATCAGCCGTGACAGGAATCTTCATCTGCGTTTCTGCTGTGTTTACCCTCTGGCTCAGGCTCTGTCAATGGCTGTGGGCATCAACCCTTTGGAGAGGTGATCATACCATTTTCTCCCTGTGGTTCCTTTGACCATTATGTTCATGACCATTATGTCTATAGCCAGTTATTGGTTATTTTTTCTTTGCAATGGAATCCTGTAAGCAAATTGGATGTGAGATTATCAGGTGCATTTAACTGGTTGGTCACATTAAATGTTTCTTCTGCAGCATTTTGAGGAAGAAGCTTCCTGCTGGCACTGGATCGTATAGTGTGAGGATGATCCCCTATGAGGATGAAGGCTTCCACTTCCCCTTGAGCACTAATGGAAACATAGAACTGGAAGTTGATCAAATGTTTTACTTGGAGGTGCGAACAGAAGGGGTGGATCAGCGCCAATTTGCCACAGTTCTGGACTCTTGTTGGGCCACGCCAGTCAACGAAGCAAACTACCCTGTCCGCTGGGATCTCATTGCTTCGCAGTCAGTGACACCATCTTGTTGACTTCATAATTTAATTCACGGTCTTCTTGCTGTCAGTCTAACTGATGCATCTGCTTCACAGGTGTCCTAACCCAGATGATGGAACCGTAGAGGTGATTCAGAACGGTGTCTCCACTGTGTCTCGTTTCTCCTTCAGGATTTTCACCTTCACCAACCACACACAGATTTACTTGCACTGCAATGTCCACTTGTGTCTTTTGAGAAACAACAACTGCAGAGCTGTAAGTTTTATTGTGTGCTTTTTGTGGCTATATTGTATATACTTAAGTTGCGCACATTTAATGTTGCTGTTTTAATTTTTTTTTCCAGCATTGCTACCCAGGTTACCACACTCTATTCAAGAGGGACGTATCTTACCATGACTCTTCAGCTCTGTCAATTGGACCACTGGTGCCTGTGGCACAACCAAACACTGGTAAAGTTCTATCATATCTTCATTGTTTTCTAATTACAAAAATTATATTCCAATTGATTGACAAAATCTATGCATCTCCTTTTTATATAGGTGGACTAATCCAAAGAAACGGTGTGAATCGAAAGATATCGACGTCAGATGGTACAGGCCATCTGGCATCAATTGTTACCCTTATTGTCAGTTTGCTGATGACCAGAATTCTGGTCAATTAATATCAAAGAATAATCACACTTTGAAATCCAATAAATTTTGTTACTTATGATTCATAATGTTAAGAGGTGTTTTCTGGATTTTGGTTTGTACTCGTAATTAGGCGAGAAACAGAAGCAAGTTTGCTTTTCTAACATCTGGTGCACCGTTGTGTTTTAGACCATTTGTGGGATCAATAATGTTCAGTTGTTTTGTGGGATTTTTTTAAAATCAATTATTTTTGGTAATATCACAGGTTATGAAATTTTAACTCTTTTGGATATAAGGTTACATATAAGTATATGAAGTTAATGTTTGAAGGAATAATCTCGAAGTGTCAAACTGAATGAAATGAAATATGATTTGGTCAATGTCTAATTTTTGTTTTATGTGGTGGGAGATATATTTACTTGATTATAAAATGGATTAATTCAAATGAATTTTATTGTGTACTTTTCATGTTTTTTCCTGATGATAAAAGCCTTAAGTTGTCCATTTTGTGTATGACATATTCTGTATTATATTTTCCCCAGTTTAGGATCTTAACATTTTGTTTTTATGGTATGACTTTCAACCTAAGTAGTTGTAAAAATGAGTTGGTAAATAATTACCAATAATATCCTTGGAAAATAAAATAAAACACACTTTGAATTACTAGTGTCAGGGATCACAACCATCCCTTATAAATCCTGTGAGGTCTTATAAGTTTTCCACTTTGTGGAACATCAGTAGCTCTTTACTGGGGTCTGTCACAACCAGGGGTGAAACCAGGCTGCTTATCCAGGAATCTCTCCATACTGGGCTGATGGAGGGGTGATCAATGTGCCGACTGACCTGCGTTCTCCATGAGGACTCCCAACCTGGTGAGGCGGATGTTCTGCTGGTAGTTCTGGGTGCTACGTTTCCCCATCAGATACTGTTTCCCCTGCATCTCAGCACCGGCAAGCAGCAAAAAAGGCGTTCACTTGTTCAGGGCTCTTTCAGGGTGGGATCCTACAGACACAGTGAAAACTCAGTGTTTCAGTGAAGTAGACCTACTTTTTGCTAGTCTGTTCTCATCAGAAACACTGATCTGTATAGATAGATTGATTGATAGGTATGTATTAGGGGTGCAACAAACATGTGAACAACAAAAGAATAAAACTGAATAAAAATGATCACATAACATTTGCATAACATCAAAAATTGTACACAGTAACATATCTGCACAAAATACCAGCAATTCAGTCACTGTAGATAGAGATCTTGTGGACAATTAGCATGCGCTCCATTTTGATTTGAAAACAGTACAGTTAGCTGCTAGCTTAGCCGAATGCTAGGATATAAAATTGCGCCATACAATAAAATACAACTAACAGCCAAACATGGCTAAAACATACCAAAACACATAAAACACAACATAATATTGCTATCTTTTAGTTCTGAAGTACTCTGACATGACTAAAATATTATATTTTACCTCGTTTCGAGCAATCCTGTGCCACAGAGCAGACCCACAGTTCCAATGACTGCTATTCAGCACCAGCGACAGCAGATGGCGCCATTTCACTCCCAATTTATATTACATGTATTTACAGAAGCATCGGGAGAGTTTGAAAGAGATAATTTACATTTACATCTAGCAAAACACAAGCTAGTGTAGCAGCCAACAGAATAAATACTTAAAATGTATCATTTCTGTGTTGAAATATCAACAACAGATTTTATCATCAACCTTTTTCACCTCAAACGTTTGGCATTGTGTTTGTAATAAACAGTTTGTAACTGTATTAAAATCTAAATATATTTACATTTTATAAATGCACATTTAAAATGAGGAGCAGACCAACCAGAGGTAATAAAACTGCGCCATCTTGTGGCCATAAGTTCAGTGCACAGTTGAACAACAGTTTAACACAACAGCCAAATAAGACAGTTTCATCCCTCATGTTATTTTTGGAGCCTTGCAATGAAGTACAGGGACTGAAAGTTATTAGTATTGCAATGCATTATATATGGGGTTTTTTTAGAAATTGACCGAAATACCATGTCAAATCAAAAAGAAAAAAAAGGAACCAAAATGTAGACAGCGTTTCACCAGGAGGCCTAATGAGGAGCCCCGCCCCCTCGCTCCTCAGACAGAGTTTGGGGAAAAAGACGACGGTCATTCCTTCATTCACTGGAGCTATTCATGTTTACAGGCTTTCCACTCAGAAGAAAGGAGAAGCAGAGACAACCATAAACATCATTTGTTACAGTTGTTTCAACCCAGCTGAGACGTGTAACAAGAGCAACAGCACAGCTTCAATGCACAATATCTAAACTGTACTAAACCTCAGTATAACTCCAATTCTTAGACAAATATCACAAAACTGCAAAAACACACAATCGTACCAAGCATTTTTAGCCTTTTTTAGACAAAACATACTACAGAGCGGCCAAATTAGTCAGTTTTCATATAGTCTTGAGGGCCACAGTCTTTTCCCTACTTTAAAATACAGATTTTCTTTTACACCACCCAGGAATAAATTGAAATCAGAATATATTTATAAAACAAAAACATAGAGTCAGATTTTTTTTGTATGCTCTTTCTTAATAGCAAACATTTGTGGTCTCACTTTCAATGAAGTTAAAATAAAAAATGACTCATAAAAGAGAAAACACTTTTTTATGCTGTGCTTAATGATAATGATATTCATTTTTTTTAAAAGTACAGAATTTCACTGAGTACAACTATATCATCTATAACATTTTAATGTAGTGCTACTTTTTCTAGAATTATTGACAGTTGAATGGCACTAGTAATATACAGTTTATATCAGCGTTGTCCAAAGTGCGGTCTGGGGGCCATTTTTGGCCCTTGCATTTATTTTTGTTGTTCTCAATTTAACAATGATCCACTGAACTTGTCCAGGAAAGGTGGTTGATTTGTGTAAAATTACTACCGATATAATTTTCTTAGAATGGAAAATGTTAAGTATAATAAAAACTGTTTGTGTTTTTATAACCCAGGTTTTATGATAAGAACCATTTTGATTCAGAGACTTTTACTGAAAAGCAAACTTTGCTGCACCCAAATCAGCTTTTACTGAATTTATTAAATCGTTTTGAAAGAGTTACCCAAATCCTATTCCTGTAACTGAGGATAAATTTGTTCAATTTTGCCCAAAACAATTTGAAAACTAATTTTCTTTCTTTTAATGCAGCAAAAATACTTTTTCTGTTTGGGTCTTCTATGGATAACATCCATTACCTACAAAAACAATTAAATTAAACCACTTTGTTTGCGTGATTTCGGTTTAACTTTTATTTTCTTGGCCTGTCAGTACTATTTTGGCCCATGTGACAAAACGTTTGGACCCCCCTGGTCTACATCATCCGACTTTCAACAAACCTTCTTTTGCGATTCTCTAGAGAGGATTTGCTAAATTTGAGCAATGCTACAGTAATCCTGTGAAATCAATGATTTAGCAGAAAAAAAATCATTTTAGTAAATGTTTTCAGCAGTATAGAAATTGGTGTATTTTGCAAAACTACAATGGAAACGCTTTTATTGACACACCATTAACCAATGACTATAACCTTTATAGGCACAAGGTCCAAACTGCTTTAAAAAGTTCAGTATTTTTCCATTTCTTAAGCAAATATCACAGCTAATCAAAATCAATTGGTCCTGAAATGCACAAGGGAAAGTAGTGCATTTAATCTCATTCTGATTAATCCACATCTAAAACATTTCTTAATGAATTAAAATGTGTTTTTGCAGTGTGTGAAAGTGAAAAGTCAAAGAAGAGAGATGGAGATGATGATGGATCACTGTCACATTAAAGCACCGCTCCATCTGATGACGCACACGAGATTGCAAATCACATTGTTTCCCCAAGAGTTTATTGAATACTTTGTATTTACTAGCTTCTTCAGCCTTTGTTCTTCTACTTTACACATTATTTCACTTTACAGGAAAAGTTCTTTAAACTGTGTTCAGCCGTAAGCCGTAACCATTAAGCTTAGGTAAATAAAATGGATTGCCTCTTAGCTGCAGGTTTCTAGAGCGTCTTAGAAATATAAACTCCTTTAAATCAACATTTAAAATGGCATTGTAGCGTCTTTGTCATATTTGTTTTAAGTACTACAAATGTAATTGTAACTCTAATTGGCAGGATTCTGACTACAGACAATATGTAGTGGATCTAAAACGAAAATCTTTTACACTTTTAGTACAATTCAGCTATAAAACAAACACATTTAAAATAAAGTAAGCAAAGAAAATCTGCTGTAACCTTGTTGCATAAGTGTTGCTAGTATAATATATATACAGTGTTCCACCAGCATTTGCCTCGATCACTGCAGGGGTGTCCAAACGTTTTGCCATGCGATCAACAATCAAGTCAAAAGTACTTGGCCAATTTAAAAACAACTTTTGTTTTTTCTTGTTGCAGAATTTGGTTTCTAAGCTCATCAAGTCCATGAGAATCTGAGATGAGCAGAAACTGTTGGATGTTTTTATTGAGGACGGACAACCTTCCAGTTTATAGCAGCTTTTCCCATAAAAGGCTGACGGTTGGGATGGAGGAAAAAGTGCAATAACAATAAAGTTAGGCATGAGTAAAAGTGGTTCCTTTCCTTGATTGGCATCAAATCCCCCTGACCTGAACTCAATAGAAAATCTATGGGTTGTTGTCAAGAAGAAGATGAGAGACACCAGACCCAACAAGGCAGATTACCTCGAAGCAGCTATTAAAGTAATCTGGGCCTCCATTACACCTACGCAGTACCATGCAGTACCACAGGCTGATCACCTCTATGCTACGGTGCATTCATGCATTAATCCATACAAGAGGAGGCCCAACCAAGTATTGAGTGCTTAGAAATGTACATACTTTCCAGAAGCCTGACATTTTGAGTTGTTTACAGATTCTGAAAGAATGGATTCTAAACGTTCCAATGTTGGAAAACACATGGAAATCAAAAAGGTTCTTAACTACAACCGTGGTGTGCTCTAATAATGTCATACAGCTATTTGTGATTTAGAAACATAACAAAAGAAAATAGACTTGAGTTGCTTTGGCAAAAACAAATATTTTCTTTCAGCCAGTAGATAGCCCAACATAAATAGTTTTATTTTATGTGTTAAGATGCAGTTAGTCAGCATAAACATACAGTATATGTATATAATCAAATGTAAAAGATACATGATTATTTGCTGATCAACTGTGAGCTGGCAGTTTTTTGCCTTTCTAATCATGCTGTCTTTGGTATTTTTCACAAAATCAATAATAAAATGTATAAAGTACCATTTTTATTGGGTGTACATATTTTCATATTTAAATTAGTACTTATATTCTCTAAATGATAAACAACGGTTGATCTTTTCAACTTTTTGTAACTTTGGCTTATGGTCAAACGATTCATAGACGGTTTAACAAATAAAAATGATCTAAAAATAGTAATAAGTAAAAAGGGGGCAAGATTCGTAAGTAATCAGGCTTTTAATTTTAAACTTTTGGAAATGATTTCTTGTTTTTTGTCTCAGTCATCTACATTTAGGAACAGGTGACATCTTGTAAACAATGTAAACAAGTTGACAGCAACTCTTCTCCACACAATAAAATGTTAAATGACGATATCTTTATTTGTCTGAACAATGGTTTGGAAGATAAAGTATCTCATAAAATAAAATCGGTAACAATTTATTGGAAAGAGAGTACATAAAACTGGCATAGTGCTGTCATAAACATGACCTAACAATGGTCATGAAAATGAAGGAGTCTTCATGAATGTTTATGACTGTAGTCATGAAGAGTTATTCAGTAAATAACATTTTTAATGCAAAGTTATACTAAAACTTGCATTAAAGTCCATTAAAGGTGTCCACTTTGCATTGAAAGTATTTCCAGAATAACATTTCATGACAACAGTCATAAACCTTCATGCAGACTCATTCATGTTCATGACTGGTATTATGCAAACCCCTTCAAATAAAGTGTTACCCAAAAATCCTTTAGACCCTTCTTAACATTGAAGCAAATCTTTGTATGTAGTTTGACAAACTTGAGACCAAACAGTTTGTATTGTCTTGCTTCAATTGACATATTGATACTGGAACACCTTTGACATAAATATACAGTTTTGGATTGTTTGCTTTATTTGTTCAACCAAGACCACTTTTAAGTCTTTCATTGCATATTCAATGCAATGGATATGCAATAAATATTGCATATTCATTGCAATATTCTTTCATTGAATATGAAAGTTGGTTTCAACTTTCAAGGCTTTGAAAGTTGGTTTCAAAGCCTTGAGCATTGTTATGGCTCAATGTCAGAATTAGCCACTATGACGAAATAAACTTGACAATCCAGCCCCTTTTGGAGCTGTGCCAAATGTTGCTGAATAAATCTCTGCCACAACATTTCTGTCTTACCTCGTGAACACGAGACGTACAGGAGGTATACCTATTAGTATGAAACTGAAATCTATCAGTTTGTACTGACACGTATTTAATATATTTAGTAATTTGATCAGTAGGCTTGAGTTTGGAGGTTTAAAGAATGGCAAGTCAACTCATTTTGCTTGTGTTGCTTTTGAGCTTAAGTGAGTATTTTACATCACATCCTTCGTTCTGCTTATCTGTGGAAAAATCTTTGCATAGTGATGTATTTGGTTGATATTAACAATCGTTAATGTTTGACCAAATGTGTTCATTTTCATAGGTGGAGTAAGTCTTCAAGATTCAGGTGGGTCAAAGTTGAGCATATTATTAGTTGGTTTTTAAAAATACAGAAAAAAATGTTCACATTTTTAGCCTGCTGCTTAATATAATTAGAATTTACTTCCGTCAATTAAAAACAAACATGAAAACTAAAACAAACCCAAAAAGTTGATCATAAAGACTGATAAGTTTGAAGTTCTGTGGTACGTAACCTGACCATGTTGTTTCCTTTACAGCTGCAATAGTTTTTCTACAAAACAGAGCCTGGGGCAAACATCCCGTTACTTGGTGTTTGATTGAAATTATATTTAATTTCAATCAAAATTAAATATACAATTGAATATGAAAAAAATCAGTTTTCATTCATTGCTTAAGCCATTCTCAGTATCTGTCAATTTTATGCAATTCTTTGGGATTCTTACCAGAAAACATTTTCCAGATTGAACAATTTCATATATTTGTTCAAAAATAATTTTGTGCTTTGCTTTTGCACAATGCTGTGAGTAAATTAGAAATGAACGAATATGTGAGAAATGCACCAAAGAAACAGAGAGAAACTGTAAAACCAAAAATCCTGAAGCAGACTGAACATGGGATCAATTTTATGTCTTTACTGCTACTGTATTTATCATTTTACGATTTTCTTTTGTTCAAAGCGCTGCAGTGTTGCTTCGGTAGTTCATGTAAAATAATGCTCTGCTGCATTTTTTTCCCAGCTGTAATTCTGCAGCTTCTTTCTCCTTCTTTCCCTCTTTATGGCATTATTTGTGCCGCTAAGTTATGACTCCAGTGCTTCATATAGCAGACACAAATAGAATAAGGTTGATCTGAGCGCACAATAATTTGTGCTGTGTGCATTTCTCACATTCTCGCTCGAAAGCTTTGCAGAAACTGACAACTCTTGCGCCGCCAGACACCTGTCAAAGTTGAGATTTTTTTGCTTGGCTTTATGCTCTGTATCAGAGCACAGAAGATACATCTCGCATAAATGTGGGACTTGCGGTTCCTAAGGTATCTGCAGTAGTCAATTGGGAAACAAAGTGATGCTGCAGACTCTAACAGGTGTCCTGCAGCTGGTTGGAGCAGCTTCAGATAATGCTGCATCAGAGCTCCCTCTTGTGGCAGAATACATAATGCCCACACATAATAACCCCTTTATTTCTCAAGGGAGGTTTCATGCTCAGTGTTACACATCACATGATGTGTCAGTGTGTCTGTCTGTCAAGCTCTCTGACATAAACAAAACAGAGGTGACATTTCTTGTGTTGGAGCTTTTTGGTGTGGCAAAATTGAGAATTACAATACATAAAGTTTTTTGTGTTCCCCTGTGAAAAAATTATATATTTAAGTATATTTTAAATATGCTGTATTTTTCTGAAATACATTTTTAGTATGATATAAAGTGAATATACTTATAAGGTTATATTAAAAATATAAAATAAATACATTTTTAAAAACATGCTTCTAATACTCATTTTAAAAATGTATTTTGGTCCACTTTTTTTCTAAAATATACTTAAAATTCTAATTAAGTATATTATTAAAATTATACTTTGGTAATCCTTTTAAAAATACACTTTATATCAGTCATTGCTTGTCAACTATTTGGAACATCTGAACAATACAAAATAAAAATAATAGCAAAATAAATTAGAAATATTATGCTGATTTTTCAGTTGCGGGATTATTGAATAATTCCAGCACAGCATCACTTTACGGCAGAGCACTGTTATGTCTTGATGCCCTGCATGAATGTGTGTATTTTGCCCTGAAAATGTGATGCAGATTATATCAGCTGCATTTTCCACAAATTGTGCAGGTAAGAAATGTCTGACGAATGCCTCCTGACTCCTGACAATAATAATGTAAAGTTCCTTTACTGGCTCGTATGAAGCATACTTGTCAGATAAAAGATTATTATGTGCATACCTTCCTTTGCAATGTTTGGGACATATAAATAATATTTTGTATTTTGAAATGGTCACATTAAAATTGGAGATAACATTGAGTCAATGGAGCCGAACAGGGTGCGCCGGTGGGGAGTGTGGTGGTAGGGTGTGGCGTTAAATATAGTGGTTTAGAGAGTTTTATTTCGATTGATTGTGAAATGTTTTCAATGTTGTATTGTACCACATTATATATTAATTTAATGAATTGTATTATTCTCTTTTAAATAGGGCGGTCTGCACCACTGATGCTCCTGTAATCAGTGGTGCACAGTCAGTTGTTGTAAAGTGACTGCACTTACTGCACATACAATTGTTTTCTTCATGTTCATGCAATTTACTGGAATCTTTGTAGACCAGGCCATAAAGTATTATAGTGCCAACAACAATAAATATAGCCTTCTGGGCAGCAATCCTGGCGTGCCTGTGCATTTCTCTCAGCCAGACCAATTGTTTTTATAACGTCCACAAAAAAGCAAGTAAAGAAAGGAAAAATATGTCTGCTGAATATCATACCAACATATAAAGGAGAAAAAGTAGAAAGAAAATCAATGTAGAAAATCTACTAAATACATAAGAGAGAAAAACTGATAGAAAACTTGTATCAATAATAATTAAATAGGTCTTTTTTTATACATTGAACATCAAATCTTAATTTGATATTCAACGATATCTGTGGGTGTTTGTAGTCAGAGTGAAACAAAGTAATAATATAACCTCTCACCTTATTATATATATTATATACAGTACAGACCAAAAGTTTGGACACACCTTCTAATTCAATGGGTTTTCTTTATTTTCATGACTATTTATAAGGCAAGAAATCCCACTTATTAACCTGACAGGGCACACCTATGAAGTGAAAACCATTTCAGGTGACGACCTCTTGAAGCTCATCAAGAAAATGCAGAGTGTGTGCAAAGCAGTAATCACAGCAAAAGGTTGCTACTTTGAAGAAACTAGAATATAAGGGCTATTTTCAGTTGTTTTACACTTTTTTGTTTAGTGCATATTTCCACATGTGTTATTCATAGTTTTGATGCCTTCAGTGTGAATCTACAATGTCAATAGTCATGAAAATAAAGGAAACTCATTGAATTAAAAGGTGTGTCCAAACTTTTGGTCTGTACTGTATGTAGATACCTACATATCTGTTAGGTATGTAACATTTTCTTTATCAAAATGTTACATACTTAACAGATATTCTTGTTGCTATCCCAGAGACGTAGTTTCTGTGTACAAAACACATTTTCGTTATGAACGTTGTTATGAACGTTGCGCTTATAGCGAAGTCACTTTATGATCCTTCGATTTTGGCTCTTCCTATCATTGTGAAGCAGAATGATAGGAAACTATATGTTACAAAGAAACTAGATAAAGAAACTATATGTTACATAATTATGTTGTCCAGAAAAAGAGTTTAATTTAATCAGGTGATCCCTCTTGTATTTTCTAGGACCCCTCTACCCAGTTGGTGGAACAATAAGCTCTGGAACAGATGATGGAAGCTCACCTAGAATTCCACTCCAACAAACCTTTAACTATTTTGGCCAGTTTTACTCTCAGATTTATGTATGTTGCCTCACTTTTGTAAATGTTTACAAAATAGTATAAATAGTTACACCTAATTTATTATTTTTTTCAGGTGAATGACAACGGACATCTGACCTTTGATGCACCATGGAGTAGTTATACTCCTCAACAATTTCCGATGTATGGAAGCACAGACATCATTGCTCTGTTCTGGGCTGATTTAGACAACAGAGACAATGGTAATATCTACTATGTTCAGCACACCAGCGGCTCTCTTCTCCAACGAGTTACACAGGACATCAATAGATACTTCCCAGGTCTTAACTTTCAGGCCAACTGGATCTTCATAGCAACATGGCATGAAGTTGCCTATTTTCCAAAAAGTGGGACAGTAAGTGATCTGTTTTTGACTACTGGAACCTATTTGATCTACAAATAAAACAACTTTTGTATAAACTGAAAATGAATCCCCAATAAATACACTTATTTTTCCCAGCAAACAACCTTTCAGGCAGTCTTGACTACCAATGGCCAATATTCATTTGTGCTGATGAATTATGGGTCAATAGCCTCCACGTCAATGTCTGTACAGGTTAGATATTCATATACTAAACTATAACATAATATGTTTTATTTGCCTTGTCTTGGTCCAGCAAATGTATGTTTCCCTGAAATATAAACAAGTTTATTCATCTGTGCACATTCAATTTCCAGGCTGGATATGATACAATCAGTTCCTCTCACCACTTCACCATCCCTGGATCATTCTCCAGTACCGCAACAGGACCTAACTCAGCTTTTCGTCTCAACAGCAACGTCAACGTACCCGGTCGCTGGGCCTTCCGTGTCGATCATGGTTCAATAGGTTGCAGTTTCAGTGGTAAGAACACAGTCACATAGCGTACCTTTTTATAACAATGGGCACATGTATCAGGGAAATAAGTTACAACTCCAATCTACTTTGCTCATTAACGCAAATGTTGAATCAACCAATCACATGGCAGCAACTCAATGGCTTTAGGCATGTAGTCATGGCTAAGATGATCTGCTACAGTTCAAACCAAGCATCAGAATGTGGAAGAAAGGTGATTGGTGCCATATTCCAGTTCTGAGTATTTCAGAAACTGCTGATATACTGGGATTTTCACACACAACCATCTCTAAGGTTTACAGAGAATGGTCCAAAAAAGAGAAAATACCCAGTGAGTGGCAGTTCTGTGGGCTCAAATGCCTTGTTGATTCCAAAGGTCAGAGGAGAATGGCCAGACTGGTTGGAGCTGATAGAACAGCAACAGTAACTCAAATAGCCACTTGTTACAACCGAGATATGCAGAAGAGCATCTCTGAACGCACAACATGTTGAATCTTGAGGTGGATGGGCTACAGCAGCACAAGACCACATTGGGTGCCACTCCTGTGAGCTAGGAACAGGAAACAGAGGCTAAAATTCACACATTCTCACCAAAATTGGACCAAAGAGGATTGGAAAAATGTCGCTCGATTTCTGCTGCGACATTTGGATGGTAGGGTCAGAATTTGGTGTCAACAACATGAAAGCATAGATTGTATCAACAGTTCAGGCTGCTGGTGGTAGTGTAGTAGTGTGGGGGATATTTTCCTGGCACACTTTGGACCCATTAGTACCAATTAAGCATTGTGTCAATGCCACAGCCTAAATGAGTATTATTTCTGTCAATGTTCATTCCTTTATGACCACAGTGCACCCATCTTCTGATGACTAATTCCAGCAGGATAATGCGCCATGTCACAAAGCGCCAATCACCTCAGAATGGCCTCCACAGTCACCAGATCTCAATCCAATAGAAAACCTTTGGGACGTGGTGGAACAGGAGATTCAAATCATGGATGCGCAGTCGACAAATCTGCAGCAACTGAGTGATGCTATCATGTCAGTATGGACCAGACTCTCTGAAGAATGTTTCCAGTACCTTGTACAATCTATGGCACAAATTATTAAGGCAGTTCTGAAGACAAAAGGGGGTCCAACATGGTACTAGCAAGGTGTAACTAATAAAGTGGAAATGTTTTAAATAGAAAGAAATAGATGGATATAAGAGAGAAAGAAGCATTGAGAGAATATATGTCAACACCCTAGAAGTCTGTTTCTGCACTTGCAGAAAGAGGGAAAAAAGCAAAGTCAAGAAACCATACCAACAAACAACACATGCATACATAATGACAACTATAAGATCACAAAAAGCATAAGCTAATTTAAGACATATTTAGAGGCAACTACAGCACAAATCTGAAAACACACCTGAATCCAAACACTTGTGTATGTGTGTGGGGGTGATCGTGCTAGTGTATACAAGATTTCTCCATAAAAATGTTCAATAACCACAGATATCTACTGGCACTGGAGGAAAGAGCCCCAGGAATTCTACCGCAATGACAACCACACCTCCTTCCTCTTTCCCCCCACACCCCAGCAGCTACAATGTAGAAGGCAACTGGCACCAACTCTCGGCCACTATCCCTAGCCCACCATAGCCAGAATCAGCCAATCGAGACAATGAAACACACCGTATGCCAACACTGAGTTGGCCAATAGATCAGACCCAAAAAGGTTTACCAACCGTAATGTAGCTATGGTTACATGCACGACCTCATAGGCAAACACATCGAGGCTGTCGGCACCATCCAGTCAGTCACACACACCTCACCATGCATCTCCATGCCCACCGCACCAGTTAAAGGAAGGACCCCAATGCAACAAATCACACTGTGCCACAGAAAAGCCACAGCACACACTGTGAAAGAGGCAGCACCTCATCTCAGACCAGGAACCACCAACATCCAGGCCAGCTAAGCAACAATGACAAAATCAAGCCAACCACAGAGACAGCAACACCACCCTTATATGTCCTGAGGGACACAGCCAGAACCATCAACCACAGACACACATCACCGACCAGCGACCACAAAAAAAAAACAAGTCACCACAAACCAGCACCACACATAGGAGGATAAAGCATGTCTCAAAACAAGAGCTGCACACAAATCCCACACTGTGAAGATGCATTTCACCAATCCTGAAAAATCAAAACACCCCACAAAAACACACCCCTGAAGTCTAGTCCATCACATCCCAAAACAACCCAGGACAGTCCATCCAAACCACACAGACCCCCTGACACTGCTTCAAAACAAAACCAGAGCCACTAGATACCAGTAACAACATAGGGAATCAGAATCTGAACCAGAATCGCCCAAACAACGCCTGTCCCCTACGCAAAGCTGTCCCCCCAGCCTATCCCAAAAGAAAAGCTACTCCTGCCCTAACATTCAGAAAATGCCCAGAACACAAAAGACATTAGACACCTAGGCTGAGTTCAACTCATCCCCTCTCAAGGACTACTCCTGACCCCACACCAATAGTTCAATTCTTTCTCTTTAATCCCTTCATTATTTAGATCATTCTAAATGCGATGCTAGAAACACCACCCCAAACAAATTTATCATTACAGGAGCCTTAAAATGACTCCTGTTCTTTCTTTGTTTAAAGGTCTACCTGTTCAACTTGGTGACTCTTTCTGGAGTGACAGCACCTGTGCACAGAAATGCACCTGCACCAGAGCAGGGCTGCAATGCTCCAACAATCCCTGCTCCTTCTCCCAAATCTGTCGGCCAGCTGCCTTTCAGTACTCCTGCCAGACTGTGCAAAGACAAACCTGCACCGTCAGTGGAGATCCACATTACTACACCTTTGACAACTCAGTGTTTCACTTCCAAGGCACATGCACTTACGTTCTGTCAGAGCAGTGTCAGAACGGACTGCCCTACTACAGAGTGGAGGGGAAGAACGGGCATCAGGGTAGCACTCATGTTTCATGGACAGTACTGGTCAAAGTCTTTGTTTATGATGAAAATATCGAGCTGGTTAAAGGACATCAAAGTCAGGCCAAGGTAACAGGACCCTCTTACGTTCTATAATATAGACCCTGCATTTTGTGTGTTGTTTATATTTGTAATTTTTGTTGCCATCCTTACAGGTCAACGGAAGCTTTGTATCAACTCCGTTTTCCCTCAGAAATGGCTCTATCCAGGTTTATCAGTCAGGTTTCTCTGTGATCATCAGCACTGACTTTGGCCTGATGGTTTCTTATGACAGGTTTTTATATGTCCGAATCAGTTTGCCCTACACTTACCAAAATAGCACATGTGGACTCTGTGGAAACTTCAACAATCGCCCTGAGGATGACTTTCGAACCCGTCAGGGTGAAGTGGTGAGCTCTGATGTGATTTTTGCCAACAGCTGGAAAGCTGCTGGTGATGATGAGCCTGGCTGTGATCCTCAGTGTTCAGGTCTGGCCTGTGCTGGCTGCACAGCAGCTCAGACAGCACTGTACAGAAACTCTGCCCACTGTGGTATTCTTGAGAACAGCACAGGACCGTTTGCTGCATGCCATCAACAACTCCCTCCAAGATCTTTTGTGGATAGCTGTGTGTATGATCTCTGTGTCAGTGGAGGGTATCAACCCATTCTATGCCAAGCCCTAAATGTCTACTCAAGTCAGTGTCAACAAAATGGGATCCAGCCACAAAGCTGGCGGAGTTCTGGCTTCTGTGGTATGTCTGCCAGTCAGTCACAATAATTTTGAAATTTAAGTGATGTTAAATATTGAGAGTTTGAGAATAAATGTTTCTTGTGTTTAGAAATCCCCTGCCCAGCCAATAGCCACTATGAGGCCCAGGGTACAGGATGTCCATCTACATGTGTCAACCCCAATTCCACCAACAACTGCCCCCTCCCAAATCAAGAGAGCTGTGTCTGCAATTCAGGCTACCTCCTGAGTGGAGGGGTCTGTGTCCCTCCGGCTGACTGTGGCTGCAGCTTTGAGGGTCACTACTACCGCTCAGGAGAAACTGTCATACTGGATGCAGACTGTGGGAGGCGCTGTACATGTAGCTATGGCTCCATGACTTGCAGCTCTCACAGCTGTGGCCAACATGAGTCCTGCAGGGTGGAGGATGGAGTAAGAGGTTGCACACCAAACAGCTTTGCAACATGTTGGATAAGAGGACTAGGATCATATAATACATTTGATGGAGTGATGTACCAGTACCCAGGAGCATGTCGCCTGACCCTTGCCAAAGTTATGGGATCCTCTGATCGCACACACTTCATGATTACTGTGGAAAAAGTTCCACAGGGGCCACAGGGTTTCTCTAATGTACTAAAGTTTGAGGCAGAGGGAACACAAGTTGCTATTGAGATGGCAAGTAGAAGCACTGTGAAGGTGAGTGACAAATACGTTTCTACATATAAAACAACATGAAATTAAGAGTAACATCTGTTTTTTATGTTAATGAAGTTAGACAACTAATGTTCACACACTAAATAAAGTTTGAAATCAGCATATGTTTTAGATTTTTGACTGCATGTAATGCATAATTACCAGAGCCCGGGTTTATTATTAATAACTTCCATCCCTTTAGTGCAGTAGTTAGATAACTTGTATTTTAGTGCAGCCAAACTCACTTTGCTAGCAACCTTTGAAAAATTCATTTAACTAAAACTGTAATATTCAGTGTTAATGATTGGTAGCCTGTGCAAAAATAGATGCTGATAAAGAGGAATAAATAAGGTCTTAGGTCCTAAGTGTAACTAACAATGAAACTTAGTGCGCCTCAAGTAACATATTGGTTTGGGCAGATGGAAAGATTATCCTGAGTAGACTTATCTTTCATAAGTAAAGGAGAAAAAGATTAGTAACATCTTATTAGCAATTGAATCAATGATCTTCACCTGTTGTGGTGAATAAATTATTCATACTATATCCACAGACAATTATTACATTGAAATCTTTTTTTAAGTATACGACTTGAATGTTTTTGAGGATTTCTCCACACATTTCAAGTGTTTTGCAAACCTGTGCCGAAACTTCTTAAAGTTTTTTGTTTTAATTTGTTAAAGGTTGATGGCCAACTGACCAGACTGCCATTCAGCTATGGATCCAACAGAATCCGCGTCTTCCAAAGCAGCACTCACAGTGTCATCCTTCGCACAGCCTTTGGTGTAACTCTGCAGACTGTCTGGCCTCATTTTGTCCGTGTCACTGCACCAGGTGTCTACAGTGGTTTATTAGGTGGACTTTGTGGAAACTACAATGCTGACCAGAATGACGATTTCCGTACACCCAATGGTACTCTAGTCAGTGACTCCCAGATGTTTGGGGACAGTTGGCGAGATGGCTCTCTGGCAAATCACTGTGTGGAAAGCAGACCTCATAACTCTACAACTAATTTCAATTCCAGTGAGTACTGTGGAGTTCTTACTTCACACACTGGACCATTTACATCATGCTGGGCTGCAGTGAACCCATGGCAGCAGGTAAATGCATGTGTAGAAATCCTCCAAGGCTCCAGAGATCCAGCATCAATGCTGTGTGAGGTCCTCCGAGATTATGCACTGATGTGTCAACATAACGGTGTGTCCCTGGGACAGTGGAGGAATGCAACTGGCTGTGGTAAGTTGTAGAACCACGTTTGATAGAGATGCCTTTGAAATGAACACATTCATCATTACTTCTTATTGAACTTCTTTCATTCCCCCCAGTACCAACCTGTCCATCAAACAGTCATTATGAACTCTGTGGAAGTTCATGTCCGTCTTCCTGCCCCAGCCTCTCCTTCCCCTTCACCTGTGACACTCAGTGCCAGGAGGGGTGCCAGTGTAATGATGGGTTTGTCCTCAATGGTAACCAGTGTGTGCCTCCAACATCCTGTGGATGCTTTCATGATGGACGTTATCGGCAAGCTGGAGAACAGTTCTGGGATGGAGAAGAATGTCAGAGCTTTTGCACCTGTAATGGTGTAACTGGTGTAGTCCAATGTTCCCCAAATTCATGTGGACCTCAGGAGTCCTGCCATGTTGTGGGGGGTGAGTTTGGCTGCCATCCCAACCCTCATGGCACCTGCTCTGCCTCTGGAGACCCGCACTACCTGACCTTTGATGGCAAGGCCTATGACTTCCAGGGAACCTGCCGCTATGTTCTGGCAACAGTTTGCAATAACACTGTGGACCTTCACCAGTTTTCTGTGAAAGCAAAGAATGAACCGTGGTTTGGACTGCCAGTTTCTATCACGGCTGAAGTTTTTGTTGATATCTTTGGCTATCAAGTGCGTATGTCGAGAGGCAAGAGGGGTACCGTGGAGGTAAGTCAACCTTTCACTGACAAAAGAGTGCTGCTGATTATTAAACTGTATGAAGTAGATTGGAAATTACTTTTGCAAAGTTCTTTTTAAAATGCAAAACATTTCTTCTTGGCACAACCCCATAAACTGTTAAATTCTTGAATGTATGTGTTACGGCCCGGCTTGGATGGCCACAACAAAAAATAGGGAGGATACTGCAACCAGAAACCTTTTAGGCCTACAGAGGCATTTATTAAAATCAACAACTAACTAGGGGAACAATGGGCGGCAGTCCAAGACATGATAAATCAACGCTCCCTCAGCCTGGTCCTTCCCCAGTCATGGATCCGGTTGGGCCCCACAGGTCTCAGCTCCCACAACATGTCAAGCGATCTGCGTGCGCCGACTCGGAGTCTGGATCTCGGCTAGGCCTGGATCTCCGGGTCGTCTGCGCCTGGTTCTTGCGTCGGCCAACATCTCATGAGTGGAACGGTGCTACTTATATGCAATGCAGGTGGCCACGCAATCAGAAGCGCCTCCCACAATCGAGGACCTTAATTGACAAACAATTTACCGGCCACATAGCGACTGCAGAGCAGGGGCCTACATACATACTTTATGTATGTACTTGATTGCATCAGGTACATACGTAAATGATGCAATTAATGGACATCCTCCATGAAATACATTCCTTTTCGCAGGTGAATGGAATCACAAGAAACCTGCCCGTGGTCTTCAATGCAAGCCTGTCTATTTTTGGAAGTGGATCCCAAACATTCGTCAAAGCAGACTTTGGACTGAGTGTCATGTATGATGGAAGTAGCACAGTGTCCATTTCTGTATCTCCAGACTACAGGTAGCCTATCTGCTCTTTCACAGAACTTAAGTCTCATATTATGTTCAATTTCATTTTGCTCAATTTTATGCACATTTAGGACTGTTTAAAGAGTATATCATCATTAGATGTATGTACAATCTTAAATAACAGTTTTATTGTAAAATGTACATTATATTTTGTACTTTAGTTTTGAAGATTATATTAGTTTGCTTTCTGTATGCCACCCTGCTACTGCTTAAAAACGTCCCAATTAGGGGGAAGTATATCTGATCAAAGTTGATCTTATTTGAAAAACTTTTACTTGGCTATTGTCAGAAGCTCACAACCTTAGCTTTGAATGTTGCTAACTAGCTTGGTAATAATATTCCAGAGCTTTAGCCAGCAACCTAACAAGTTTAATACATTTTACCAATGTAGCTAGCTAGTTTGCTACTGAAAATACCAATTCAAACATATTTTGTCCTATTTATTTTCAATACTTTTAGAACATTTTGTGTTTTCCTGCCTATGATTGGGTCTGTCTCATCATTATTCAGTTGTATGAAATTTGATTCAGTCTATCTCATCTTCTTCAGAGGAAACATGTGTGGACTTTGTGGAAACTTCAATGGAAATCCAAATGATGATTTCCACACTCCAAGTGGAGCATCATCCAACTCAGCAGATGCTTTTGGGGCAGCTTGGAAGGTTCCTGGGAACTACACCTGTAGTGACGGCTGTGGTTCTTCATGCGCACAATGCAACGATGACCGATCTGCCAGGGCCCAGTGTGAGGTGATCCGGGCAGCTGATGGCCCATTCAGCTTCTGCCACGAGGAGGTGGATCCAGCACCATATTTCAGTGACTGCGTCTTTGATGTCTGTGTGTCGGGAAATCAAGGCAGTGATCTCCTGTGCAGGGCTCTAGAGACATACGTCAGTGCCTGTCAGTCTGCTAATGTCCGGATCTACCCTTGGAGACAAAACACCACTTGCAGTGAGTATGGAAGGCAATGTGCTATTAAAGTAATCAATCAAACAAGTTTTTTCCTCAAAAGTATCTTGTTTTTACTTGTTTTAATCAACATGTCATCCATTTTTCCCTCACCTGTAAAGGAATGGTCTGCCCAGCCAACAGCCATTATGAGCTGTGTGGAACAGACTGTGGCAACACCTGTGCCAGCAGCATTGATGCTGCCTGTGACCATGTTTGCTCTGAGGGATGTTTTTGTAATGAAGGGTTTTCCAGGAGTGGAACAAGCTGTGTCCCTGTGGAGAGCTGTGGCTGTCAGCATGGTGGCTTCTACTTCAATGTAGGTCATTTCATTTCACTTTATTCTTCATCAAGTTAGCTCTGAAGGTTGAAGTCCTAAAAACACTTCTGTGAGGTGTTGACATATTGAAGGTAATGTGATTTGTTGCATTTCAAGGCAACAACTTAAATATAATGACTTCTGGTTTGACATAACAAAATAAAGAATCAGCCAAAATATCAAGAAGAGATCTGTGGAACTCCACAAATCTATTTCATCCTTGGATACAATTTTTACTCATTTGAAAGCATCAAGTTCTTTCACTTTCACTGTATTTTGGTAAATTAACAAATATTGTTCAAACTAGTGTCCATTTATAAACATTATAGGCATGTCTAGCAATTGTACTCTTCAGAAATTTTCTGAAGCAGCCATTAATACAACATTAACATAAAAGACAAGCTATAGTTTTCCAAGAAATACAACATTGAAGAGACTGATGCACTTCACCAAATAGCATGGCATAATGTCGAACAACAGTAATTTTTTATTAGTTGCAAATCAGTGTGCACATTTATGAGTCTAATTGGGTGAATGTTGCCATGTTTTAAAATGTTTTGAGTTGCGTCTATGACTAGAAAAGCGCTAAATTTCAGTCCATTTCCATTCATTTTTGGGAAGTAGTGGCAGTAGTGAATTTATCTTAATTGCCCTGTAACTATTTGGGTGTTACGTGCTTCAGAGTTACATTTGAGAATAAGTCATAGAGATCATGTAACACACTGGCACTCAGTTTGGAAATTTCTCGGGCTGCACAGAGGGACCATTGGTAGCACTGTTGCTTTGCAGCATGAAGATCCAGGGTTCAAATCCTGGCCTGGGGTCTTTCTGTATGGAGTTTGAATGTTATCCATGTGCATGTATGGGTTCTCTCCAGGTACTCTGGCTTCCTCCACAGGGCAAAAACAGGACTGTTTATCTCTAAATTCTCATTAGGTGTCAGTGTGTGCAGGAGGAGTTGTTTCTCCTGTCTGTCTCTGTGTTACCCTGCAATGGACTGGGATCAATGTGACCCTGCCGGACAATGAACAGAGTAAAAAACCATAGGTTAGAAGGGCTTCAAGTCCTAAGAGTGGCAATAAGGTTTAAGAGTGTCTTTATGGGGATTTTTGACATATCATCCATGTCTTTACAGACATTACTTTGTGCTCTGGTGCACAGTCATGTTGGAAGAGGCTCCAAACTGTTCCCACAAAGTTGGGAGCAGGGAATTGTCCAAAATGTCTTGGTATGCTGAAGCTTTCAGAGTACCTTTCACTGGAACTAAGGGGTGGAGCCCAGCTCCTGAAAAACTACCCCACGCCATAATTTTCCCTCCACCAAACTTTACACTTGGCACAATGTAGTCAGACAAGTATTATTCTCCTGGCAACCGCTAAACACAGACTGATCCATCAGATTGTGGTGAACAAATACTTTTGGCAGTGTAGTGTACTTTAAATCTGACAAATGAGCCTTATTAGAACACATATTCTAATTTATGCAATATGACTTCACCATCTGTCCGTCGGTCCGTCCATCCCCTTTACACACTTATCCCTAGTAGGGTCACCAAGGCTGCTGGTGCCTATCTCCAGTGGTCAACAGGTGAGAACTGGGGTACACCCTGGACAGATCACCAGTCCATGGCAAGGGGATGACTGCACTAATGTTGTCTAATGATTTTTATGATACAAGTAATACAACCAATTGTGCCATCTTACCTCAAGCTTAATGTCTTCTTAATGTTGTCAGAAAGCCTGATATTTAAACTTTTCTCTTACCTTGCAGGCTGCTGAGTCCTTCTGGACAGACGGCTGCTCCCAACAGTGTGAATGTCGTGCACCCAATGTCCTGATCTGCAGTCACTCATCATGCACTCCTACACAAGAGTGCACCATCAAAGAGGGGCAGCTAGGCTGTTATGACACCATGTCTACCTGTACTGTATGGGGTGACCCACACTACATCACCTTCGATGGAGCCCTAGCTCATTTTCAGGGATCATGCTCTTATGTCATCACTGAGAGTTTGAACCACAGCAACAATGAAACTCAGTACAAAGTCGTGGCCACCAACAAGCACAGAGGAAACAACTTTGTGTCTTTCGTGTCATCAGTTGATATATTCCTCTCAAATCATCCAGAGAGTGTTCAAGTCAGACTCGGACCAAACAAGAGAGTCAAGGTAAACTTTATTTTAAATTAAGGATAAGAAAACAAGTTTTTGTTTTAAAATCTTTGTTTTACTCTATGAACTCTCATCATAACAGGTAAATGGAGGTGAGGTTTCTCTTCCCACCACTGTAGGAACTTTTGGTCAGGTGATGAGGCAGGGAAGTTACATAGTGTTTGATGCTGCTGATGTCGTAGTCCAGTTTGATGGCTCTAGTACTTTACTGGTCAGGATGGGCCGCAACTACCAGAACAGAGTCAGTGGAATGTGTGGGAACTTCAATGGTGATCCCAATGATGACAAAGTTTTGCCCAATGGTACATTGGCGGAAAACGACAACCAGTTTGGCCACAGCTGGAAATCAGAGACAAGCCAAGAAGGGTGATTACAGTTACCCTAAAAGTCTCAACAATTGCAAACATTTCTACAAAAATTTCTCTAAATTTTCTATATCCAAAAACTTTTCTAGATGTGGATCCACTGATGAGAGAAGTGGTGATGGACTAAGTGACTGCCGCTTCATAGAAGAATACACAGAACTCTGCAGAGTCATCACCAACACCAGTGGCCCATTCAGTTCTTGTCACCTGCATTCAAACCCCCAACCATTTTTCACTTCCTGTGTTTATGATCTCTGCCTCTACACGCCAGCCAATGGCATGCTGTGTTCTGCTGTCTCTGCTTATGAGAAAACCTGCACCAATTTGGGCCTTAGCATCCCCAACTGGCGTTCTCCTTTGCATTGTGGTATGCTTGTTTTGCTCAATAAACTATCACAACAATGAGTTATTAATTGATTTTATGCAATGTTTGTTTTGAAACTTTCTTGGCCTTTTCTGATGTATTTGATTCAGCTGAGACTGACCCCTGTGAACAGCTGGACTGTGCAGAGTATGAGTGGTGTGGTAAGAAAAATGGTGTGTATGGCTGCTTCTGTGACGAGCAATATCATCGACCCAACAATGAGAGCTACGGTAAGTGCAACACCTTTTCATATGAAGAACTGTAATGATAGTCACGTTCCAAACATGATTTGTTCACTGGTGCTTTACTGTTGGTGTTCATGTTTGAAGCATAATCTTAGTTTTACTGCATCAGTTGGTTTAGTTGGTCACAAAACCTCAAAATATGTTTCTCTCTCTGGTAAGCAGACTCAAACATTGAATGCTCCAGCAGTTCTGGCACCATGTCAGTATCTCGCTGCCAGCTGTTTGAAGCGGGCTTCCCCTCCAGTGCTCTCCATCTCCAAGACAGCTCTTGCAACGGGACTCTCCAGGACGGACGACTCATCTTCCATTTTGACAATGACGACCATCTGTGTGGGACAGCTCTTAGGGTAACCTTCATGAATTGGAACATCTTCTTTAAAAACTTCCAGTATGTTACTTAACTTGATTCATAGCATTCTGTCATTTCACTGTTTAGAGCAATGGAACTCACTTCATGTATGAGAACACTATTCAAGGGCATGTGGATCCTCATGAAGGTTTGATCAGCCGTGAGAGGAATCTTCATCTGGATTTCTGCTGTGTTTACCCTCTGGCTCAGGCTCTGTCAATGGCTGTGGGCATCAACCCTGTGGAGAGGTGATCATACGATTTTCTCCCTGTGGTTCCTTTGACCATTATGTCCAGTTCTACTTCTATATCTTAATCAATTGTTCATTATCTATAATTGAATCCTCTAAACAAATTAGACTAGTTTAGCCAGCCTATCAGATGTATTTAACTGGTTGGTCACCTTAAATGTTTCTTCTGCAGCATTTTGAGGAAGAAGCTTCCTGTTGGCACTGGATCGTATAGTGTGAGGATGATCCCCTATGAGGATGAAGGCTTCCACTTCCCCTTGAGCACTAATGGAAACATAGAACTGGATCTTGATGAAATGTTTTACTTAGAGGTGCGAACAGAAGGGGTGGATCAGAGCCAATTTGCCACAGTTCTGGACTCTTGTTGGGCCACGCCAGTCAACCAAGCAAACTACCCTGTCCGCTGGGATCTCATTGCTTCGCAGTAAGTGACACCATCTTGTTGACTTCATAATTTAATTCACGGTCTTCTTGCTGTCAGTCTTACTGATGCATCTGCTTCACAGGTGTCCTAATCCAGATGATGGAACAGTAGAGGTGATTCAGAACGGTGTCTCCACTGTGTCTCGTTTCTCATTCAGGATGTTCACCTTCACCAACCACACACAGATTTACTTGCACTGCAATGTCCACTTGTGTCTTTTGAGAAACAACAACTGCAGAGCTGTAAGTTTTATTGTGTGTTTGTGGTACAGTTCTATCATGTATGATTAAGTTGTAAACTTCCAGAAGCCTCTAATATTGTTGTGTTATTTTTTTTACAGCACTGTTATCTGGTTCACCACACCCAATTCAGGAGGGATGCATCTTATCATGACTCTGCAGCTCTGTCAATTGGACCACTGGTACTCGGGGCACAACCAAACACTGGTAAAATTCTGTTATTCTATTGATTTGTAAACAGACAGCTATTATTTGACAAAACAATATGATTGTTTGACAAAATTTATTCACCTCTCTTTTTTACACAGGTGGACTAATCCAAAGAAACGGTGCTTCAAGTCATCTGACTTCAGTTGTTTCCCTGATTGTCAGTTTGCTGATGACCAGAATTCTGGTCAAATGAGATGAAAGAATAATCACACTTTAAAATCTATTCAAATGATGTCACCTATGATTTATGTTGGTAAAAGGTGTTTTCTGGGTTTTCGTTGGTACTCGTAATTAGGCAAGAAAAAGAAGTATTTTTTTTTTTTAAATCTGGAGCACCGTTGTGCTTTAGACCATTTGTGGGATTAATGTAATGTTCAGGTTTTTGTTTCTTCTGTGGATTTGTTTTAATCATTAATTGCTGCTAACACCATTGATTGTAAAATACATACATATAAATAAATAAAGTGGTATATATGTACTCAATTTCAGAAGGGATTAATAAAGAATTTAAATTAATTTGGTCATTGTCCTTTCATGCTTTATGCTGTTGATAAAAGCCTGTTGACTTGTTCTGTGTTATATTTTACTGTCAAGAATCTTAATTTGTTTTTATGGGACAGTTTATGACCTGTCTGCAAACAATATATTATGAAGTTAAGATATTGCGGGAATATAATCAATGCCCAGGCTCACCCAAAGCTAAAGGACGTTGAAAAACAGACCAGCGTACTTTAGCGCAATGCAACAACCTTTCTGCTAATTCCTCAACTGCTGAGAGGAAACTCAAACTCCATTGCATGCTATATTGCAAAGGATATTTGTTTACACTGTTAGGAGTGTAAAATACGTGACATTTTAAAAAAGAACATTTGTAATCTGAGGTAAAGTATGCAGAGGAAGTGGGTTTTATAATTTTGGGAATGGAACTCCAAAGGCTGGTGATTCTAGGTATTTGTTGAGATGAGCTAAGAGATTGAAAATGGCTTCAATGATTTCTGGAAGTGTTTCCTGTTGACCGAAGAGCTCAGTCAGTCCATTAGGGAAAGAGGGGAAGGTGGGTGGTCGTCATGGGCTGGAGTTTGCTACTGATCTTCTGTCCTTCACAGATACAAACACTGCAAAGTTTGTCCAATTATCCAACTTTTTTTTTTTTAGCCTTTTCTAAATTACCTTTTAAATGAGCCTGCTAACATTTCATACACAACAAATGGTAACATTTACCATAGAGTGTGAGAAATGATTTTTGGTTTCATGTTGAATCATTTTTCTGCTTAATATTGGATTTTGCCTGTTAGTTCATAAAGTTTGCTGTATTTTAGCCTCATTTGTAATTAAACATGATGTTTCTCCCTAAAATCTTTAATAGCAGACATAATTATTATATTGTATAGGTTTCCCATGTTAAAACTCAGTGGGCAGGTTAAGATCTGCTCTTCAGCCACTAGATGGCGGTAGAGCAAAGCCAAAGTGACATAAAAATAAGCAGCACACGTATCCAAAATCCAGTCCCTGGGAATGAATAATAAAAAAAAAAACATGTTATTTATGCAGTATGTCTGTCTTGCTTAATCTAGGTAGCTAACTATCAGTGCATCACCAGGGGACCAACTTTAGTTCCTATAACCACATACTAACAAAATCTAAAGTTTTAGCCGCCAAACTGGTTGCGTTGACACAATTAGCCTCAAACATCTACAGGGTCCGTAACAGATAATTAAGATCCAAATGGCAACATTGGACATGAAATGTTGAGTAAAACACCATTCGTATATGTAAATTATTTCTTGGAACACAAAATGGAGAGAAAGTGACAGGTAACAGAGTAAGAAGCCTCATGATTTATCGGCATGAACACAGAAAGGAGCACAACACTAAACACACTGGCATTTTAGTCAAATGTGACAGCACAGATGTGCAAAAGTAATCAAGATGAATAAAAATTTAATGAACTATGTCATGAGCCTTTTGGAACTCGAGTAATATCTAAAAATAAAAACATCTAAATATAAACTACATCTGACCTTCTCTCTGTGCTACCAATATTTCAGTAGAAAAACATTTTGGGGAGTGAAATATCGAATAACCTTGTACAAATACCTGCTTGGTTTATAACTGCAGTACATGTCTTTTTTTCAGCAGGTTATAATCCTACCTCAGCTGAGAAAACTTTGTATTATTGTCCTGCTGCTGCCTCTGGTCTAATGTCTCCTCCTTGACTCTTTGCTTTTTTTGTGACAATAAAGATTTCTTCTACATAATGTGGAAAGCAAATGAAGTAAATTTTTTGTATCAGCCTTCCAGACCTCTCATGTCTTTTGGTTCTGGTACTGCTCAGCTCTGCATCCCCAGAACCAGAACCAAACATGTAGAAGTAGCATTCAGCTTCTATGCACCACAAATTTTCAGAAAACTGCAAAACAGCTGAAACACTGAGTTCCTTTAAATCAAGACTGTTTAGAGATGCTTTTGATTAGTAGTAACTAGAACATTGATCAACATATTTGTTGTGTATTTTCTTGATGATTTTGATGATGGCATTTGACAAAATGTAGTTGATAACTGTCTGATGGTTTTACTTTCACTTCACTTTGAACTGAAGTGAAAGTAAAACCATGTTGCTGAAATGTGTCACACAAATAAACTTGACTTGTGGTTCTGTTATTATAACATTTTTTAGTGCCTGACCCAGATTAGATTTACCTTTGCTTTCGTTTCCCTTAAAGTTTTCTGGCACAGATTCAACATGGTGTAGAGACATCAGTCCATATTAAAATGATGTTTTCTCACAATTGCTGCGGATTTGTCTCACTCACAGACAAGATAAGAATCTCACATTGCACCACATGCCATCCGTGCTCTTTTGGGTTGAAGTCAGGCAAATGTGGAGTTCAGGGGAAAAAAGAGAAACCCATTGTGATGTTCAAGGAACTAACTGGAAATTAATGATAAAACAGACATTTCTCTCACTAACCACCAATCAGGCAAATATTAATAATCTAATTATATGCATTGGTACTGTTGAAAATGGACTAATTAATATAACAGTGTGTATAGCACTTTAAGAGCTCAGGAAGCCGCCTGAGTAATGTTTGCTGTGATTGGTTCTGAGTAATCTCAAGCTGCCAATGAGAGCGCATGTTCAGTGTTAGACAAGCAGAAAGTTGAAGAAGTTGGAGATGTTCAGAGCTGTTGTACAAGAGACTGAGAGCGTGTAAATAGTGATGGGTAAATGAGGCGTCATGTATCGTTTCGGCCCATAGCAAAACTGTATTGATGCTGCGTCACTGAATACTGACACCTGCTGGACATTAAAAATCCCTACAGGCAACGTAGTTAGACTGTTTTGATGACCTGGTCTATACAATAAGATTTAAGTCATTGTATTTTGTTGTATATTATATATTGTATTATGTCATATCTTCAGTTAAATTCAAAATATATTTGATATTCTTTGATACAGTCAATAAATAATGTGAACATGAACCAAGTGATGAAAATGAAAGTGAACGTGTTTGGAATGAGGATGCGTGTGGACTGTTATTTTTTTCTTTCCTTTTTCCCCCCCCACAAATGTTCATTCTAAAAAATAAGTTTTTCCAACATTTCGAAATTTAGCCTGTTCCGGGTTTTTTTGACACAACTTCTCCTGCTGTAGAAAAAAATTAAGTAAACAATACATTTATATGAAATAGTTTATAAAAATAAACTGAGTAATTTGTAGAATGGCTGAATACCTGAGTTTATCCAGGTGTCTCTGCGACTTCATTCTATATTGTTCATATAAATGTAATTTTTTCTTTTATATTTATTTTGTACGCAGATCTTTATGGATGTGTTTTGCTGGAAATGTCTTTTTTTATTTATTTATAGCGGGGTTGTCTTTATTTTCCTTTTTTCTGTCTAAAGATTTTTATTTATTGAGGGTAATTTAAGAATAAAATTATGAAATGTATAATTTAAAAGGAGAAACATATGCAACACTTAACGTGCAGAATATAATATGAAAGTAATCTAAGTCAGTTTCAGCTGAATTTGGATTCAGATCGAGTAGAAACTGAAACGAACCGGATGGAACAACAACGAAGTGAGAACCAATAACTTATTTTCTGATGTAAGATCAAAATGGTCCCAAACTACAAAACCTTTCGTTTGCCTTGAGGCTCCATAGTTGACCCTGTACCGTAAAAAATCAAGAATTATTTTTGGCAAATGCATCCAAATGCACCCCGCTGACTGATTCGCTTCCTTATAAACAGTTTGGCGCGTCAGTGTCATTTCGAAACCGTTCCTGTATCTGTCACATGATTTACTGAAAGCAAAAGGAGAACCGACACGAGGGTTTTGTCTATGGGCTTGATGGATGCGCCGACGCATCGGTGTTGCGGGACCCATCACTACGTGTAAATGAATGACAGTAAGTCTTATCGGTATTCTTGCAGCATTTGTATACATGTGCAGTTTAATATATTACAATATAAAGAGTTAAGATTGTGATATTGTGCTTTGTGGTTTGTTTGTGGTCTTTTTCTGCCATCTGGTGGACAAATTAGAAATAACCGTTTGTAGCGAGAGGAAATAATGGCTTTCATTTTGTTGTCTTTTGTGTTTTGTGTTGCAAAATGAATCCAATAAAACAGCCAAATTTATGGTTACAAACCTCTAGGCCAGTGGTTCTCAAATGGGGGTACGCGTACCCCTGGGGGCACGTGGAGGTACTGCAGGGGGTACGTGAAGCTTTTCAAAATATCTTTAAAAAATCAGTAGGCTCCTCATAATAAGTCTTGGGAAAAATTATTTTGTAAAAAGTTCAATAAAATATAAATGTGTGTTCATGCACTGAATTTTATATTCAGTATTTACAGGGTATTTACAGCACTGTACCTCTTTTTTATTCCAAAAATGTTTTGCCCGTGTCAGGGGGTACTTGACTAAAAATATATTTTTAAGGGGGTACATCACTGAAAAAAGTTTGAGAACCACTGCTCTAGGCTAAGAGCTAACCGTCCTGCCCAAACTGTGATGAATATGAGGGAGTAGCTGTATTGCATTCTTTCCCAACAGCTTGCTGGGAAAAAAAGAATATTGGGCTGTGTGCCAGCAGTCATTGTATAAAGACGAGCTACAGCCTGAAGTTGTCACTTGAGATGTTTTCACACCAGGGAGGCACTTACACAAGGTAAAAGATGTATTTTCTTTGGTTTGTTTTGCAATAAATACAATTCTATCTAACATTTTGTTGCAGGAAGCAAAGTTGATTTCATAAATGTTTTAATTTACTGTGGGTAAAAAAACATTGTTTTGTCCAGAAAATCTGATGGATGTCTCGATCAATATATATTCAGATTTTGCAATAATCCATTTCCTTTTGTATCTTTAAATCAGGGTTGATTTTTGCAAAATGGCAGGTAAAATCATACTTCTTGTGCTGCTTCTGTCAGCTATAGGTAAGTACTTACTGAAGTCAATATTTAATGAATGCATCTATGTTAATTTATACAGTGATGTAAAACCTTTAAGTCAGTGGTGTCAATCTCATTTACATTTTGTTCCATATCAAAATGATGTTCTGAAGAGCCAGTTGTGCCAGCATGTATTGATAAAACCCATTAACAAATTATTTAAAGTGTTAATTCAGAGCTTTCTCTGCATTTAATAAGTATCTCTTAAAATTAAATAGTTATCATCTTTCCACATTGATTAGTCCCTCCAAATATTATAATATTTGCAAGAAAATTTGCCATATTTGCACTTATGAATTATGGTAAATATGACTTTCTGTTGTTCTCAAGTGGCATCAGAGACTACAACTTGAGATCAAGTAATGCTGAGGCAGCAGTATTGTAAAAGTAAGAAATTCCTCTCCCTCGGATGGGAATTAGAAGTAACTTAAACCCAATGGGTCTGACCATTTCTGTGTAAAATTTGCAATGAACTCAAAATTGTGCATCAGCACATAGAAAAACGGCATGTGGGCGTTCCGGCGTGGGTTAAGGGGTTAACTAAGACAGGCTCTTTCAACAGTACTAACTATGTGTATTTAACATTATTTAGAAAAGTTTTCCACTTTACTTTCTCTGCTGTAATGGCATCAGCAATCTCCTTCATTATGGCAGTTAAACATCTGACTCTTCATTCAACACTACATTACCCATGACGGACTTGTTTCATTCTCTTCCTGGTCAGGAAAAGCAGCAGGTCCTTCAGATCTGCTGCTGGGTGATGACTGTGACTTCTCTGAATTAGGTAGGTCATACTTAATATTTCCCCTTACCTGAAATAGAGTGGAACAAGTAGGACCAATAAAAAAGATTTCATTAAGTTTTATTACACAGCAAATGCTTTAAAAACAGAGTTATTAATAATTCCCTTTACATCAAGTAAAAAGTGGAAAAAGTAGGACCATTTATAAAGATGCCATTAAGTATTATTACATTGTATAATGCTTTAATAACAGTCATTATTATTAACACTTATGTCAAGTAAAGTGGAACGAGTAAGGCCTGTTATAAAGCTGTCAGATGCTTTAAGACACATTCATTAATATTAAGTCTTACCAGTTTTACGGTGAAAACAATCAAACAAGATTGGGTAGTTGATTCCGCAACATTTAATTAAAGATCTGCAACACAAAATAGTTCAGTTTAGTGAACGACGGTGCTCATATATATCCGTCTTAGCAACAGTCATTTCTGTCTGATAATGCTGTTAAATGTCCATTCCTTCATTTAACACTACATTACCCATGATGCACCTGTTTGTTTCTTCTCCCTGTCAGGTTCTTCAGAAATGCTACTGGTGGATAACTATCCATCCTCTGGATCAGGTAGGTCATGCTCATATTCTGAGCTTTTTCAATCTTCAAAGGATGTTTCAGCCAAGTTTTAAACAGTCAAATGTTATTAGGGTTTATTTAGTAAAATAGCAAAACATTTGCTTATTTTATAACATATTTCAGTGACTTTTTCTCCTGTGGTCTGTTTAAAAACTATGCTCTTGGATCAACAGAGCCCTCCAGTACTGTCAGCAGCAGAAACCCCCCACAGCAACTTTATACCTTTGGGGGAAACAGAGACTAAATTTGCTTTGCACTGTCCCCATGTGATGACACAATGACACAGTGTGACCCAATTAAATATTAGATTTTTGATTAATATTGGTTGTTGCTACGTTGTTGTACAGTGCTTTAAGTTCTTGTTCTATGTGCCCCTTTTTTAACTTCGAGCCTCCACCCCTCCAAAGGTCGTTGACCCCTGGTTTAAGCATTGCCAAACAAAAAAAAGTCATATTTATTGACCTTATTTCTCTTAACTTCCTCTTCAATGAAATCTGGGTTTTTTCATAGCTGGAGTGACAACTCAGGATCAAGATAAGCATAATGTTTAGACCTATTCACTGACGTTACTTCTATAATACTTTTGTCCCTTTTTCGCTTTTATTAATTGGTTAATTGATAAATAAGAGTACTTACACATTACATGGGAATATTATATCATTCCAACTGGAGTAACGATATAAGTTTCCCCAACTGCAGTGTGAAGTGGTGAGGCAAATCAACGGATAAACAGGACAGGATGTTGGCGCAGCTGCGTCTAAGGAGGAGCAGGGGGCTGGCAGAGGGCTCGGAAGGGGTTCTGGGAGGCGGAGACTCGGAGGGGCCACTGTGAGGCGACAAGGAATCCCTGGGGGGTGACAAGGAGGCACTAGGGCGTGTTGAGGGACCACTTGAGGGCTCAGGAGGATTACAGGGAGAGGGAGAGCACCCACTTACAGGGGCGGAGAACCCACTTACAGACCCCTGGTCTAGACCTTTCCACACACATCAAACAGGTCTTATTGTTTTTAAATTAGTTATCGTAGTGTGATGTTCACGAAAATCTCTGTTTTTCATTTTTAGCATGATGTTATCCACAAAAAGAGTCTAATTTAATCAGGTGATCTCTCTTGTACTTTTTAGGACCCCTCTACCCAGTTGATGGAACAATGAGATCTGGAACAGATGATGAGAGCTCACCTCCCATTAAACTCCTACAAACCTTTAACTATTTTGGGCAGTCTTACTCTCAGATTTACGTATGTTACCAGACTGCTTCTTCTAATCACTTTCCTTCTTACTGTAATCATCATGACAAAATTTTAAAAGTCTATAAATAGTGAAACCCAATTTATGTATTTTTTTTCAGGTGAACGACAACGGACATCTGACCTTTGATGCACCATGGTCAAATTATACTCCTCAACAATTTCCAATGAATGGAACCAGAGACATCATTGCTCCGTTCTGGGCTGATTTAGACAACAGAGACAATGGTAATATCTACTATGTTCAGAACACCAGCGGCTCTCTTGTCCAACGAGTTACACAGGACATCAATAGATACTTCCCAGGTCTTAACTTTCAGGCCAACTGGATCTTCATAGCAACATGGCATGAAGTTGCCTATTATCCAAAAAGTGGGACAGTAAGTGATATGTTCTAACAGCTGCAACCTATTTAATGTATAAATAGAATAACTTTAGCTAATCTTTAAATTTATTCTCAATAAATATATTTGTTTTCCCCAGCAAACAACCCTTCAGGCAGTCTTGACTACCAATGGCCATTATTCATTTGTACTGATGAATTATGGGTCAATAGCCTCCACATCAAAGTCTGTACAGGTTAGATGTTCAGATGAATGTATACTATAATTATATGTTTTATTTGCTTTCTCTTGATTCCAGCAAATGTACAGTTATCTGAAATATCAATTACATTATTTATCTGTTCACATGTCATATCTAGGGTGGATGTGACACAATCAGTTCCTCTCACCACTTCACCATCCCTGGATCATTCTCCACAAACGCAACTGGACCTAACTCAACTTTTCGTCTTGGCAGTAATGTCAATGTACCTGGTCGATGGGCCTTCCGTGTCGATCATGGATCAATAGACTGCAATTTCAGTGGTAAGAACACAAAGTCACCAAAGGAACTTCTTTATAATAATGAGTACATGTACCAGAGAAATAAAGAACAATAGTCTGTATCTCATGGGAGAGTAGGGCTAATGAACGTGCACCGAACTCTAAACAGTTCTCCAGGTTCATTTTTCCTCTTTATACCCATCTGTCATGAACTGCAATGTGAAGTGGTGAGGCAGACGTAGAGGACCCAGTAACTGAGAGAAATTATGATGATTTAATGAAAAAATGTACAAATAATCCAAAATTCCAGGCAGCACAGGATGAGCAGAAAGGCTAAGACTAACACCATCAGGTAGCAACTGGCAATAATCCAAACAATACTCGACAGGGCGAGACAGAATCAACAAGGATCCAACAAAGACACAGAAACACAGGTGGCATTAAATACACAGAGGGTAATCACGGAATTAGACACACCTGGGAACAATCAAGGGGTAGACAGGACAACACGGAAACTCAAAAGACACAGAAACCCCAAATAAACACACAGAAAAACTCAAATCAACACAGAGAAAACAAAATCCTTACACCATCATTTGCCAGATCTTCCAAACTGCAATGTTAGAAACATTACAAATGAATTCAAACTGAAGTTATTTCAACATTATTGCAGTTTACAGGATATGATCAAAAATAATTAAATGACTCTTCTTCCATTTTTATTTGAAGGTCAACCTGTTCAACTTGGTGACTCTTTCTGGAGTGACAGCACCTGTGCACAGAAATGCATCTGCACCACAGCAGGGCTGCAATGCTCCAACAATCCCTGCTCCTTCTCCCAAATCTGTCGGCCAGCTGCCTTTCAGTACTCCTGTCAGACAGTGCAAAGACAAACCTGCACCGTCAGTGGAGATCCACATTACTACACCTTCGATAACTCAGTGTTTCACTTTCAAGGCACATGCACTTACGTTCTGTCAGAGCAGTGTCAGAACGGACTGCCCTACTACAGAGTGGAGGGGAAGAACGGGCATCAGGGCAGCACTCATGTTTCATGGACAGTACTGGTCAAAGTCTTTGTTTATGATGAAAATATCGAGCTGGTTAAAGGACATCAAAGTCAGGCCAAGGTAACAGGACCCTCTTACGTTCTGTAACATAGACCCTGCATTTTGTGTTTTGTTTATATTTGTAATTTTTGTTGCCATCCTTACAGGTCAATGGAAGCTTTGTATCAACTCCATTTTTCCTCAGAAACGGCTCTATCCAGGTTTATCAGTCAGGTTTCTCTGTGATCATCAGCACTGACTTTGGCCTGATGGTTTCTTATGACAGGTTTTTATATGTCCGAATCAGTTTGCCCTACAATTACCAAAATAGCACATGTGGGCTCTGTGGAAACTTCAACAATAACCCTGGAGATGACTTTCGAACCCGTCAGGGTGAAGTGGTGAGCTCTGATGTGGTTTTTGCCAACAGCTGGAAAATATCTGGAGATGATGAGCCTGGCTGTGATCCTCATTGTTCAGGTCTGGCCTGTGCTGGCTGCACAGCAGCTCAGACAGCACTGTACAGAAACTCTGCCCACTGTGGTATTCTTGAGAACAGCACAGGACCGTTTGCTGCATGCCATCAACAATTTCCTCCAGGATTTTTTGTGGATAGTTGTGTGTATGATCTCTGTGTCAGTGGAGGGTATCAACCCATTCTGTGCCAAGCCCTAAATGTCTACTCAAGTCAGTGTCAACAAAATGGGATCCAGCCACAAAGCTGGCGGCGTTCTGGCTTCTGTGGTATGTCTGCCAGTCAGTCACAATTATTTTGAAATATAAGTGATGTTAAATATTGAGAGTTTGAGAATAAATGTTTCTTGTGTTTAGAAATCCCCTGCCCAGCCAATAGCCACTATGAGGCCCAGGGTACAGGATGTCCATCTACATGTGTCAACCCGAATTCCACCAACAACTGCCCCCTCCCGAATCAAGAGAGCTGTGTCTGCAATTCAGGCTACCTCCTGAGTGGAGGGGTCTGTGTCCCTCCGGCTGACTGTGGCTGCAGCTTTGAGGGTCACTACTACCACTCAGGAGAAACTGTCATACTGGATGCAGACTGTGGGAGGCGCTGTACATGTAGCTATGGCTCCATGACTTGCAGCTCTCACAGCTGTGGCCAACATGAGTCCTGCAGGGTGGAGGATGGAGTAAGAGGTTGCAGACCAAACAGCTTTGCAACATGTTGGATAAGAGGACCAGGATCATATCATACATTTGATGGAGTGATGTACCAGTACCCAGGAGCATGTCGCCTGACCCTTGCCAAAGTTATGGGATCATCTGATCACTCGCACTTCTTGGTCACTGTGGAAAAAGTTCCACAGGGGTCTCAGGGTTTCTCCAATGTCCTAAAGTTTGAGGCAGAGGGAACACAAGTTGCTATCGAGATGGCCAGTAGTAGCACTGTTAAGGTGAGTGACAAATAATTTTCTACAGAATAAGTAAATAACATAAAATGAAATGGAACTTCAGTTTTGTTTGAACAGTATTACGGAAAACTAGAAAATTCCTGCAGAAATTTAACCGGGGCCTGCCAAAGTATGACCTTTGGTTTGGACCCAGCGTTCTGATGCTAAAAATTAGCATCAATGCTAAAGAAAGCTGCAATATAATCAATAGCATGTGGAGAATCACAAGAATGTTAACTAACCTGGATGTGCACTATTAAGTATGTTAAAATTATTGAATCAACTAAAATTAGCCAAAATGGTAATGGTATTCATGCTAATGGTAACATGAATACTGTCAGTAGCATGTGGGGCATCACTAGCATGTTGTCTGCAATTGACTGTCTCCATTCAGTATACTAAACATGGCTAATATGTAAGAAAAATAGCTAATAGTGTAATTAAGGTAAAAGGATAATGCTAATGCAATGCTGCGCAAGAGAGTGCCCTAACCTGAGAGAAAAAGATAATGCAAGCTTATATTATTGCACTGCCATAGGCGGTGCACTAACCTGAGGGGAATATTGAGGCTAGTCCTATCCAGCAGCCAATCCCCTCCTGTGTTCTGTTGCTATGGTTATCAATCCTCTGTTACTGTCGTGTGTGTGTGAGACAGAGAGGAGGAGAAAAAATTCTATCTTTGTGAGACACCCAGTCAGTTTTTATGAAAAAAGCAGTCCGAACTACTCCTTCCCGTTCGGGAACTGTGATACATATTCGAAAACCGTTTGAAGCGTATCAGAGGGCTATTTGTCGTCTCCGATAGTACCGCGATTCATATCTCTACCTCACTCACAGTAATAACAGTGATGAGAGACAGATGGTGTGTGCGGAGGTCTGAAATTTTTCAGAAAAGTATGAAAATTAATGGCTGAGAGCATCAGTTACCCTGGCGAGTGATTTTGCTCTGAAGCACCTTGACAGAAAACTGTAAGCCCTAGCGGAATTTTGAAAACATTTTACCGGAGCAGGTATGCATATCAATGTCATGACCGAGTTTGATATCGATATTTGTGGGCATGACGGCGATTTCAAAATGCATGGAATTGCATGGAGGCAAGTCAGTCACTGACCCCAACACAGGCCCCAACTAATGTTTTCACACACTAAGCAAATGTCAAAATAGCATAACTTTAAGATTTTGGTCTGCACACATTATAACCAGGACTTGGGATTATCATAATTTCCACAATGTGAATTTAATTGTTTGCATTTTAGTACAGCCAGATTCAAAGGTTTGCTGCAGTAATACATATTTCAGATTTTGCTACCAATTTTGGGAAAGGCTTTTGACCAAAGTTGGAAGATTAACATTTAATGATGGTTAACATGTGCAAAAAAACAAACAAAAAACTCTGAAAATAAATACTTCTAAGGAGGGGTGAATATGGTGTTAGATCTTGGTGTAACTATGTTTGTAAAACGTCTTTTTAAAACATTATTTACATATTACATGTTCGATTACTCTGTGGACTGATCTTCAACCTTTGTTTGATCAGAATAATTTTCTCAAGTGATAATAAAGGCAAAATTTGATGACTTCATGCTTTTTGAAATACTTTGAATGTCCACACCAAAACCTTTTTACATATTTTGAAAATTTTCTTAAAGGTTGATGGCCAACTGACCAGACTGCCATTCAGCTCTGGATCCAACAGAATCCACATCTTCCAAAGCAGCACTCACAGTGTCATACTTCGCACAGCCTTTGGTGTAACTCTGCAGACTGTCTGGCCTAATTTAGTGCGTGTCACTGCACCAGGTGTCTACAGTGGTTTATTAGGTGGACTTTGTGGAAACTACAATGCTGACCAGAATGACGATTTCCGTACACCCAATGGTACTCTAGTCAGTGACTCCCAGATGTTTGGGGACAGTTGGCGAGATGGCTCCCTGGCAGATCACTGTGTGGAAAACAGACCTCGTAATTCTGCAATCAATTTCAGTTCCAGTGAGTACTGTGGAGTTCTTACTTCACACATTGGACCATTTAGATCATGCTGGGCTGCAGTGAACCCATGGCAGCAGGTAAATGCATGTGTAGAAATCCTCCAAGGCTCCAGAGATCCAGCATCAACGCTGTGTGAGGTCCTCCGAGATTATGCACTGATGTGTCAACATAATGGTGTATCCCTGGGACAGTGGAGGAATGCAGCTGGCTGTGGTAAGTACTAGAACCACATTTGATAGAGATGCCTTTGAAATGAATATATTAACAATCACCTTTTATTTCTTTCCCCTTTTGCACCCCCAACAGAACTAACCTGTCCACCAAACAGTCTTTATGAACTCTGTGGAAGTTCATGTCCGTCTTCCTGCCCCAGCCTCTCTTTCCCCTTCACCTGTGACACTCAGTGCCAGGAGGGGTGCCAGTGTAATGATGGGTTTGTCCTCAATGGTAACCAGTGTGTACCTCCAACATCCTGTGGATGCTTTCATGATGGACGTTATCGGCAAGCTGGAGAACAGTTCTGGTATGGTGAAGAATGCCAGAGCTTTTGCACCTGTAATGGTGTAACTGGTGTAGTCCAATGTTCCTCAAATTCATGTGGACCTCAGGAGTCCTGCCATGTTGTGGGGGGTGAGTTTGGCTGCCATCCCAACCCTCATGGCACCTGCTCTGCCTCTGGAGACCCGCACTACCTGACCTTTGATGGCAAGGCCTATGACTTCCAGGGAACCTGCCGCTATGTTCTGGCAACAGTTTGCAATGACACTGTGGACCTTCACCAGTTTTCTGTGAAAGCAAAGAATGAACCGTGGTTTGGACTGCCAGTTTCTACCACGGCTGAAGTTTTTGTTGATGTTTTAGGCTATCAAGTGCGTATGTCGAGAGGCAACAAGGGTACTGTGGAGGTAAGTCAAACCTATTCTAACAGAATATGTTGCACACTGTCTGAAGTTCAGATAGAATGGAAATTTTTAAAAACCAAAATGTTTCTTCTTGGTACATCACCAAAAATAATTTAGTTCTTAAGTAGCTGCATCTATAGTAGTCCAGAAATATCAGTTGTCAGTAATTCTTGAGAAGAGGGACAAAACGGGTCCTATGGATAAAGCACAAAATTTGAATAAAATATACACAAAATATATTTTTTTTCAAATATCTGACTAAACTAATCTGGGCCATGTGAGCACAACAATTTATGTTTTCCTGGAGTTTGCTGAATACTTTTTATTTTAAACGTTGTAGTAGGTGGATGGTGTCTGTAAAATCCCTTGTCCTACAGCAGAACTCAAAACATTATAATAGTTTAAGACAATTAAAGGAATACTAAGTCAATATATTATGATAAGTATAAGTATTCAAATCAATGATCATAAAAGTATCAAGAAATTTAATTAGAAGTAATTTTTATATATTTTCCAACTCAATTGAAATTTGTTCCAAGTTTTTGTCAACACCAACAGACATAAAAAGAATGTAAAAAAAAAAAAATCAGCCTGCACCTTAGCATCTTTACACTTCTAAAACATTATATGTCATATTTGTATATATAAGCTTGATGAATAATTAAATTTTTGGGGGGGGAAATTTAAACCCATTTTGTCCCACTTCTCAAGAATCACTGGTTGTTCATCCTCCCTGAAACACATTTTTATCTCCGTAGGTGAATGGAATCACAAGAAACCTGCCAATTGGCTTCAATGGAAGCTTGTCAGTTTTTGGGAGTGGATCTCAAACACTTGTCAAAGCAAAGTTTGGACTGAACGTCATGTATGATGGAAGAAGCACAGTGTCCATTTCTGTCCCCCCAAGCTACAGGTAGCCTATATACTTTTCAACGCAGTTTACATTTAATGTTATATTCTGTTTAATCCAATTTGTTTTTTAATTAATGCCCCTTTTAGGACTATTACACTAGTATATCATCACTGCATTTGTACAAAATATGCACATAAAGTTTCAAATATATATATATAGTTTTTATAGAAATGTACATTTTATTTTGTAATTTATTTTTATGTCTTTGTATATTGGTTTGTGATTTCAATGCCATGGTGCTACTGCATAAAAAGTTCCCAAATCAGTTAGGTACATATTTTTATTTAATATTGTTAAAAGCTCTTAAACTTACATTTGAATGCTGCTAACTAGCTAGATACTGATATTATACAACTTTAGCCAGCAAAATAGCTCACTGTTATCAACTTTAGCATGTTTAATCTTTACACAAATAGTATTTTTTCAATGTTTCAGAACATTTTGTGTTTTCTTGCCCGAGACTGTCCATTTTTTTCTATTTGTTTAAAATTTGATTCAGTCTATCTCATCTTCTTCAGAGGAAACATGTGTGGACTTTGTGGAAACTTCAATGGAAATCAAACTGATGACTTCCACACTCCAAGTGGAGCATCATCCAACTCAGCAGATGCTTTTGGGGCAGCTTGGAAGGTTCCTGGGAACTACACCTGTAGTGACGGCTGTGGTTCTTCATGCGCACAATGCAACGATGACCGATCTGCCAGGGCCCAGTGTGAGGTGATCCGGGCAGCTGATGGCCCATTCAGCTTCTGCCACGAGGAGGTGGATCCAGCACCATATTTCAGTGACTGCATCTTTGATGTCTGTGTGTCGGGAAATCGAGGCAGTGATTTCCTGTGCAGGGCTCTAGAGACATACGTCAGTGCCTGTCAGTCTGCTAATGTCCGGATCTACCCTTGGAGACAAAACACCACTTGCAGTGAGTATGGAAGGCAATTTGCTATTAAAGTATTCAATCAAACAAGCATCTTCCTCAAAAGTCTCTCAAAATATGTGATTTCCTATGTTTGTACTTGTTTTAACCAACTTGTCATCCTTTTTTCCTCAGGAATTGAGTGCCCAGCCAACAGCCATTATGAGCTGTGTGGAACAGACTGTGGCCACACCTGTGCCAGCAGCATTGATGCTGCCTGTGACCATGTTTGCTCTGAGGGATGTTTTTGTAATGAAGGGTTTTCCAGGAGTGGAACAAGCTGTGTCCCTGTGGAGAGCTGTGGCTGTCAGCATGACGGCTTCTACTTCAATGTAGGTCATTTCAATTCACTTTATTCTTGATAGAGTTAGCTTGGAAAGTGTGAATGCAAGTGCTAAAATAGCACTGCCAGAGTGGCTTTGAAGAATTAAAGATAATTAAAGGTGTTCCATTTCAAGACAACAACTCAAACATAAAGCCTCCTTGAGGAACTATACAGCAAAATCCAAAAGAATCAGGCAAAATGTTAAGAAGATATTTGTGAATCTCAACAAATACCTTGTGGAGGTTGTTTTCTTACTGTAGGTATGTCTAAGTATCTAAAAGTGTCATGCTCATTTGTTGTAAAAATTATGTGATTTGACAAACTGTAGGCATACCTAGCAATTGTACAGTTCAGGATGGGTCTGCCTCACAGAAATTACCCTGTTTTTTGTGAAATATGCAAATTACCTTCACCCATACTCAACTTTGAGAACATACTGACTGAAGCTGGTACAAGTATTTCATTTTCCTCAGAAAAACAAGTCATGTATGTACATGGGCTTAAAGCCATTCAGAGAGAAAGCAGACATAAGTCACAAAGTAACTAGTAAAGTAAAGTCACATTTGAAAATCTAGTTTTCAAATGTGACCCAACAGAGAAAGGACTTGTGCCCTTCACCAAATAAAATGGTATTATCACCCTGAAGGTTTGAAGGCAGTTTTGAGGTTTGATTCTAGTTTCCACCTGTCAATGAGCTAATTTATGGTTAGTAGTCTACTGATCTGCCAATCAGTGTATGAATATGTGCATGTTAGTGAGTGTGGTGGGGTGAATGTGGCTATAGTGTAAAGTACTTTGAGTGTTCCCTATGACTTATTTGGGTGGTACATGCTTTTGGACAACAGTAAAATGTGATGACACATCATATACATAATCTCAAACTTTTGTTTGCCACCCAGTTTGGAAATTGGTCCAGTAATTAATAAAAGTCTTAACTGGCAGGAAGGAGTGGAAACTTGGCAAGGGCAAATTATGAATTAGGTTCTGCATGATGCAGTTTTACAACAATGATTTGAATCAGAGAAGAAGCATTGCTGTAGTGCATTCCTTATTACCTCAAGGTTCATTTCGTCTTAACGTCGTCACACATCTTAATACTTTCACTGTTCTTTCATCTTGCAGGCCGGTGAGTCCTTCTGGACAGATAGTTGCTCCCAACAGTGTGAATGTCAAGCACCCAATGTCCTGATCTGCAGTCCCTCATCATGCACTCCTACACAAGAGTGCACCATCAGAGATGGTCAGCAGGGCTGTTACGACGCCATGTCTACCTGTACTGTATGGGGTAACCCACACTACATCACCTTCGATGGAGCCCTAGCTCATTTCCAGGGATCATGCTCTTACATCATCACTGAAAGCTTGAGACACAGCAACAATGAAACTCAGTACAAAGTCGTGGCCACGAACAAGCACAGAGGAAACGACTTTGTGTCTTTCGTGTCATCAGTTGATATATTCCTCTCAAATCATCCAGAGAGTGTTCATGTCAGACTCGGACCAAACAAGAGAGTGAAGGTAAGCTTTATTTTAAATTAAGGATAAGAAAACAAGTTTTTGTCTTAAAATCTTTGGTCTTACTCTATGAACTCTCATCATAACAGGTAAATGGAGCTGAGGTTTCTCTTCCTGCTAATGCAGGAAATTTTGGTCAGGTGATGAGGCAGGGAAGTTACATGGTGTTTAATGCTGCTGATGTCGTAGTCCAGTTTGATGGCTCTAATACTTTACTGGTCAGGATGGGCCGCAACTACCAGAACAGAGTTAGTGGAATGTGTGGGAACATCAATGGTGATCCCAATGATGACAAAGTTTTGCCCAATGGTACTTTGGCCCAAAACGACAGCCAGTTTGGCCACAGCTGGAAATCAGAGACAAGCCAAGAAGGGTGAGCTCATGCTCCATTTATTTGCCTTTACCTGATAAAATTTCAACAATTGCAAACGTTTGTGCATATGTCTGCTGTCTCTAAAATCTTTTAAATGTCTAACGACTTTTCTAGATGTGGATCCACTGATCAGAGAAGTGGTGATGGACTAAGTGACTGCCGCTTCATAGAAGAATACACAGAACTCTGCAGAGTCATCACCAACACCAGTGGCCCATTCAGTTCTTGTCACCTGCATTCAAACCCCCAACCATTTTTCACTTCCTGTGTTTACGATCTCTGCCTCTACACGCCAGCCAATGGCATGCTGTGTTCTGCTGTCTCTGCTTATGAGAAAACCTGCACCAATTTGGGCCTTAGCATCCCCAACTGGCGCTCTCCTTTGTGTTGTGGTATGTTTGCTTGGCTTAATACATTGTCAGAACAATGAGCGATTGATTGATTCTATGCAATATTTGTTTTGAAACTTTCTTGGCCTTTTCTGATGTATTTGATTCAGCTGAGACTGACCCCTGTGAACAGCTGGACTGTGCAGAGTATGAGTGGTGTGGTAAGAAAAATGGTGTGTATGGCTGCTTCTGTGACGAGCAATATCATCGACCCAACAGTGAGAGCTACGGTAAGTGCAACACTTTTGAACTTTTTGTTTTTCTTATGAAGAGCTCTAATAATAATTATGTTGTAGAGTCAGACATAGTTTGTTTGCTCTTCCTTTACTATTGGCATTCAAATAGAAAGCATAATCTTAGTTTTCCTGCATCAGTTGGTTTAGTTGGTCACAAAACCTCTGAATATGTTTCTCCCTCTGGTGAGCAGACTCAAACATTGAATGCTCCAGCAGTTCTGGCACCATGTCAGTATCTCGCTGCCAGCTGTTTGAAGCGGGCTTCCCCTCCAGTGCTCTCCATCTCCAAGACAGCTCTTGCAAGGGGACTCTCCAGGACGGACGACTCATCTTCCATTTTGACAATGACGACCATCTGTGTGGGACAGCTCTTAGGGTAACGTTCATGAATTGGAACATCTTCTTTAAAGCGTCCAATATGTTACTTAACTTGATTGATAGCATTCTGTCATTTCACTGTTTAGAGCAATGGAACTCACTTCATGTATGAGAACACTATTCAAGGGCATGTGGATCCTCATGAAGGTTTGATCAGCCGTGAGAGGAATCTTCATCTGGATTTCTCCTGTGTTTACCCTCTGGCTCAGGCTCTGTCAATGGCTGTGGGCATCAACCCTGTGGAGAGGTGATCATACCATTTTCTCCCTGTGGTTCCTTTGACCATTATGTCTATAACCAGTTAATTGGTTATTTTTTCTTTGCAATGGAATCCTGTAAGCAAATTGGGTGTGAGATTATCAGGTGCATTTAACTGGTTGGTCACATTAAATGTTTCTTCTGCAGCATTTTGAGGAAGAAGCTTCCTGTTGGCACTGGATCGTATATTATGAGGATGATACCCTATGAGGATGAAGGTTTCCTCACTCCCTTCAGTACTAATGGAAACATAGAACTGGAAGGTGATGAAATGTTTTACTTGGAGGTGCGAACAGAAGGGGTGGATCAGCGCCAGTTTGCCACAGTTCTGGACTCTTGTTGGGCCACGCCAGTCAACCAAGCAAACTACCCTGTTCGCTGGGATCTCATTGCTTCGCAGTAAGTGACACCATCTGGTTGTTCTTTATAATTTAATTCAGGGTCTTCTTGCTGTCAGTCTAACTGATGCATCTGCTTCTGCTTCACAGGTGTCCTAATCCAGATGATGGAACCATAGAGGTGATTCAGAACGGTGTCTCCACTGTGTCTCGTTTCTCCTTCAGGATGTTCACCTTCACCGACCACACACAGATTTACTTGCACTGCAGTGTCCACTTGTGTCTTTTGAGAAGCAACAACTGCAGAGCTGTAAGTTTTATTGTGTGCTTTTTGTGGCTATATTGTGTATGCTTAAGTTGCACTCCTTCAGAAGCCTCAATGTTGTTTTACTTTTTTTGCAGCATTGCTACTCGGGTCACCACACTATACAACAAGGATGTATCTTGCCATGACTCTGGAGCTCTGTCAATTGGACCACTGGTACTCGGGGCACAACCAAACACTGGAAAAGTTATATCACACCTTCACTGCTTTGTAAAGACAAAGATAATATTGTGTTAACAAAATCTACGCACATCTCTTTTTTTACACAGGTGGACTAATCCAGAGAAACGGTGCTTCAGGCCATCTGACTTCAGTTGTTTCCCTGATTGTCAGTTTGCTGATGACCAGAATTCTGGTCAAATGAGATGAAAGAATAATCACACTTTAAAATCCAATGAAGTTTTGTTACTTTTCATGTTAGTAAGAGGTGTTTCAGTATTTTGGTTTGTATTCCAAATTTGGTGAGAAACAGATGTAATTTCACTTTCCTAACATCTGCAACACCGTTGTGCTTTTTACTATTTGTGAGATTAATGTAATGTTCAGTTTTTTGTTTCTTCTGTGGATTTCTTTTTAATTAACTGTTGGTAATAGGGATTGTAAAATATTACCTAAATAAATATGGAAGTGTCAAACTGAATGAAATTAACAAGGATTTTATTATGGTGTATATTTTGTTTCTTGTGGTGGGAAATATACTCTATTTCAAAAGGGCTTAAAAATGCCATGAATTTGAGAACGTACAATTTCTAAATAAAGTCATTTAATTCCACATGAATTAATGCGTCCTTAACAATCTGACCTTTGGGTGATTAATATCTCCTATTTTTGAATGAAAGAGTGGTAAAAAAAAAACCCATCTCCTAAAAACATCTAGTCAGAAACTTAATAAATTCAAACTCCTGCACCCAGTTCTTGTTACTGAAATTCTTTAAGGCTGTTGTTTTATCAGTCAGCTCATAAAGAAACAAACTCTAAATCACTGTTCATCCCACTGTTAGTGTCTGACCACCACTCTATGTCCTCAACTAAAAACTATTTTGATGCATTATGAATTAATCATTGTTGCATTTCCTCACTTGTTGAAGAGTATTCCTGTATTTGTTAAAAAAAAATAAAAAAAACTGTTTTAGAGCACTGGATCACCCATGTACCAGGGATCTGGTGTTTTTTCTGTGTGGTTAATGTTTTGTCACCAGAGGGCGCCATAGGACCGGTGCATCTCGGCACACCTGCAATATACTGTATGTACTGCTGTTGTCATGAGTGATCAACAGCAGTACATTTCTTCCCCATTTGCATGTTTTCCTTTCTCTCTGTATTGAAGCAGTTGACCTATTTCTGGCCCATTGTATCATTTACTGTCATCGTTTCTCAAACTTTTTAAATCTTACCGTCTTTTAAATCTTACTTTAGACATCTAAACAAAGCTATGAGACTTTATGTAATGATGGGACTCACTGCAGAAGTTACTGACTTCCCACCACAGCTGTTAAGTCTGTTTAATTTGATTTTAATCACAAACAAAAGCTTCAACAGACAGGAGAATCTCTCCTTTATCTGAGCTTCAATTGGGATTCAAGTGACTTTTTGGTGATCAACTCTGGAGTCAACATTGGAGCAGAAAACCCTCTAATGATGCCGTCTCCACACAACAGCTTCCCGAACCGAGAGAACCTTTCAGTTCTGGAGATTTTCATCATATTATATTACCGTGTCTTCATTACATCTCCCTCTCTGTCTCTCTCACACTCACAGTTCATTCTTGAAATCAGCAACAACATAAGTTTTTGTTTTTTTAATATCAGCACTTGGGTTTCTGTTTCACCTTAAAACTTAAAACGAAAAGTTCAGTCATATTAAATAAAATTGTGCCATCTTGTGGCTAGAGCCAAATTAGTCAATTTTCACTTCCTTGTGAGCCAAAGATTTTTCCCAATTTAAAATAATAATAATAAATTGTTGGCAAGAAACAAAACTTGCAATATTTCTTTTAGTGAAACAATGTAGTCAGTTTTTTTTATTATTGTTTTTTGTTGCTCTAAAATGGGAATGATACTCTGGATGGATGCATGTGCCCCAAGGCTTTTCCTTCTTAAAAGTTGCAGATGTTTGTTGTTGCAGTTTTCAGAGAACTACAATACAAAACATGATTCATAAAAGACAAAAACTTTGTTGTACTTAATTTCCATTTTCAGAACAAAGATAACTCAGCATGACAAAGTGCCAGTCTGAGTTGTACTATTGTTAAATTGAGGTATTGGGGACCACAAATAATCTTTTCATAGAAACGATACTCCTAACAACAAGTTAAGTCCCTTCTCTATGTGTGAATATGTGCAGGAAAATGTGAATGAAGGTCAGCAATGGAGAATCTGAAGGTTGTGGTTTTGATAGATTCATATAAACCCTGATATATTTCATTTTGTCTTATGCAAATTAACTGCCGGCCCTAGCATAATGACAAAACTTCAGAATAGCTGACTAGCTTGCTATCCGTACAACTCTAAGTTGTGTGTGTGTTTTTTCTTTGTTTAATGTGCAACCTTTTAGATTAAGGTAATGCTGTCACAATATGCACACCAAAAGAAAAGTAGTTGCCGACTTTCCAAAAGAGCTATGGATTCAACAGGTTTGAGTGGCACAACTTGTTTATGAACTGACAGCTCGCGTGGCATTCCAGTTAGAAAATAAAATAAACAGCCACGGTTCGTAGGCATAAGCCAACAGGAACAATTACTATCAACATGATTGCAACGGGGATTTTTCCTCATGATTGTACTTTGATAAAAGAAAAATAAAATAAAGGAGAAGAGAATGTGTGCCACTCCTTTGTCCAAACACAATGCTGAAACCTCCTGGTTCACCCACAGCTGCTGCCCTTCCTGCATATCAGTCCCAGCTCATGAAAGAAAAGTAGGAGTATAATTATTTCAAAATTTGTGATTCACATTGTTTCGCATCCAAACTTGCTTCAATGTCTTGAGAACTTACTGTCATACAACTCCGTAACTCCATAATGGCCATTATGTACGGATTGTATGTGATAACACTTCCTTCATCTAGCTCACATTAAAAGCGTCAGGGGAAAGATTAATCTTGTGTCTAGATCTAGATGTTTTGTTGTTAGCCCATTTAACTGTCATGATGAGACCAGTGTGAACATCAAAAGGGTTAAACAGAAAACTCCTGGGAAGAAAGCAAAGCAGAAAAAGTGTCTAACTTTGAAAATAACCTGTGAAGGGATCTTTGTGCACATGGTGATGGCACCTAGATGCACGTGGTTCAAAAAAGGTCAATCACACTGAGGAAATGGTAGTCCTCTAGTGGATGGAGACTCTAAAGGACTCTTGACTTTTATTAGAGTGAGCATATTGACAACCTTGTAACCAACATCAATCTATATTAATTCAGGGTTTCCCCTTGTGTATTATAGGCCTGGCGGGCTGCCAGGCTAAGCGTTGCTTGTTATTTATACATTTGTGAACAAACAGAGCTCAAAGATCAAACTCATAGAATCAGATTGTAACTATGATAACAAAACAATCTAACTATGGAGATAGTTCTTTGCACTTTTACAAAGTAAACTTGCCAGCTTCTTTTAAATCTTAAGCTATCAGCCGGAGGAGCTTGATTTTTTTTTAGTTAATCTGTCACATATTCTACTGTCAGGACAATAGTTTTAACAAATATGTAAAAAAAAAAAAAAGAAAGTACAATTTATCAAGGTTACCTACTGCAGCTTTAATACATGACTTTTGTTGTTGGGCTCCTATACGCACGTTATTGAAAGTGATTATGCTTAATTTTTTTATTTTTATGCATGGAAATAAGGGATGGTCTCACCTATTTTCGACAAGGTGTTTGATTGGTGTTGTAGTCTATCCAAATGGTAGAGCGGAGTACCAGGCTTTCACTGAGTTAAAACTGACAAAAACTATTATACCAAAAAATATAGTATAACATAAACTACAGCCTGTCAACAAAGCAGAGACAACAGATAGAAATCGTCTAATAAAACAAACAAATTCATACCAATATTTAACCTGAAAGGTATCACGTAACCTTTCTCACAAAATTGTGTTAAAATATGAGGAAGCAGCTGAGTTTCAGTCTTTCAATAAAAGGATTAAATTGGACATTTGCCAGCTGTCACTGTATAAAGCATTGTTGCAACCCAGTGCTGTCACTTTAGATGTTTTCACCAGAGAAAGGCACTTAAGGTAAAAAGTGTTTTTGTTGTAATAAATTAAATACTAACATTTTGTTGTAGCAAAAGGGGAAAAATTGGATTCAGAAATGTTTTATTTCACATAAGTCTGTGGGTAAAAATGATTGTTTTGTCTGTAAAATTTTAAGCATTTGCATTCAAATATTTAACCATTATGTGTCTTTTTCTATTTTTAAGGCAGGTTTGCCTTTTGAAAAATGGCAAGCCAAATCATCCTGGCTGTACTGCTTCTGTCAGCGATAGGCAAGTAGCTTCTCAAGTCAATCTTAAATGAATGCATCTGTGTTAGTTTATCCAGAGATGTGAAACACAATTTATGTTTTCATGAACATTAAAATCATAATTGCAGTAGTAGAATCTAATTATACAAGAACAATAACAAATAGGTTCTTCTAAATATAATCAATTCCTGCAGGTTAAGAACATTTAAACTCCAAAAAATTCATTTTAAGCATTCTTAAATAGAAACGTAAAAAATTATAACCTCAACAACTATAGATAGATAGATAGATAGATAGATAGATAGATAGATAGATAGATAGATAGATAGATAGATAGATAGATAGATATGTCTGCTCTTGTTATTGTCTAACAAAATAGATGATCTTCTAAAAGACACAATATTTTTCTAACACAATATGTTACCTTAATATTAACATTTTTAAAAACACAAAATATGAAAAGAGCTTCACATCTAAATATTAGATTTGTTTGTCTATTTGCTCTTGTAATTGTCTGACAAAACTGCAGGATTTTTTTAACAGAAGATAAAAGGTTATTTTGTTACCAATATGTTTAATTAGTAAAATATAAAATAGCAAAATAACCTCTGGCTTTACTTCTTGATATTATATTTTCTTTACTCCTCCAATTAATAAATGAAATAGTAAATAAGTGTATTTGAATATTACATTGGACAAATTATTGTCATTTCAATAAATAACAAATGGTCAGAACTTTTTCACAAAGGTTTTGACCATTTGTTATTTATTGACATTAATTATCTTAATGTTATGTTCAATGATGGCTGTATATTTTTTACAGCTGCAGTGACAACACAGAATCTGGGTAAGCTGAAAGTTTATACCTATCCTCTTTCTTTACCTATAGATTATTTTTCTTTACTCCTTGTACAAATTAATTAACTGATATTCAAGTATACTTGAATGTTAGTAGAATTACAGCAATTGTTTAAGCTTTACCACAAAAAACAGAGGTCTATAATGCTATAATGTAAGTGTTGGAATTTTTTTATTCTTTACTGTAAATTTTACGGATTTTTTAAACAGTTTTCATTACAGTTGAAACACAGTATATCAGCTAAATGTTTTAATTCCCAAAGGATAAATTAACAAAATAACCTACCTTGAGATATTATTTTTTCTTTACTCCTTTCAGCACGATGTTATCCAGAAAGAGTCTAATTTAATCAAATGATGTCTCTCGTATTTTCTAGGACCCCTCTACCCAATTGCTGGAACAATAAGCTCTCGATCAGATGATGGAAGCTCACCTGCAATTTCACTCCCACGAACCTTCAGCTATTTTGGACAGTCTTACTCTCAGATTTACGTATGTTACTCGACGACTTGAACTTCTGAGCACTTTCCTTTTTACTGTAATCATCAAGACAAAAAGTAAACATTAACAAGAAGTGTATGTATAGTCATGCCTAATTTTTAGCTTTTTTTTTTCTCAGGTGAACCACAATGGACATTTGACCTTTGATTCACCATGGTCAAGTTTTTCTCCTCAACTATTTCCGATGTATGGAAACAGAGACATCATTGCTCCGTTCTGGACTGATTTAGACAACAGAGGCAATGGTGATATCTACTATGTTCAGTACACCAACGGCTCTGTTCTCCAACAAGTTACACAGGACATCAATAGATACTTCCCAGCTCTCAACTTTCAGGCCAACTGGATCTTCATAGCAACATGGCATGAAGTTGCCTATTATCCAACAACTGGAACAGTAAGTGATCTGTTTTTGACTACTGAAACCTACACTATTTTGCCAAATGTATTCGCTCACCTGCCTTGACACCCCATTCATAATCCCTAGGGTTCAATATGACGTTGGTCCACCCTTTTTAGCAAGAATAGCTTTAACTCTTCTGAGGACCTTGATGTCCACAAGGTTTAGGAGGGTTTATGGGGATTTTTGACCATTCTTCCAGAAGCTCATTTGTGAGTTCACATTCTGATGTTGGACAAGAGGGCCTGGCTCTCTGTCTCCACTCTAGTTCATCCCTAGGTGAACCCAAAAGGTGTCCTATCTGGTTGAGGTCAGGACTCTGATCAGACCAGTCAAGTTCATCCACACCAGACTCTGATCCACAAAGTTGGGAGCCTGGAATTGACCAAAATGTCTTGGTATGCCGAAACATTCAGAGTTCCTTTCACTGGAACTAAAGGCCAAGCCCAGCTCCTGAAAAACAACTCCTCACCATGATCCCCCTTCCACCAAACTTTACACTTGACACAATGTAATCAGATAAGTACCGTTCTCCTGGCAACCACCCGATCCACACTCATCCATCAGATTGCCAGATGGTCACTCCAGCGAACGCACTTCCACTGCTCTACAGTCCAGTGGCGGTGTGCTTTACACCACTGGAGTGACACTTTGCACTTGGTGTTGTATGGCTTGGATGCAGCTGCTCCACCATGGAAACCCATTCTAGGAAGCTCTCTGTGGTCTGTTCTTGAGCTAATCTGAAGGGCACATGAAGTTTGAAGGTCTGTAATGATCATCTCTGCAGAAACTCTTTGCACTTTGCGCTTCAGCATCCACTGATCCCACTCCGTCAGTTTATGTGGACTACCACTTTATGGCTAAGTTGCCATCATTCCCAAACACTTATATTTTCTTGTAATACAGCTGACTGTGGAATATTTAGGAGTCAGAAAGTTCCACAATTAGATTTGTTGCACAGGTGGCATCAGTTCTCCACTGGAATTCACTGAGAGCGGCAGATTATTTCACAAAAGTTTGTAAAAACAGCCTACATGCCCAGGTGCTTAATTTTATGCACCTGTGGCCACGGACGTGATTGTAACACCTGATTCCAATAATTTGGATGGGTGAGCAAATATTTATGGCAATATAGTGTAATTGATGTACAAGTAAAATAGTGTTTGATTAATCTGTAAATTCATTCTCAATAAATACATTTATTTTTTCAGCGAACAACCTTTCAGGCAGTCTTGACTACCAATGGCCATTATTCATTTGTCCTGATGAATTATGGGTCAATAGCCTCCACATCAAGATCTGTACAGGTCAGAGCTATTCAAACAAACTCATTAAAACAAAGTCATGTTTTATTTGTATTTTATTGGTCCCAGACAGTGTATATTTCTCTAAATATAAATTAATTGTTTTATGTATGCACAATTAATTTTCAGGCCGGATACGATACGAAAAATTCCTCTCACCACATGAACATCCCTGGATCACTCTCTAGTAACGCAACCGGACCCAACTCAACTTTTAGTCTCAACAGCAACGTCAACGTACCCGGTCGCTGGGCATTTCGAGTAGATCATGGTTCAAGAGGCTGCACTTTTAATGGTAGGAGAACATAGTCACTGAGGGTACTTCTTTATAACAACAAGCACACATATCATGAAAATAAGGGAAAACTCCAATATGTCTCTCAAGGCAGAAAAATAGGGCTATTAAAATAAGTGTGTTAAACCCTAAGAAACTCTTCAGTTTAATCTTCTATAAACCCTTCATTTCTTAGATTACATGTGTCATACCTAAGGCCTCGAGGACCGGTGTCCTGCCACTTTTAAATGAGTCTCAACACATTTCAACCAAGTACCATATTTTTCGGACTATAAGCCGCTACTTTTCCCCCACGCTTTGAATCGTGCGGCTTATAGCCCGGTGCGGCTTTTCTGTGGATTTTTCTTTAACCACCAGGGGGCTCTTTAATAGGAAGTGAATAATGCCGTTGATCTGGCAGTACAGCTCTAGCAGCTGCATGTATTAAGCTCAGCATGAACAAATCCATGGTTCGGCGTTGGAGACGCAGCGCTGCGCCTTTAATAGCAGATTTACTAAGTACGCAACCCTCTGCTGCATCCTTGTGGAAAACCGAATACCAGCGGCTTATAGCCCGGTGTGGCTTATATATGTAAGTTTCCAGTTTTTTTAAGAAAACATTGAGGGTGGGTTATAGTATGGTGCCCTCTATAGTCCAGAAAATATGGTAATTAGGTCCAGTGATGTCAGTAATGCGTTACTTAATAACGCGTTAATGACATCAGACTACTTTTTTCAGTAATCTAAAGCGTTGCTATTTCAAATCCAGTAGTCAGACTACAGTTACTTATCAAAATCACTTACTACTATTTTCTTTTGTAATTTAATTTTATTTCCTCTACGCGTCTTGGGGAGTAATCACCGTTTCTATGCAACGGTTATCAGCAGCGACAGAAATATAAACAATGGAGGGAGAAGCGGATTTTGTTGGTGGAAAAACAGGAACTATTTTGAATTTCGCTCGCCAAGTCTGATTATTATAAGCAGTTTGGGCTTGTTTTTTCTAAAGTCGCTTGCAGATTTAATGAGTTGTGGGTTGAGGTTTTTGGGCTTGCACATAAGCAGACATAAGCCCCAGAATTTGTCTGACATCCAGTTAGTTTTAGTCAGACTCTCTCTGTCCATCATTTCACGGATGATCTGTCCTTCTGTATCTTTGTTAATGTCAAGTTCATAGAGTGGTTCCCAAAGTGTGGGGCGCGCCCCCTCCAGGGGGCGCAGTGCCATTGCAGGAGGGGCGCAGGAAGCAGTATGGATGAATGAAAAAAAAAAACAGTTACACAAAAGTGTTTCACTATAAAGATGGTTTGTAGTGTGTCTTGTTGCAACTTGAAGTGTGAAATAAACTTCAGTGGAGTTTGAAAACAAAATGTGTGTATAGGTTTATGTCTGGTTGAACAATGTTTGTGCCCAGAGGAGTTTTTTTTTCTTTTTGGGGGGATTTTATTGTAATCCATAGGGAGGCCCAGAAAATCTTTGGGAACCACTGAGTTAATATATTACCTGTGAATTACGTTGAGCTTTGTGTTGCGCTACAACAAACTGCAAACATGGAGACTAATATGAACAGCGCAATAAACGTGAAAACAGCCACAAATGAACAAGTCTGTAAAGTTGTGCAACTGAACGCCATTATTATCATTATTAATATTAAGATAAGTGTTACAAATCTGTGCAGCGGGACATCTGAGTTGTGGAGCCGCAGGAGGAGTGTTGTGTGCTGCGCTCTGACACCAAACGCAGGGCCGTAACGCACAACCTGGACGCTGGGGCGGGGTAATCAAGTAATCAGTGATCTAACTAAGTTACATTTTCAAGGAGTAATCAGTAATTCAATTAAAGTTAAATTTTCAAAGGAACTATGCCATCATTGATTAGGTCATAAGCAGGACGCTGGAGAACTTATCTACATACTTAGGAGGTAATTCAGCCAATTGATTCTGATGTGTTGGACCAGTGGTACACCTAAAATATGCAGCACAGTGGCTCTTGAGGATTGGAGTTTGACACCTCTGTTTTAAAAGCATTTAAATTTAGATGTTTGAAACACATGAACTTATTCATCATTAAAGCAGCCTTAAATGACTCCTGTTCTTTCTTTGTTTAAAGGTCAAACTGTTCAACTTGGTGACTCTTTCTGGAGTGACAGCACCTGTGCACAGAAGTGCAAATGCACCGGTGAAGGGCTGCAATGCTCCAACAATCCCTGCTCCTTCTCCCAAATCTGTCGGCCAGCTGCATTTCAGTACTCCTGCCAGACAGCGCAAAGACGAACTTGCACCATCAGTGGAGATCCACATTACTACACCTTTGACAACTCAGTGTTTCACTTTCAAGGCACATGCACTTACGTTCTGTCAGAACAGTGTCAGAACAGACTGCCCTACTATAGAGTTGAGGGGAAGAACGAGCATCGCGGCAGCACTCGTGTTTCATGGACACAACTGGTCAAAGTCGTTGTCTATGATGAAACTATTGAGCTGGTTAGAGGACATGAGAGTCAGGCCAAGGTAACACGATTTTCTTACTCCCTGTAACATAGACATTGCATTATTCCATTGTTCATATTTGTAACTACTTTATCGTTGCCATCCTTACAGGTTAATGGAAGCTTTGCAACAGCTCCATTTTCCCTCAGAAACGGCTCTATCCAGGTTTATCAGTCAGGTTTCTCTGTGATCGTCAGCACTGACTTTGGCCTGATGGTGTCTTATGACAGATTTTTATATGTCCGAATCAGTTTGCCCTACACTTACCAAAATAGCACATGTGGACTCTGTGGAAACTTCAACAATAACCCTGGAGATGACTTTCGAACCCGTCAGGGTGAAGTGGTGAGCTCTGATGTGGTTTTTGCCAACAGCTGGAAAGCTGCTGGTGATGATGAGCCTGGCTGTGATGCTCAGTGTTCAGGTCTGGCCTGTGCTGGCTGCACAGTAGCTCAGACAGCACTGTACAGAAACTCTGCCCACTGTGGTATTCTTGAGAACAGCACAGGTCCGTTTGCTGCATGCCATCAACAACTTCCTCCTAGATCTTTTGTGGTCAGCTGTGTGTATGATCTCTGTGTCAGTGGAGGGTATCAACCCATTCTGTGCCTAGCCCTAAATGTCTACTCAAGTCAGTGTCAACAAAATGGGATCCAGCCACAAAGCTGGCGGCGTTCTGGCTTCTGTGGTATGTCTGCCAGTCAGTCACAATAATTTTAAAAAGTAAATGCTCTTAAAGATTAAAAATTTGAGAACAAATATTTCTTGTGTTTAGAAATCCCCTGCCCAGCCAATAGCCACTATGAGGCCCAGGGTACAGGATGTCCATCTACATGTGTCAACCCCAATTCCACCAACAACTGCCCCCTCCCAAACCAAGAGAGCTGTGTCTGCAATTCAGGCTACCTCCTGAGTGGAGGGGCCTGTGTCCCTCAGGCTGACTGTGGCTGCAGCTTTCAGGGTCACTACTACCACTCAGGAGAAACTGTCATACTGGATGCAGACTGTAGGAGGCGCTGTACATGCAGCTATGGCTCCATGACTTGCAGCTCTCACAGCTGTGGCCAACATGAGTCCTGCAGGGTGGAGGATGGAGTAAGAGGTTGCAGACCAAACAGCTTTGCAACATGTTGGATAAGAGGACTAGGATCATATCATACATTTGATGGAGTGATGTACCAGTACCCAGGAGCATGTCGCCTGATCCTTGCCAAAGTTATGGGGTTCTCTAATCATTCGCACTTCATGGTCACTGTGGAAAAAGTTCCTCAGGGGTCACAGGGTTTCTCTAATGTGCTAAAGTTTGGGGCAGAGGGAACACAAGTTGCTATTGAGATGGCAAGTAGAAGCACTGTGAAGGTGAGTGACAAATTTCTACAAATAAAATAAGTAAATAACATATTAGTGTGGCTTTGTTTGAAGATTATTACATAACTAATATTTAATGACACTTCAAATAATAAACAAATGTCAAAATATGTTGATAAAACCAAGCTTAGTGTACATATTGCCTATTTTGAGATGAACCTGAGTGGACTTATCTTCAATCTGTTTAATCAGCACAACCCAAATATGTATTAAAAGTAAGAAGGAAAATGTTTAACACTTTATCAGCTCTACTCAATCAAAACTCTTTAACTGTTGTAAGGAATAAGCTATTCAGAGAATGTCTACAAACAATGGACACATTATGTATAGTACATTTTGTATTAGTAAGATTTGATTATATCTGGAATTTTTCCAAAGTGATGAAAAGTGAGAAAATCAATTTCTATATCCAATTTGAAATATTTTGAACATTTGCACCAAAAACCTTTCTAAAGTTTTTTTTTGTTATGTGTTATAGGTTGATGGCCAACTGACCAGACTGCCATTCAGCTCTGGATCCAACAGAATCCGCGTCTTCCAAAGCAGCACTCACAGTGTCATCCTTCGCACAGCCTTTGGTGTAACTCTGCAGACTGTCTGGCCTCATTTTGTGCGTGTCACTGCACCAGGTGTCTACAGTGGTTTATTAGGTGGACTTTGTGGAAACTACAATGCTGACCAGAATGATGATTTCCGTACACCCAATGGTACTCTAGTCAGTGACTCCCAGATGTTTGGGGACAGTTGGCGAGATGGCTCCCTGGCAGATCACTGTGTGGAAAACAGACCTCGTAATTCTGCAACCAATTTCAGTTCCAGTGAGTACTGTGGAGTTCTTACTTCACACATTGGACCATTTAGATCATGCTGGGCTGCAGTGAACCCATGGCAGCAGGTAAATGCATGTGTAGAAATCCTCCAAGGCTCCAGAGATCCAGCATCAACGCTGTGTGAGGTCCTCCGAGATTATGCACTGATGTGTCAACATAACGGTGTGTCCCTGGGACAGTGGAGGAATGCAACTGGCTGTGGTAAGTACTAGAACCACGTTTGATAGAGATCCCTTTGAAATGAACACATTCATAATTACTTCTTATTGAACTTCTTTCATTCCCCCCAGTACCAACCTGTCCATCAAACAGTCATTATGAACTCTGTGGAAGTTCATGTCCGTCTTCCTGCCCCAGCCTCTCCTTCCCCTTCACCTGTGACACTCAGTGCCAGGAGGGGTGCCAGTGTAATGATGGGTTTGTCCTCAATGGTAACCAGTGTGTGCCTCCAACATCCTGTGGATGCTTTCATGATGGACGTTATCGGCAAGCTGGTGAACAGTTCTGGTATGGTGAAGAATGTCAGAGCTTTTGCACCTGTAATGGTGTAACTGGTGTAGTCCAATGTTCCCCAAATTCATGCGGACCTCAGGAGTCCTGCCATGTTGTGGGAGGTGAGTTTGGCTGCCATCCCAACCCTCATGGCACCTGCTCTGCCTCTGGAGACCCGCACTACCTGACCTTTGATGGCAAGGCCTATGACTTCCAGGGAACCTGTCGCTATGTCCTGGCAACAGTTTGCAATAACACTGTGGACCTTCACCAGTTTTCTGTGAAAGCAAAGAATGAACCGTGGTTTGGACTGCCAGTTTCTATCACGGCTGAAGTTTTTGTTGATGTCTTGGGCTATGAAGTGCGTATGTACAGAGGCAACTGGGGTACCGTGCAGGCAAGAAAATTTTCTCTGATAGATTTTTGAAGATGATTCGAATTCTCTATAGTTGATTCGAAATTACTTTTGCAAAGACTTTTAAATGGTGAAAGATTTCTTCTTGGCATATTACCAAAAACTGTTCTGCTCTTAATATCTGCATGAGTAACAGTCCAATAACATCAGCTGTGCGTCTCTCATGAAAATCTTTTCTTTTTCACAGGTGAATGGAATCACAAGAAATCTTCCAATTGTCCTCAATGGAAGCCTGTCTATTTTTGGAAGTGGATCTCAAACATTTGTCAATGCAGACTTTGGACTAAGAGTCATGTATGATGGAAGTAGCACAGTGTCCATTTCGGTGCCCCCAAGCTACAGGTAGCCTATGTACTTGAGATCAGATTTAAAGATCATATTTTTTTCATTCCTTTTTTCCTAATTAATGCCCTTTTTAGGACATAGTTACATAAATATACCATCATTGCTGCTTAGAAAAATATTTCTATATATTTTGAGATAAAACTGTTTCATCTAAAAATATAGATGCTGTTTTTTTATCATTTTTGTTGAGTATCTCGGTCTGTTTTGGGAATGCCATGCAAATGCCATGCTACCCCAAAATCATCCAATTCTGGGACCAATAAAATACATGTTAACCTATCTGAAAATCATTTTATTAGGTATTATTAAATGTTAAAAGCCTTAGATTTGAATGTTGTTGATGAGGTAGCCAATTGTAGTTTACAGCTATAGTTAGCATAAGTAGCTAGGAAAAATATTTCACAGCTATAGCTAGCAAGCTAACCAGCTCACCACTGAAAATTGAATTCAAACATTTTTAATTACTACATTGTTTTCAATAGTTTTATAGCACGTTGTGTTTTCTTGCCTGCGATTGTGTATGTCTTCATTGTTATGCCAATGCAAAAAAATTTATTCAGTCTATCTTATGTTGATCAGAGGACATGTGTGTGGACTTTGTGGAAACTTCAATGGAAATCCAAATGATGATTTCCACACTCCAAGTGGAGCATCATCCAACTCAGCAGTTGCTTTTGGGGCAGCTTGGAAGGTTCCTGGGAACTACACCTGTAGTGACGGCTGTGGCTCTTCATGCGCACAATGCAACGATGACCGATCTGCCAAGGCCCAGTGTGAGGTGATCCGGGCAGCTGATGGCCCATTCAGCTTCTGCCACAAGGAGGTGGATCCAGCACCATATTTCAGAGACTGCGTCTTTGATGTCTGCGTGTCGGGAAATCGAGGCAGTGATCTCCTGTGCAGGGCTATAGAGACATACGTCAGTGCCTGTCAGTCTGCTAATGTCCGGATCTACCCTTGGAGACAAAACACCACTTGCAGTGAGTATGGAAGGCAATGTGCTATTAAAGTAATCAATCAAACAAGTTTTTTCCTCAAAAGTATCTTGTTTTTACTTGTTTTAATCAACATGTCATCCATTTTTTCCTCACCTGTAAAGGAATGGTCTGCCCAGCCAACAGCCATTATGAGCTGTGTGGAACAGACTGTGGCAACACCTGTGCCAGCAGCATTGATGCTGCCTGTGACCATGTTTGCTCTGAGGGATGTTTCTGTGATGAAGGGTTTTCCAGGAGTGGAACAAGCTGTGTGCCTGTGGAAAGCTGTGGCTGTCAGCATGGTGGCTTCTACTTCAATGTAGGTTATTTCAGGTTACTTTACTCTTCATCTATTGGTTCAGAAGGTCAGAACAAGCTAAACAACAGTTCCAGGATGACTTTGATGAACTAAAGATCTTTTGAGGTGTTGAATTTTAAGGCAATAAACTCAAACATAATTCCTTTTCCGTATGACATCACAGCAAACTCAAAAACAATCAGTCAATATGTTAAGATATTGTGAGCCTCTGTGTTGATTTATCCTTGGATACATTTTTTCTAGGTGTCTAAAAGTGTCCCGTTCACTTGTTGAAATAGTTATATGCAATTAGAAACATTATAGTTATAACTAGCGATTGCACTGTTCAGGATGATTCTGCCTTATAGAGGAGACTCTATTCTTGCTCAAAATGTGCACATGTCGAATACCCCATCACCAAACAAATATATGAATAAAACAATGCTGATGACTTTCAGAAGAAATCTGGCTGATTCTGGTGTGAGAGTCGATATCTGAAATGGACTGAGCCCTGTGCCTACAAGAACTTACAGACCACTCAGGGAGGAAGCAGCCATTGGTCAAGAAACAGCCAGGGGTGTAAATGTAGTTTTCAAATGTGATCCAAGAGATAATGGACTGTTCCTCCTTACAAATAAAATAATGTGGTATGAAGATATATTCAAATCTGCTAGAAGCTTTGAATGTTGTGGGTTTGACTCTAGCTTCAATCCGTTACATGTCAATGAGGCCCTGCATCATTAACTTTCTACCGATTTGTGAATTGGTTCATGAAAGTGTGCGAGTATGATTGGGTGAATGTGGTGATAGGATAAAGTTCTTTACGTGGCCTTGAAAAGCAGTAAAATTCAGTCTATTTCAATTTACCCTTTGAATTTTCTATAAATTTGCAAATATTAGCACAAGCACATTTACTTTAATTGCACTATTACTATTTGGGTTGTATGTCCTTTTGAAACAAAAGTCAAGAGTGACATGTTATAGAAATCATCTCACACTTTTGTTTGGTACCCAGATTGGAAATTCCTTCAGTAATTAAAAAAGCCTGAAATATCAGGAAGGAGTGGAAAATTGGCAACGCTGGATAATGAATCAGGTTCTGCATGTTGTAGTTTTACAAATATGATTTGAACTGGAGAAGAAACATTGCAGTAGTCCATTGCTTATTATCTCAAGATTCAATTCTTCTTAATGTTGTCACACAACTTAATACTTTCATTCTTGTCTCATCTTGCAGGCCGGTGAGTCCTTCTGGAGAGACAGTTGCTCCCAACGGTGTGAATGTCACGCGCCCAATGTCCTGATCTGCAGTCCCTCATCATGCACTCCTGCACAAGAGTGCACCATCAGAGATGGTCAGCTGGGCTGTTACAATGCCATGTCTACCTGTACTGTATGGGGTGACCCACACTACATCACCTTCGATGGAGCCCTAGCTCATTTTCAGGGATCATGCTCTTACGTCATCACTGAGAGTTTGAGACACAGCAACAATGAAACTCGGTACAAAGTCGTGGCCACCAACAAGCACAGAGGAAACAATCTTGTGTCTTTCGTGTCATCAGTTGATATATACCTCTCAAATCCTGATCAGAGAGTTAATGTCAGGCTCGGACCTAACAAGGGAGTGAAGGTAAACTTTAATTTAAATTAAGGATAAGAAAACAAGTTTCTTCTGCTAAAACCTTTGGTCTTACTCTATGAACTCTCATCATAACAGGTAAATGGAACAGAGGTTTCTCTTCCCGCCACTGCAGGAAATTTTGGTCAGGTGATGAGGCAGGGAAGTTACATAGTGTTTAATGCTGTTGATGTCGTAGTCCAATTTGATGGCTCCAGTACTTTATTGGTCAGGATGGGTCGCAACTATCAGAGCAGAGTCAGTGGAATGTGTGGGAACTTCAATGGTGATCCCAATGATGACAAAGTTTTGCCCAATGGTACTTTGGCCGAAAACGACAAGCAATTTGGCCACAGCTGGAAATCAGAGACAAGCCAAGCAGGGTGAGCTCAGCCTCCATTTGTCTGCATTTACCTGATGAAATCTCAGCAATTGAACATGTTTGTTAAAACTCCTGCTGTCTTAAAAACTCTTAAATGTCTAAACAACTTTTCTAGATGTGAATCCACTGAAGAGAGAAGTGGTGATGGACTAAGTGACTGCCGCTTCATAGAAGAATACACAGAACTCTGCAGAGTCATCAACAACACCAGTGGCCCATTCAGTTCTTGTCACCTGCATTCTGACCCCCAACCATTTTTCACTTCCTGTGTTTACGATCTCTGCATCTACACACCAGCCAATGGCATGCTGTGTTCTGCTGTCTCTGCTTATGAGAAAACCTGCACCAATTTGGGTCTAAGCATCCCCAACTGGCGCTCTCCCTTGCGTTGTGGTATGCTTGTTTTACTCAATAAATTATCAGAACAATGAGCTACTGATTGGTCGTATGCAATGTTAATGGTTTGAAATGTTGTTTTCTGATATATTTGATTCAGCCGAGATTGACCCCTGTGAACAGCTGGACTGTGGAGAGCATGAGTGGTGCGGTAAGAAAGACGGTGTGTACAGTTGCTTTTCTGATGAGCACTATCCTAGACCCAACAATGAGAGCTACGGTAAGGGCAACACCTTTTAAGCCTTTTGTTTTTCATATGAAAAGAGTAATTGATAATCACATTGCAGAGTGAAACATATCTTGCATGCTGGTATTCTTCAAGTTTTAAGGATAATCTTCATTTTCTGCATCTGGTGGTTCTGGCTACTTCTCTATGCTTGGTTCTTGTTGTGGGGATGCAGAGTAGACTAGAACCAGAAGAATTGAGTGTTCTGAAAGGTTTACACAGTAACAACAAGGTTGACATACTAAGAAAAGTACTTCAAAGTCTATTCACTGAGCTACAGGGAGCCAGTATAAGAACATAAAAATTGGGGCGATGTGCTCTAACGTGGTTTTAGTGAAAACTAGACTGGCCATTTCTTCCACTTCAAAATAGTTCTCCCTTCCAGCACAGTCTGGGCTCTTGAATTCTCTCAGGTCGATTTTTACCGGGCCAATCAGCAAACAGAAGGAGAAGTTGTGAACGACCAACGATTACTTTGATCTTTGAATTGTCATCTCTGTGTAGTTTTGCAGTGGGAGCCGAGGAAGTGAAGAAAACTGTTCAGTCCTTGTTGGCCATGCTTTGAAATATTGAATTAACATTAAGACTTGCCTCATTTCTAGGGATCATATCTAGGGATCCTTAATTAAAACAAGGTGGGATAAGTGGCTAGATCCTAAGCATTTTCATCCAAAGGACACTTCAGCACAAACAAATTTCTATTGTGTTTCTGTTATAAATGTGTTTAATGAAATCTGTGCTTTTTATAGGACCTCTCTACCCAATTTCTGGAAACACAACTCAACCAGCTCTCGATGGAAGCTCCCCTCGGATTGCTCTACAACAACCTTTTGTGTATTTTGGACAATCATACAATGAGATTTACGTATGTAAAAATTGCCTCCATGTTAAATAAATAAAAAACACTTACTCATTTGCCAGAAGATAAAAGTTTTTGCTTGTTTTTTTTTTTTTAGGTGAACCATAATGGGCATATAACCTTTAATAATCCATGGGGGATACACATACCTCAAAGTTTTCCAATGTATGGGACCAGGGACATAATTGCTCCATTCTGGACTATATTTGACAACAGACAAACTGGTCTGGTCTACTATAAACAATATACAAGGGGCAACATCCTCAACCAAGCAACAGAGGACATTAATAATTACTTCCCACAGTTCAACTTTACTGCAAGCTGGGTGTTTGTTGCAACTTGGCATGAAATACCCTACTGGCTACATAATAATTCAGTAAGTTTTCTTCTCTTTGAAATGTATGATGGGTATGCTTTTATCTAGATACCACAAAACAAAAGCAACACATTGTTTTTATTTTCAGCAAACAACCATCCAGGCTGTCCTGATCTCTGGAGGCCAATACTCCTTTGTGCTGATGAACTATGGGAATATATCCCCAAATCGTTGGAACGTACAGGTTAGAGCAAGTATATTCAAGTTATACAATTTTAAATCTTTTCTACTGTGCAATTCATCACTTTAGATGTAAATGCTAAGACTAGTTTAAAATGTGCACATATTAAATGCATCTTTGTGTATTTTATTATCCCAGGTTGGATACGACACAATTAATTCCATTCACTATCTCACCGTTCCTGGATCCTTCTCCAGTAACCCTTCAGGCAATTACTCAGTTTTCCACCTTAACAGTAACGTCAATGTACCTGGTCGCTGGGCTTTCCGACTGGATCATGGATCAAGAGGCTGCACTTTCAACAGTAAGACCAGTAGTTCTGCACCAATGGACCCCTTATCTTTAGACCTTGGGGGAGGAGTTAATCCCTCTGTTACATGGAGACCTCCAGTGAGTGAACAAGAAATAGGATTAGTAAGGCCGTTTACGAGGGGAATTTAGTTGGTAACATGGAGTAAAGTAACTGCAAGAGAGCATTAGGAGGATGTTTAGAACATTTTCAAACAAGGTTTCTGAGTATTTACTGAACTGCTGAGATTTTGAGAGAAATCTTGACAGTAAAAAAATGTTAAACTTTGTTCTGTTATTTTTGGGTTTGTTATTTTTTAAGATCTACCTGTTGAATTTGGCAACTCTTTCTGGAGTGACAGCACCTGTGCACAGAAGTGCACCTGCACCAGAGCAGGGCTGCAATGCTCCAACAATCCCTGCTCCTTCTCCCAAATCTGTCGGCCAGCTGCCTTTCAGTACTCCTGCCAGACTGTGCAAAGACAAACCTGCACCATCAGTGGAGATCCACATTACTACACCTTTGACAACTCAGTGTTTCACTTTCAAGGCACATGCACTTACGTTCTGTCAGAGCAGTGTCAGAACGGACTGCCCTACTATAGAGTTGAGGGGAAGAACGAGCATCGCGGCAGCACTCATTTTTCATGGACACGGCTTGTCAAAGTCTTTGTTCATGATGAATCTATTGAGCTGGTTAAAGGACGTTATGGAGAGGCTAAGGTAACAAGAGTCTCTTAGTTACTTTAACATATACCATGTATTTTTTCCCTTGTTCATATTTGTAACTACTTTATTGTTGCCATCCTTACAGGTCAATGGAAGCTTTGCTACAGCTCCGTTTTCCCTCAGAAACGGCTCTATCCAGGTTTATCAGTCAGGTTTCTCTGTGATCGTCAGCACTGACTTTGGCCTGAGGGTGTCTTATGACATGTATTCATATGTCCAGATAGCTGTGCCCTACACTTACCAAAATAGCACATGTGGGCTCTGTGGAAACTTCAACAATCGCCCTGGAGATGACTTTCGAACCCGTCAGGGTGAAGTGGTGAGCTCTGATGTGGTTTTTGCCAACAGCTGGAAAATATCTGGAGATGATGAGCCGGGCTGTGAGGTTCAGTGTTCAGGTCTGGCCTGTGCTGGCTGCACAGCAGCTCAGACAGCACTGTACAGAAACTCTGCCCACTGTGGTATTCTTGAGAACAGCACTGGACCGTTTGCTGCATGCCATCAACGACTCCCTACAGGATCTTTTGTGGACAGCTGTGTGTATGATCTCTGTGTCAGTGGAGGGTATCAACCCATTCTGTGCCAAGCCCTAAATGTCTACTCAAGTCAGTGTCAACAAAATGGGATCCAGCCACAGAGCTGGCGGAGTTCTGGCTTCTGTGGTATGTCTGCCAGTCAGTCACAATAATTTTAAAAAGTAAATGCTCTTAAATATTAGAAATTTGAGAATAAATGTTTCTTGTGTTTAGAAATCCCCTGCCCAGCCAATAGCCACTATGAGGCCCAGGGTACAGGATGTCCATCTACATGTGTCAACCCCAATTCCACCAACAACTGCCCCCTCCCAAACCAAGAGAGCTGTGTCTGCAATTCAGGCTACCTCCTGAGTGGAGGGGTCTGTGTCCCTCATTCTGACTGTGGCTGCAGCTTTGAGGGTCACTACTACCACTCAGGAGAAACTGTCATACTGGATGCAGACTGTGGGAGGCGCTGTACATGTAGCTATGGCTCCATGACTTGCAGCTCTCACAGCTGTGGCCAACATGAGTCCTGCAGGGTGGAGGATGGAGTAAGAGGTTGCAGACCAAACAGCTTTGCAACATGTTGGATAAGAGGATTAGGATCATATCATACATTTGATGGAGTGATGTACCAGTACCCAGGAGCATGTCGCCTGACCCTTGCCAAAGTTATGGGGTTCTCTAATCATTCGCACTTCATGGTTACTGTGGAAAAAGTTCCTCAGGGGCCACAGGGTTTCTCCAATGTGCTAAGGTTTGAGGCAGAGGGAACACAAGTTGCTATTGAGATGGCAAGTAGAAGCACTGTGAAGGTGAGTGACAAATAAATTTCTACAAATAAAATAAGTAAATAACATATAAGTGTAGCTTTGTTTGAAGATTATTACATTACTAATATTTAATGACATTTCAAACAATAAACAAATGTCAAAATATGTTGATAAAACCAAGCTTAGTGTACATATTGCCTATTTTGAGATGACCCTGAGTGGACTTATCTTCAATCTGTTTAATCAGCACAACCCAAATATGTATTAAAAGTAAGAAGGAAAATGTTTAACACTTTATCAGCTCTACTCAATCAAAACTATTTAACTGTTGAAAGGAATAAGCTATTCACAGAATGTCTACAAACAATGGACACATTATGTATAGTACATTTTGTATTAGTAAGATATGATTATATCTGGAATTTTTCCAAAGTGATGAAAAGTGCAAGAGTCAATTTCTATATCTGTATTGAAATATTTTGAACATCTACACCAAAAACCTTTCTAAAGTTTTTTTTGTTATGTGTTATAGGTTGATGGCCAACTGATCAGACTGCCATTCAGCTCTGGATCCAACGGAATCCGCGTCTTCCAAAGCAGCATTCACAGTGTCATCCTTCGCACAGCCTTTGGTGTAACTCTGCAGACTGTCTGGCCTCATTTTGTGCGTCTCACTGCACCAGGTGTCTACAGTGGTTTATTAGGTGGACTTTGTGGAAACTACAATGCTGACCAGAATGACGATTTCCGTACACCCAATGGTACTCTAGTCAGTGACTCCCAGATGTTTGGGGACAGTTGGCGAGATGGCTCCCTGGCAGATCACTGTGTGGAAAACAGACCTCGTAATTCTGCAACCAATTTCAGTTCCAGTGAGTACTGTGGAGTTCTTACTTCACACATTGGACCATTTAGATCATGCTGGGCTGCAGTGAACCCATGGCAGCAGGTAAATGCATGTGTAGAAATCCTCCAAGGCTCCAGAGATCCAGCATCAACGCTGTGTGAGGTCCTCCGAGATTATGCACTGATGTGTCAACATAATGGTGTGTCCCTGGGACAGTGGAGGAATGCAACTGGCTGTGGTAAGTACTAGAACCACGTTTGATAGAGATCCCTTTGAAATGAACACATTCATAATTACTTCTTATTGAACTTCTTTCATTCCCCCCAGTACCAACCTGTCCATCAAACAGTCATTATGAACTCTGTGGAAGTTCATGTCCGTCTTCCTGCCCCAGCCTCTCCTTCCCCTTCACCTGTGACACTCAGTGCCAGGAGGGATGCCAGTGTAATGATGGGTTTGTCCTCAATGGTAACCAGTGTGTACCTCCAACATCCTGTGGATGCTTTCATGATGGACGTTATCGGCAAGCTGGTGAACAGTTCTGGTATGGTGAAGAATGTCAGAGCTTTTGCACCTGTAATGGTGTAACTGGTATAGTCCAATGTTCCCCAAATTCATGTGGACCTCAGGAGTCCTGCCATGTTGTGGGGGGTGAGTTTGGCTGCCATCCCAACCCTCATGGCACCTGCTCTGCCTCTGGAGACCCGCACTACCTGACCTTTGATGGCAAGGCCTATGACTTCCAGGGAACCTGCCGCTATGTTCTGGCAACAGTTTGCAATAACACTGTGGACCTTCACCAGTTTTCTGTGAAAGCAAAGAATGAACCGTGGTTTGGACTGCCAGTTTCTATCACGACTGAAGTTTTTGTTGATGTCTTGGGCTATGAAGTGCATATGTACAGAGGCAACTGGGGTACCGTGCAGGCAAGAAAATTTTCTCTGATAGATTTTTAAAGATGATTCGAATTGTCTAAAGTTGATTTGAAATTACTTTTGCAAAGACTTTTAAAGGCTGAAAGATTTCTTCTTGGCATATTACCAAAAACTGTTCTCCTCTTAATATGAGTAACAGTCCAATAACATCAGTTGTGCGTGTTTCATGAAAATCCTTTCTTTTTCACAGGTGAATGGAATCACAAGAAATCTTCCAATTGTCCTCAATGGAAGCCTGTCTATTTTTGGAAGTGGATCTCAAACATTTGTCAATGCAGACTTTGGACTAAGAGTCATGTATGATGGAAGTAGCACAGTGTCCATTTCGGTGCCCCCAAGCTACAGGTAGCCTATGTACTTGAGATCAGATTTAAAGATCATATTTTTTTCATTCCTTTTTTCCTAATTAATGCCCTTTTTAGGACATAGTTACATAAATATAACATCATTGCTGCTTAGACAAAATATTTCTATATATTTTGAGATAAAACTGTTTCATCTAAAAATAAAGATGCTCTTTTTTTAACATTTTTGTTGAGTATCTCGGTCTGTTTTGGGAATGCCATGCAAATGCCATGCTACCCCAAAATCATCCAATTCTGGGACCAATAAAATACATGTTAACCTATCTGAAAATCATTTTATTAGGTATTATTAAATGTTAAAAGCCTTAGATTTGAATGTTGTTGATGAGGTAGCTAATTGTAGTTTACAGCTATAGTTAGCATAAGTAGCTAGAAAAAAATTATTTCACAGCTGTAGCTAGCAAGCTAACCAGCTCACTACTGAAAATTGAATTCAAACATTTTTAATTACTACGTTGTTTTCAATAGTTTTATAGCATGTTGTGTTTTCTTGCCTGCGATTGTGTATGTCTCATTGTTATGCCAATGCAAAAAAATGTATTCAGTCTATCTTATGTTGATCAGAGGACATGTGTGTGGACTTTGTGGAAACTTCAATGGAAATCCAAATGATGATTTTCACACTTCAAGTGGAGCATCATCCAACTCAGCAGTTGCTTTTGGGGCAGCTTGGAAGGTTCCTGGGAACTACAACTGTAGTGACGGCTGTGGCTCTTCATGCGCACAATGCAACGATGACCGATCTGCCAGGGCCCAGTGTGAGGTGATCCGGGCAGCTGATAGCCCATTCAGCTTCTGCCACAAGGAGGTGGATCCAGCACCATATTTCAGAGACTGCGTCTTTGATGTCTGCGTGTCGGGAAATCGAGGCAGTGATCTCCTGTGCAGGGCTCTAGAGACATACGTCAGTGCCTGTCAGTCTGCTAATGTCCGGATCTACCCTTGGAGACAAAACACCACTTGCAGTGAGTATGGAAGGCAATTTGCTATTAAAGTAATCAATCAAACAAGTTTTTTCCTCAAATGTATCTTGTTTTTACTTGTTTTAATCGATTTGTCATCCTTTTTTCCCTCACCTGTAAAGGAATGGTCTGCCCAGCCAACAGCCATTATGAGCTGTGTGGAACAGACTGTGGCAACACCTGTGCCAGCAGCATTGATGCTGCCTGTGACCATGTTTGCTCTGAGGGATGTTTTTGTAATGAAGGGTTTTCCAGGAGTGGAACAAGCTGTGTCCCTGTGGAGAGCTGTGGCTGTCAGCATGGTGGCTTCTACTTCAATGTAGGTTATTTCAGGTTACTTTATTCTTCATCTATTGGTTCAGAAGGTCAGAACAAGCTAAACAACAGTTCCAGGATGTTTTATTCTTCAATTTATTCTTGATTATTTATCTGAGAGTCAGCACATAAGAGTTAATGCATCGTTTTCAGAAAGGCCTTGGAAGAATTAAACTATCAATTAAGGTGCTGCATTTCAAGGCAACAACACAAACATAAAGCCTCCTTGTGGGACATCTCATAAAAGTCGTTATCTGCCAAAATTTAAAAAAAAATTTATGCACCACCATAAGTCTTCTTGGTACAGTCTTTAAGTATCTGAAAATGGCCTGTTCTAATAATTATATACAAGGATAGTTCTGTTTCTAAAAGGCAGAAGAAGAGGCTCAATGAAGCTGTGCTGAATGGCCACCAAGAGAGGTAGCAGCCATTGGTACAAAATTAACCTAAAGAGCAGAGTATAAATAGTATGGATAATTATACAGAGTATAATTAATTCCAAATGCAACTCACCATGAAGGGACTGGTGCCCTTTACCAATTAAAAATATATAATGTGGAATGAATATAAATGTATAGACATCTTCTGGAAGGTTTGAAAGTTGAGGTTTTCATTCCAGCTTCCACTTGAGACATTTCACACATTTGTTTGGTACCCAGTCTAAAAATTCCTCCAGTAATTAACAAAGCCTTAACTGACGGGATCAGTGGAAACTTGGCAAAGGTGGTTCATGAATCTGGTTCTGCATGATGCAGTTTTGCAGCTTACTGTTGTCATATACTTTCACTATTCTTGCAGGCTGGTGAGTCCTTCTGGACAGACGGTTGCTCCCAACAGTGTGAATGTCGTGCACCCAATGTCCTGATCTGCAGTCCCTCATCATGCACTCCTGCACAAGAGTGCACCATCAGAGGGGGGCAGCTAAGCTGTCACGACGCCATGTCTACCTGTACTGTATGGGGTGACCCACATTACATCACCTTCGATGGAGCTGTGTCTCATTTTCAGGGATCATGCTCTTATGTCATCACTGAGAGTTTGAACCACAGCAACAATGACACTCAGTACAAAGTCGTGGCCACCAACAAGCACAGAGGAAACAATCTTGTGTCTTTTGTGTCATCTGTTGATATATACCTCTCAAATCATCCAGAGAGTGTTCATGTCAGGCTCGGATCTAACAAGAGAGTGAAGGTAAGCTTAATTTCAAATTAAGGATATAAAGCATTTTTTTGTTTTAAAATCTTCAGTGTTACTCTCTGAACTCTCATCATAACAGGTAAATGGAGGTGAGGTTTTTCTTCCCACCACTGCAGGAACTTTTGGTCAGTTGATGAGGCAGGGAAGTTACGTAGTGTTTGATGCTGCTGATGTCATAGTCCAGTTTGATGGCTCTAGTACTTTACTGGTCAGGATGGGTCGTAACTATCAGAACAAAGTCAGTGGAATGTGTGGGAACTTCAATGGTGATCCCAATGATGACAAAGTTTTGCCCAATGGTACATTGGCGGAAAACGACAACCAATTTGGCCACAGCTGGAAATCAGAGACAAGCCAAGCAGGGTGAGCTCAGATTTTTGCATAGTTACCCTAAAAAATCTCAACCATTGCAAACATTTGTTCAGAAATTGACTGTCTCTAAAAATGTTTTAAATGTCTAACGACTTTTCTAGGTGTGGATCCACTGATGAGAGAAGTGATGGACTAAGTGACTGCCGCTTCATAGAAGAATACACAGAACTCTGCAGAGTCATCACCAACACCAGTGGCCCATTCAGTTCTTGTCACCTGCATTCTGACCCACAACCATTTTTCAGTTCCTGTGTTTATGATCTCTGCCTCTACACGTCCACCAATGGCATGCTGTGTTCTGCTGTCTCTGCTTATGAGAAAACTTGCACCGTCTTGGGTCTAAGCATCCCCGACTGGCGCTCTCCTTTGAATTGTGGTATGTTTGTTTGGTTCACTACATTATCAGGACAATGAGATGTTAATTAGTCATATGCGATGAATTTCCTTTTGTGATATCGTCAATTCAGCTGAGACTGACCCCTGTGAACAGCTGGATTGTGTGGAGTATGAGTGGTGTGGTAAGAAAGATGGTGTATACGGCTGCTTCTGTGATGAGCACTACAATAGATACAACGATGAGAGCTACGGTAAGGGCAAAACTTTTTAAATGTTTTTCATTTTAAAGGAGGTAGCAATAATCACATAGCATTGTCAAACATGCTTTGTTCACTAGTACTTTATAGTTGGTATTTTCCAGGTTTCAAGCATAATCTTTACATCAGTTAGTTTAGTTGGTCTCCAAACGTCAAAACTATGAACTACGGTGACTGATTGTTTATGAATTAACCTGAACAATATCTCTAGGGGGTGAAATTGAGTCTGAGTGGGCCATGTTCTGTGCCTCCATTGTCGAGGCAGCTTATGAGAGCTGTGGTCGCAAGGTTGTCGGGGCCAGTCACGGCAGCAACTCTCGAACCTGTTGGTGGGCACCTTCAGTGAGGGATCCTGTCAAGCTGAATAATTAGTCCTATCGAGTCTTTTTGGCCTCTGGGACCCCAGAATCAGCTGATGGGTACCAACATTCCAAGCGGCATGCGGCTCTGATGATTGCCGAGGCAAAAACTCGGGAGGGGGAGGAGTTTGGAGAGGCCATGGAGAAAGACTTCCGCAGGGCTTTGAAGCAACATTGTGGACTGGTGGGCAGAATACTTCGAAGACCTCAATTCCACCAATATGCCTTCCATTGAGGAAGTAGAGCCTGGGGACTCTGGGTTGGGCTCTCCAATCTGAAGTGGTTAAAGGGTTCCTCAGTGGCAGGGCCCTGGGGGTGGATGAGATTTGCCTGGAGTTCCTTAAGGCTCTGGATGTTGTAGGGTTGTGATGGTTAACGCGACTGCAATATTGCATGGACATCGGGGGAAGTCCCCCCAGATTGGCAGACTGGAGGAGCTGGAACAAATGACTGGGGAGAGGGAAGTCTGGACCTCCCTTCTTAGGCTGCTATCCCCGTGACCCGACCCCAGATAAAACGGAAGAAGATGGATGGATGGATTATCTAGAGAAACTGGACTCAGTGTAGCATTGCTGTCATTTGTATACAGTTACTTGTCACCTTTTTCTCTGTATTTGTAGACAGTCAAATGTGTTCCTTTTTGGTTATAAATTACTGGGACTACTTCCCTCTTACCTGACTGCATTTATGGTAAATCTCACACCCGGTATGAAATTCAGGTGCAGCTTTTTTTTTCCATGTTTGTGCCTAGAGTTGGCACAGATCTTGAAAAGTCAGCATTTAAACATGCTGCCCCTTATGCTTGGACTCTTCCAGGAAGAGAATAAATTGACAGAAGTGACACTTGGTGAACTAAAAACACTACTGAACAACCATGAAGAAGAGAGTTTTAACTGCCGTTGCTTTTGATATTCATGTTTTTATTAGTTGTTTTTATTATTGTATGCTTTGAAGCTTTTAAAACTTAAGGTGATGGAATGTAAATGACGATTCTTGTAAATGGTGCTGCTATCTTATCAGGTCCCCATTGAAATAGAGATTGTAGATAGAGGTTTTTTTCATCTGAGTAAATAAAGCTTAAATGTTTCTGTCTTTGGTGGGAAGATGCAAACGTTGAATGCTCCAGCAGTTCTGGCACCATGTCAATATCTCGCTGCAAGCTATTTGAAGCGGGCTTCCACTCCAGTGCTCTCCATCTCCGAGACAGCTCCTGCAATGGGACTCTTCAGAACGGACGACTCATCTTTCACTTTGACAATGACAACCATCTGTGTGGTACAACCCTTATGGTAAAGTTAATGAATTAGAACATCTTCTCTAAAGCTTCAGTTGTGTTTCTTCAGTTGATTGATTCCATTTTGTCATTTCACTGTTAGAGAAATGGAACTCACTTCATGTATGAGAACAGTATTCAGGGCAATGCGACCAACCATCAGAGGAATCTTCATCTGCGTTTCTCCTGTGTTTACCCTCTGGCTCAGGCTCTCTCAATGGTTGTGGACATCAACCCTGTGGAGAGGTCTTCACACAATTTTCTCTGTTTGCTTTCTTTGAGCATTGTATCCAATTACACTTCTATGTTTTAATTGGTTATTATTTATAATGTAATCCTGTAAGCAAATTAGAGTAGCTTTTGCCAGCCTATTAGATACATTTAAGGGTAGTCATAATAAATGCATATTCTACAGCATTCTGAGGAAGAAGCTTCCTATTGGCACGGGGTCGTATCGTATGAGGATGATCCCCTATGAGGATGAAGGTTTCCACTCCCCCTTCAGCGCTAATGGACACATAGAAATGGATGTTGATGAGATGTTTTACTTGGAGGTGCGAACAGAAGGGGTGGATCAGAGCCAATTTGCCACAGTTCTGGACTCTTGCTGGGCCACGCCAGTCAACCAAGCAAACTATCCTGTCCGCTGGGATCTGATTACAGCACAGTAAATGAGACCATATTGTTGTCTTTATAATTTAATTCAGGGTCTTCTTGCTGTCAGTCTAACTGATGCATCTGCTTCTGCTTCACAGGTGTCCTAATCCAGATGATGGAACCGTAGAGGTGATTCAGAACGGTGTCTCCACTGTGTCTCGTTTCTCCTTCAGGATGTTCACCTTCACCAACCACACACAGATTTTCTTGCACTGCAATGTCCACTTGTGTCTTTTGAGAAGCAACAACTGCAGAGCTGTAAGTTTTATTGTGTGCTTTTTGTGGCTATATCATGTATGATTAAGTTGAACATCTTCAGAGGCTTAAAATGTTGCTGACTTGCTTTTTTTTTTTTTACAGCACTGCAACCCGGATCACCACATTCTAATCCGGAGGGACATATCTTACCATGACTCTGGAGCTCTGTCAATTGGACCACTGGTACTCGGGGCACAACCAAACACTGGTAAAGTTCTATCATATCTTCATTATTTTCTAATTACAAAGATCATATTTCAATTGATTAACAAAATCTATCCACATCTACTTTTTACACAGGTGGACTAATCCAAAGAAACAGTGCTGTGGGTCATCTGACATCAATTGTTACCCTGATTGTCAGTTTGCTGATGACTGGAATTCTGGTCAATTGATAAAGAATAATCACACTCTAAGAACAAGTAAAATTTTGTTACTTATGATTTATGTTGATAGGAGGTGTTTTCTGGGTTTTGGGTTGTACTCGTAATTATGCAAAGTAAATGTGCTTTTCTAACATCTGGGGCACCGTTGTGCTTTAGACCATTTGTGGGACTAAAGCAATGTTTGTTTTTTCTGTGGAATTTTTATCATTAACTGTTGGCAATATCCGATTGTAAAATATAAATTGTGTGCTTCGATAATTCTAAGGATATATATATATATATATATAGCTAATTAATTTTTACAGGAAAGAGCTTAACCTGTCAAACTGAATGAAATTAAGAAGAATTTTCTCATTGTTTAAATTATATTTAAGGATTTTTTGTGTGGTGGGAAAATATTCAATTAAAAAGGGGATTAATAAAGAATATAGATAAAGCCTTTCATGCTTTTTCCTGTTGATAAAAGCCTTAATAAACTCTATGTTTTGGATCTGACATGTTCTGTATTGTATTTTATTCAGTTATGGATCTTAACGGCTTGTTGTTATGGGACAGCTTGTGACATCAACAGATGTAAAAATGGCTTAGTAAATATTCTCATTAGTGGTTGGTAAACATCTGTAATTAGACATGATTTTTGTCCCTATAATATTTAATAAGCTGTTAGAATTATTATATTATATTGTTTTTTCCTTGTTGTAACTCAGGGTGAAGGTGGAGATCTGGTCTTCAGCCACTAGATGGCGGTAGAGCAAAGCTGATCTGACAAAGATTACCAGCAGATCTAGCCAAACCCAGTCCTTGGTACTAATATTTTTAAAATGTGATGTTTATATGTTATATACATGATGGGGTAAATATATATTCTTTTTCTTCTTCGTCTGATTATCTATCCTGCGAGTAGCTCAGTTGACTGGATGCAAAATAGAAGAGTTTAAAACTCCTAAGTCTTCTGTCAACCCTACTTCCCATTTGGGACAAGTTCTGTCTTCTCTTTCATTCATCATCTGCTGCCCTGGCATCACTTTGTCATGTTCTCCTTGTGAGACAACACTCCTCCATGGGCTGCTCAGCACTTTGTATTGCCTTGTTGCTGAAAATGTGCTATATAAATAAAATAACCTTTAGCCGTACCTTACTTTCAGACAGTAGATTTAGTAAAAGTAAGGGAAAGTAACCTATTTTTTTTGTTTGTATTTAAAACATATTTACTTATCATTAGTACTATAGGTTCTGAAGAGAAAGTGAGATGTCCAATACACGGGAAAGACAGAAAGAAAGCTGGGAGGGAAATCAACTATGTTGGCATGTGAAGGGGAAAAGGGGAAATATGAGTGACAGCTTGTTGACTTTTACTAGCTGCTGAGGACCCAGTGGATCAAACTGGATTCCCTCATGAAGTCCCCTGTGTGGTGTAGTGAAAGGGTTAGCCAGGGTAACATCAGACGTTTGACCTGCTTATTCCCCATTTACCAGACCTGTTGACCACCTGCGAACTGCTGCAAAGAGAGTGGTGAAATCTAAACTTGAGACTTTGTTGTAAAACCCATACTTTTTCTCTCTTCCCATTAATAATAGGAATAAATCACACATTCTGATTTAAAAAACACAGTCCAAACCTTAGTGGTATTGGGCAGCTGATAATAGGCTACTCTGCAAATATTAGTGATGTGCCAGTTAAATCTCAGTTTTTCAAGCTAAAGTGAATCTAATCTGTTATGGTCAACTTGCATCCTTTTTTTTCCATTCTTGGTTTTGTCTTTGTTAAACGATAAAACAATATCTGACTAAATTACCTATTTATTTAATCTATACTAATAAAGTGATAATATATCTGTGAATGTTGCAATTTATAAAAAAATATATATAAATGCTGAATAATAATGGAAACTAAAGTTACATTTCTTTATTATATCAAACACGGGGTAAACAAGGGTATTTTTTTTAACCTAGTCTTTGGACAGGACCGAGTACTGACCCTTGAGGAACCCCACTGCTAATAATGTAATGTTCTCTTACATGGCTAACAAACACAACAAAGGACTGTTGTTCAGTTAAGATCACCTTAAACCAATTTAATATTGTTTTTAATATATCCTCAGTAAGACTTTGACCTTGTCAAAAACATCTCTAACACCTAGAAGCAAAAGGTTATCAGAATCTTAATTTGTAGTTACATCATTAAGCATTGAGATGAAAGCTGGTTTCATGCTGTTTTGGGCCCTGAATCAGATTTTAACACTTGATGATTGTTTTTGTTAAGGCAATCAGTTAACTGATGAAAATTCTTGAAATGTCTGTCTTCAGTGGTGGCCTGACTACAGAAGGTTGTCTGAAGGATAATAGTAAACTCATATGCAAATACAGAACTTACTTGTGAATACTTTCTTCGTTGTGCTGGTTTTATTGAATGATCAGGGCCGTGACGTGGGATTTCTTTGAAATTGATGGTTTCTCGATTTATTTCTGACGAGAACAACAGAAAACAACGTGTTATAGGCCACCCGCTCCAAGTCCTACACAAAACAAAAGTACATAACAAAACTAAAGTTAATCCTGCTATTTTGCGATCGCAGATTCACTTAAATATTTACATTACATTATACACCCCTCCCACAGGACAACATGACAAAAGGGAGGGTCTAAGGGGCGCAAACAATTTAAAAACAATACCACAGAAGCAGAAATAAAAATGAGGGTCTTCCAATCTTAAAGTAACACGGTTAAAACAATGACAGAGTTTTTTTTAAAGTTGTTTCAGTCAAGTAATTAACAATATGAATAACCAAAAAATAAAAAAAACATTTTGTGCAATTCTAACACTTGTTGCACTTCCTCAAAGAAGCTTGCAGAAACTGAATCTAGCTGGCACCATAAGATAAATTAATGCTATTTAGAGAAACAATAATATTTAAACATTTTGTTCACAAGAAAAACAAAGTAATTCAGTGCTCCTCTTCAACTTTCAATAATAAAAGTATATAAAACAAAATATAAAGTCTGAGACAGTGGTCGCACTTCTGCCATGTTGCCTTTACAAAATATGACACAACAAAACGCTGGTAACAGGCTTTACGGATTTTTACGCCCTAGCCTTGTGCTTGGTCAGAATATGATACAAATAAATATAACTTACCAAACAAGGTAGATCCCATTATTTTTCAATAAAATACAGAAGCCTGGCTCCTGTTGTCAGGGTGGTGGTAGAAGTCCCAAGAGAAGCCGGAAATGGAAGTCCGAAAGTGACACCAGTCGCAGAAATATGCTAAATAAATATGAAGAATAAATATGAATATTTATTATAAATTAAGTTCTTTTATATATTTATTTAAGTAATGTTCTCCCGGGGTAGCACTGTTGCCTTGCAGCAAGAAGGTCCTGGGTTCGATTCCCGGCCCAGGGTCTTTCTGCACGGAGTTTGCATGTTCTCCCTGTGCATGCGTGGGTTCTCGCCGGGTACTCCGGCATTACTGTAAGGTCAATTTGTCTTTCTAAATTCTGTGTGCGTGCATGGTTGTTGTTTGTCCTGTCTGTCTCTGTGTTGCCCTGCGACAGACTGGCGACCTGTCCAGGGTGACCCCGCCTCTCGCCCGTAACGTTAGCTGGAGAGGCACCAGCAGCCCCTCTCGACCCTACTAGGGGACAAGGGTGTAAGAAAATGGATGGATGGATAATGTTCTCCTTAAAGTTCTGTTAACCTAAGGTTAGAATAAATGCAATGCACATTAGAAATCGGACATATAACCATTATTTTAATGGAGAGTGGATAAGTGCAGCATTGAAGCTTTGTATTCTTATTCTACAAAATTGACACACAGATGTTCAGACAACTTTCAGAGGTGCAAACTTATTCTAACGACAAAAATTTAGATTTTGTGAAAAATAGTAACCACCATAAAGGTAGATATTAAATCTGTTTAAATAAAATCACAGCAAAAACATTTTTTCCGTAGTGATTGAATGTTCAGAATGAACGTTAAGACAACGTTTGGTGTCACGTCTGGACATTTGACAGTTGAACATTAGCTTGTTAGCTGAGTGAAGTGCACAGATTTACATTTAGCTTAATTAGAAATCTACAGCAGACACAAGAAAAAGAAAGTAGCAATGCCAAAAATATGCACAAAGCAGCTCCAGAAATGTTTTTCTGGAGCTGCTTAAGGCTGGGTTTTTCTGGAAATGTTTAAGGGGGAGCTAAGCATTTTACTGAGGATGCTATGATGGATCTTTTTTCCCCTATAGTTATCAACACACACACATTAGTTTTGTTATTTTAATCAGAGTGATTTGCATTTATTTGACGCTTAGATGTCAGCATGAAGCCTTGAGCCATTAGTCAGATGACTTTCAGATAATATTACATTGTTTAGGTTAAGACAGCATTCATGACAAAGGGGATACCCTAGTACTGACCCTTTGCAACTACGTCACTTAATCATTTGAAGCGCCATGATGTAGACCGGAAGTGAGAATCGGGAGTATTGAACTGAGCGGCTAAAGTTGTTTTTCAAAGTTGTTTTTGTCAGTTTATTCTTGGTTTCTACTTGCTGGAATCAAGCTAATTTGTCTGTGAACGTAGCACACCTGTTTGGGGCTCATAGACGGCGGTATTTACAGAAGCCTGAAACAGCTAGCTTAGAAACCGAGCCGTACCTCCTCACTCCTGACGTGTTGATGAAATTACCAACTTTGCCTGAATTCACACCACATGATTTATGTAACTACGTCACAAACAGTGTTCCCCTTAAACCGGAGCAGCCATAAAAACGTACAGAATACGAGACGCTAATCATTTTTTCCCATATAAGCTAGGCTACATGACGGCGTGGCACTGTTTCCATAGTTACTAATGGTTAGACGCTACCTTCTCCATAATGCGATATTTGATTTCTTTCTAATCATACTTATTTATAAAGTGTATGAACGTTAATCATCTTACCTTGTATAAAGTGTTCGCTGCAAATCCGCGGTTACACCAACAGCTGCCAGTCGTTATGATTTAACGGCTGATATCCATCGCCGCATCTTTCCTCATTAAAATACAAAGACAAGCTTGTTTTTGACCCTTGTCTGTTTGTGCAGCCGACCGCGCAGCACCTTGTGAGCATTTTTACTGCGAAATCAACTAAATGAAAACAATATTAGCCTACCACATGTACGTATTTTTGACAGGCTTTATACAGGAGAGCATCCATGGCGGTGGAGACAGTGACGTCACGTGCAAAGGGTCACGTGTTCCTTTGTCATATATGTTTTTAATTTATTTTTTTTATTAACTTGTGTTTATTTAATTGCCTAATTAACTGCTACAGGCCTTGATTTGACTATCGCTATTATGACAAAAACATGTTATGCTTACTACCGGTTATCTTTGTGCTAACATGGTAGTTTGCTATGATAAACACTGTCAATATCGTCAAAGTCGGTTCATCGAAAGGATTAACTTCCTGACAAATTGCTGATTGGTCAGTTGCTGACAAATACCCTGGAATGATTGGATCCACGTCTGCATGGGGGCGGAGCCGGCATCATGTCAATCGTTTCCTGGAAGTGATAATGGACCTTACCAAGCTCCGCCCACAACCGACCCACGTGACCGCAAGTCTCACAAGCAAAGCCTCGCGGCGCCTTGTTTCTATGTAAACATGACTGATTAGTGCATCATTTCTACCGGATTTTCACAATATATCAGCTACTACAATGGACAGAGGATCTAACAAGTTCATGTCATCATCTGGGAGGAGGTTACTGGTTTCTCAGTCACAAGCTGGTTGCAAACCTGAGGCCAGCAGGTGTCAGTCAGTTATGGTAGATCTGACATTTGGTTTGATGACGTCAATATGAGAAGCTACAGACTGATAGGAGGAACCAAAGAGCTCTGTAAAGGTAAAGGCAAATCTTCTGAAGTTGGGATATAATTAACTTAATTTCACATAATTATCGCGGTAGAAGCCATTTGTTTGTTAAAATTTTATGAAATATATTTGTTCTATTTGATGTTTGTTGTGAATGACGTAAACTCACAAACGAACGAGGTAATTAGTCCAACGTTTAGAAACTACAGCGGCTGTAATGCGCCACAGCAAAGGTAAACAAAGGTAAAATAACCCGAACAGGTGATCAACTCAAAACCACTGGTACCTTTTTACTCTCTCTCTCTTTGTAGCTTAAGCACACCCGTTACCGTGGCAACCGCCTGCGCCCCGCAAGACGAGCAAAGATTACGGTAAAAACATAACATTCAGTCCGTTACGGTATCAAGTTTCCAGACTTGATATTTATTTCTCGATTATTAATCAGCGCTTCCCTGAACACAGCGATGGTTGATTGACTAGCTGTACTTGGTGCTAACGTGGCTAACACGGGTAACAGTTTAGTCCAAAGCCTTTTCTGCTAAAATAAAATCTTTAGTGTATGTCAGATACAGACACATTGCATATTGATCTGTTTAGCTAACGTAAGACTCTGTAGCAGACAGGCTTCAAGGTGTAGAAGTTGTATCAGTTCTGCCATTATGCTGTACTTAGCTAACGGGAAGCTAAGTGTGTTTGTGAGACGGCCACGCACGTGACCACGTAGAATGGGCATCAGCCAATGAAAGGCGGCTCCTCTGGTAAGGTCCATACACATAGAAAAAGTTCAAATCCTCTTGTGGGATGTTTTTTTTTTTTAAACTCAATATTTAATAATTTATTTTTATTTTGTGTCTTTTGATGAAAATGCCGCAACAACCAGATACAAGTAATGTTAAATCAGATTAAAAAAAATAAAAAATCTAATATTTTCTGGGGGTGCTATGACTTTTTCAGGGGGAGGTATAGCACCCCCTAGCGCCCCGCTGGCGCCACCACTGACACACCACCCTGCTAGATAATAATAATAATAATAATAATAATAATAATAATAATAGAGAGACATTCTATTAGGTGTAGAACAATAGGTGCATGGGAGGCAGGTACTGCCTTGCAGTGACTTCGCAAGGCAGTCACTGCTCTCCCTATGCATTGCTATGGGCAGGCCCCAATAATAATAAAACATAAATGCTAAACCTGCATTTATGTTTAGCACTAATGCTAAACATAAACACTGGTGCAACACAGTGTTAGCCACAGAAGCAATGCTGGTCCAACACAGCAGAGAGAAGTGGGAGGGATCTTGCGTGTGTGACATCACTGGTATTATTGACATTTCCAGGTAATGTGTTTTTAGGAACAGTAAGCTTTGTAATATCTGACACTGATGAATTGCTTTTAGTCATATGATATGTAGGGACGGTTTCCTGTGACATATTTAGAGATAATTACGTAACATAGAATTGTTGACAAATTAAAAGAACATAAAATATTGGAAATATCTAAAAAGAACGCAGTGTTTAAGGTATGCCTTAAACAAACATAGTTGTTGGTCACAGGTTTGACTAAGTCTTTTTTATATATAGTAAAGATGCTGCATGGTCCTGAGTCAAGCCTCATGGCCTAGAAAACAGTAGGCGCTGTTTTGAAAGCAGTTTTTTGATCATCATCTCTGAGTTCAGAAAACTGCATCAGCTGAAATGTGTAACTATGGCCTAAAGCCAAAGCATTTCTTTCTCCTTTGCTATCCTTCCTCCACCTCCTGTTGTTATCTACAAACAAACTTAGGTCATGTTTGAGAAAATCAAAGCCTTATTCAGTTTTCCGGTGATTTATTTTGACCCAGTTGTGTAAAGTTTTCTGAGTATTTTCAATTTACTTAAAATCCTTTTAGCTAATTTGCTTGCTTGCTCTAATTAGGTTTAGTCCAGGAATAAGGCCAGGGGCTGATGGAGCAGGAGACTGGACGCAGGGTAATAACCTCTCTGCTTTTCTTTTCCAATGTGTTACCATGTTTCTCCACCCCCGCCACCACTCCACCTCGTTACTCCCTCCAACAGTCACCATGGGCTGTTTATCGACTGACTCTTCTTCCTGTTTGTGGTACTAAGAGGCTGAAATTAGATCTGCATTGGCGAGGATTTGAGATAAATTGGGCAGTGGATCGGTTCTAACTTCATTTTATCTTGGTTTTGTCAAGCAGGGAGAGCAGGATAGCTCTTTAGGATGCATCAGATAAAAACACCACCAGACTGACATGAATAACACTAGGCCAGATTTTGGTCTTCTCAGTTCAGGAAGCATTGCATTTAATGAGCTGACGTAATCACAGCAGAGCAATTCTCTTTGCAGAAATTCAGAGAGCTACAGGGTCACTGATAATCATATATGTGGCCCTTTGTGGTTCCCCCAGGTTGGGCAAAACAGATTTACTCTGGGGTAATTGGTCGCTCCCATTACAACTCCCATGGGAGAGGGGCTTGCTCCTTCGCTCCTTTGTACGGTTTGGAGTTTGGGGTGTGGATCTAACTCTTTTCAGCCTCCCACTTTGATCTAACTCCAGTCCCTGACAGCCGATCCGGTAGCTGAACCTGACACTGGGTCCTGCATCTGTACAAATCCAGAATGGGAAGAGAAGTGCAGGTCTAACAGGAGCGCAGCTGAATGCCGAAGTATCTGGTGTTGTATGCCAGACAGACACCGTGACCCTCATGGTTAAACTCACTGCAGGAGGTCACAGCCTGTAATAAAGGATAGAAAAGCCCCTAGGATTAACAAAAGTCTAATTTTTACTACTGTCATTGGTTTCTATGTATTTGACAAGTATGATAAGAACATTATTACAGATTTTGGACATTGGATTATAATTTATATCGACAAGATGTTCACATCTTCACCTCTGACATCTTCCATTTACAGAAAGTCTAGTTAACAATGAAGTAAGCTGTATCAATTTAGAAGTGTTTGTTTAACTATATATTTTTTATACATAATTGAAAACATAAAAGACTTAAGCATAGCATAACTGGTGCAAATTATTTCTGAGCCTACTGCCTCATAAACATGTTTTAAACTTGAAAAATGCACATTTTCTACACTTCCAGTACTTCTGGTAAAGTTTTGTAAAAAGTCTCAATTTAAATTAATCATTTATTGCAACAGCTGAACATGTTTAATCTTTTGAATTTGTTAGCATTTATTGAATGAAGTTGATTTTTTTAACAACTTTTTTTCCTCCAACTTTTTCAACAATTAAAATAATATAAATGTAACTGAACAGTTTATATGTGACTTTTTTTTTTTTAGCTGATCAGAGGAACACATTCCCACTTCTACATGCCACTATTTTAAAAGAAACTGCATTAAAATTTTTATATTTGGGCCACCAAGTATCTATGGCAACTATAATTGTGGTTCTGAAGGGGCACCAGTGTTAAATGTTTGAGTTATTGCTCAATATTCTTGATTTTAAAAAAGTATCACCAGAACTTAATAAAAAGTCTATTGGATTATGCAAAAATTTTAATCATGTCTATTTAATCATAAACTGGAGGACTGAAATTTAGTTTTTACACACACTTGTGGGCTTGGTTCTCTTCCAACTCCAACTTCTTTGAAATATCAAAAAATAAATATAGCTCTGGAAAAAAATTAAAACCTCCTGGTTATTCCACCAAATACTGATTTCTGAACTCTTCCTGAATTAAAACATTGTCATTCTTGTTTCTAAATGCATATTAACTTTTTTTCTTTGCATTATTTGAGGTCTGAAAGGGCTTCATCTTCTTCATTATTTTGATTATTTCCCATTTTCTGCAAATAAATGCAAAACTTTTGCTTAGACTGTCGGACACACGTTGTCAGTAGTTCATAGAATAAAAGAGCAATATTCATTTTACTCAAATACATATAAAAAGTAAAATCAGAGAATTTGAAATGATATTTTATTTTATTTATATAATATGTAATGCCCGTTAAAACATTGAAAATCAGTTGTGATTGGGTGTTTAATTAGGAGAATGATCTAAAAAAATATTTGTAAGTCAACACAAAAATAGTTCATCACTCATAAAATTCTCTTTTTTTTATTGCCACCTCATTCATCAGACCTTATTCGTGTAGAAAACCTGTAGGGTGATCTGAAGCAAAACTTTCAGGTAAATTTCTCTCACTCTTTTCTTCTTTATTGTGAAAATGTCTTTATGGATTTACAACCTGTTCAGATTGTACCCTGCCTATTGATCAATGGAGGGCCAACCCACTGCAAGCAGGAGGAATCAAGTATTGACCTTGATGTTTTTCTAAATGATTTGTGAGACAGAAGTAAATTTTCTCTGGTTGTAATGTTTCATGCATGAACCTTATGTAGGACTCCTTTTGCATCCCAGAAGTCTTCTCTGGCTGCCATTATCTCCGCCTTCCCGTTCGACCCCAATCAGTCAGAAAGGTTTTGGCATTGCCTTATTATTTTATTATATGGATCTGACTTAATGTTTAGTATAATGAACTGAAGGAGAACAAAAATATTCATGCCCTTTTAAACGCGAGACAGATTGTTGTCATGGTTCTAACAAACCAAGTCTAACTCCTGTGGCTTGTTGTGGCTTGAAGACACAATAACTCAAAATTATTTTCCCCCACTGTTGCCAAGGAGATTGAAAGAACAATAGTGAATGCCTTTACATGTGATACTACAAATTCTCAGACTTAAGAGACTTATAAACACCTATAAATCTGTCCAACTTTGTGTTGCACAATGATCTTACTCAAACAGTTACATTATTATCCCAACATCATTTGCTTTGTTTTTCTTTTACTAAGAAGCGTCTCAACATCAACAGCGTGACAGCTTGCATAGTTCAGAATGACCTGAAGTCTTTGATCTGTAAGCATCTCCTTGTGATTTTGCAGTTAATTACCAAACATTATTTGGTAATTAACTGCAAATTAATGACCAAATAATTAATTTGGTAATACTTTGAGATCTAACAAACTTTTCATAGTTTTGCATTTGTATTTTTCCTGCAGGGGATTGTGTAAATATTGCTTTCCTGCGCATGGAGCTCACCAGCATGCAAGGACCCCATGCTATTGGAGACATCAGTCATATAAGAATATGCATTAAGCTGGATAAAAGCCTTTTAGACACTATCCGCTTAAAAACACTGTTGTTGTGTAATGAGTTGCTTGTTTTTCAGCCACCTTTGCCCTTGTCAATGCTGCTGGTTTGGTCTGACATTTTGTACCTACAGAAAAGATCAAAGCATGCCTTGCACTCTTGTCTCAAGAGATTCCCAATCCAGTTTTGGAAACTCACAAACAGACAAGCTGCGACACATTCTGCCTCAGGTCAACAATGCAGCGCGTGTTGACCCACTAGGCCCCTGTCTGTCATCACAAAACATGATCAGGCTTGAGTAATACAGTGAAAACTGTCAGATTCATACATACTCATAGGATTTACTGTAAATCTGCATCACAACACAGTTTAGACGAGTTTTAGTTGCATTTATAAGCCAGAAATTATTAGAGTTATAGCTTGACATGGGTTGCATTGTAATATATTGGAACATTGGTACATTTATTTCAATATTTAAATTAAAGAAGTCATAAAAGATGGGGAAAATGCATTGTTATTATTGAAACTGGTACTTTTTTTATTCATATTAAAGTGTATTAACCCTTTATATCCTAAATTTAAATGTCTGCCAGGATACTTTTGCTAATTTTAATTGTACGCAGTTCTTTAAATGTCCTGTGAGTAAATATATTTGCCCATTTATTCATAACAACTGGAACTTTCAATATCAAGCAAGTTATTTTCGCAATTTACCGTCTATTAAAAGATGCTTCTGTATAAGTGACAGTATCTGCTTCCTTTATTCACATTTCCGTCTCAACAGGGAACAATATCATGTGATAACAAACGCAACATCGGATAAAAGAACATCCGAGTGAAGCTCTCTTTCTAGGATCTGCAGATGAACGTGGGAAAGCGCCATGTCCTGCCAGAGAGCGGTATCTTTTTTTAGGAGTACAGTAATTTGCTCCTGTTAGCCTTTTCCGCATCCAGAGTGCAATATTACATCACTCTATTATTTAGAGGCCATGTCAATGTGACATCATGACCATCACTCTATACCTGCATTCACCAGAGAGACAAGTTGCTGCAATCAAAACCGGAGCCCATGTATTATATGAGATGCAGAACATTGGTGCTTGTCCTTGGCTGTTCTGATGACTGATCAGATTTCAGGCAACAGAATATGGAGAACAAAGTTTCAGTTTGCTGATGCCTTTTCTCCTAAAAAACACCTTACAGTTCCTCTGGAAGTATTTTCCTTTAAAAATGAACGGAAATTCTTCAGCAAGAGGTTGACGTCTGACGAGAATTATGTTAAGACGCTTCTGAAACATTTTCATTGAAGCTTTACTTGATTCACAGTCTTTCTGATCTCACTACTCATCACTGTTAAGATTTTGCATTAAATGGTTGCTTTCCCACATAAGCACCACACTGAATCAAAAAGATTATTTTTTATTGTTGATCTTTAAATGAAAATGTAAAGTCAGCTGACCATCTGGTAGAAAAACTGCATAACTGTGTCCTACAAGGTAATGCTAACACCAAACTTATAAGTTTGAAGAGGTTTAATACACGTATCACTGTACAGATAGTGTGAATATCTATTGAAAATATTGACTAAGAAACACAAAAAAGATGTGAAAAGGTTTAAATATTTAGAAAAAGACACAGAATTGAATGAGTGTTGACTTATGCATTGCTTTCAAGAAATTGCGCAACAGAATCCCTTTCTATCCATCTGGTTCTGGTTCTGCAATTTGATATCCAGCTAAGCAAAACTGCCTCATTATTATCGCACAATGTCACAACCCTGAGCCTGTGGTAATATTAATGAATCTCATGCAACGCAGTGTTGAAGCTCTGTATGTCCTGATAAAGATTCACTCACCTCAGCATGCAGAATGCTGGTTTTCTGATAAAGAAGCTCATAATTTGTATCGTTTGTGTAAGATTTAAGGTGGGTTTTTTCCACGTTTGATTATCGCAACCGTCGCCTTCAGAATGAGTAAAATGAATGATGCATGCGGATACTGGTTAATTGGCTCAAACCAAGAGAAAAAACGTTAATCTCAAAGAGAAACTACTCTTTCATTCAGTTAGTATTTACTGAAAAACATAGAGATTAGACACATGTGTCCAATTTATGTTTAGAAATATAACATATTTTTCCCATCTGTGAGCTTTAGATATTTATCTACTTAGCATATTAATAGCAAAAACGAATATTGGCATATATTATTGTTGCCTAAGTCAGAAAATCAAGACAAATTAAAGTGTGAAGATCACAGAGTTGAAAAAATTTGAGTTGGACTATTTTATGACATATATTTTAATATCAATGTCGTTAATGTTTCATAATTTCACTAGGTTTTTTTGAAGTGATTTAATTTAAAAATCAAAAATACATTATCTTATTTACATAATGATAGAATTATGATGGTCCCAATATTTTTTTCTCCCAGTTTAGTCTCTGGAAATAATAAAAAATATATACATATTATTGGTGTTTTTTTTTTTAAAAACAGAGACCAAAACCTTAAGAACAATTGCTTCACATCATGGTGTAACAGAAGGAATCAAATTCAGAATCTTAGAGGGGATCTGTCTAATAAATCTAATAATGTATATATTTTTTTACTTAACGCGTTTCATTGACAACATGCAAAATCACTGCTTTGTAAACATCTGCAGTGTTTTTAACTCCCTGCTCTTTGTAATGTAAAGCTGACACAAAGTATCTGTTTCACTCCAGCAGGTTTCATCTTCAGGTTCACAAAAGCTTTGGAGGGAACTTTCCTGTCTGGGTGAGTGAACTACGAACCTTTTCTTTGTTATGACATGCAGATCCCTTTAGTTCAACGACTCACTTGTCAGGATTATGTAACAAAAGAATAAAAAAGGTGGAAAGTCTATTATTTCCTGGTAAAGTCACAAGAGACAAAAAGTAGAAACTCTGAACAAGACATTTGTTTTACATGAAACGCATTTAATATGTTTATGTCTCAGTATTTCCTTCTGAATAGTAAGAGCATCATCATCACCACCACTCCTCATTGGGTCAACAAGTTAATAGAGTCAATAACGAGTCAAGCAGCACTGCGGCTAGACATTCAGCTTTTGACCATTTAAAATCTGCTTTACAGAAAAGTCCAAAAGTAGGACATTTTTTCATGACTAATTTGAGTAAAAATCTAGAAAATACAGAACCTCATTTAGATTGAGATTTGTTGTAATTTGATTTATTGTCAGGGCTTGAAAACTATTTGTTTCTTTTTATATTTTTATACAGCGCATGCAAATATTTGTTTTTATCTGTATTTAATCTGCAAACAGGGTGTGAAAGGAAGGGCTTTAAGGCAGACTTAAAGTAAAGTCTGGCTTCAGAGACATCCTCTGAAAACCTTTGATGCATTTTGAAATTAACACAAACGTAACAGAGGCTCTTGTGCAAATGATCAAATTAAACGAGCCTTTATGTTGCAAAGTAGCTAAAACTTTACGATAAACAAACTTTGAAAAGTTTTTTGTAGACTTTTGTGTCTCCTAAGCAGAGGTGGGTAGAGTACCCTAATATTGGGCAATCTTAACTAAGATTAGCAGTACTTTAACATATTTTTACTCAAGTAAAATTAAAATTACTCCAGTGAGAGTGAAAATTATGTTGTAAAAAGTCTACTCAACTCCTGATCAAATTATCAATAGTTTAAATTGTAAAAATTACTTCATCAGATGGACAAAAATAGAAAGTTAGGTGGATTTATTTTTGTATATTAAGGATGAATAATGACAATAATATCAGTAACAAAAGAAAGACAAAAATCAGGCAAAAATAAAATTCTTCCAAATCAGGTTTTCAATAAGAAAACGTCCGAAACTTTAACACAAACTGCAGGTGTGTGTCTGTGTCTGGGGAATTTTGGGTTCAAGCATGTTTGTTTTTCATTTAGTGGGTAGAGAATCCAGAAATTTCACTCAAATTAGAGCAGAGATACTTCATAATAAAATTACTGAAGTAAAAGCAAAAAGTAAAGCATAGTAAAAAAATAGTCCTACAAGTAAACTTTTTCCCAAAGTTACTCAAATAAATGTAAATGAGTAAATGGAACAAGTTACTTCTCTACTCTACTCCTAAGCAATTCATTTCTAGACAAAGATTACGTTTAGAGTGTTAAGTTAGATGTTTTTGAAGCACATAATAATAATAATAATAATAATAGATTAATTTTATGCATGTTTCAAGCAACACCAACATAACTTTTGTTCCCGTGTTTCCAAAACAGACATTTACGTCAGAATCTGGTTTCCAAACATTAAGAATGAGCTTTTATGTAATTTAGGAACACTTTATTATATTAATTAATCAAGTTAGCTAAAAAGCAGGATGAAAGTTTGGTACAATACACACAAACAAAAGGTAGGAGAGGCAACCCTGTAATGACGTTGTACCGACTCTGGAGAGAAACAAACAGAAGAGAAACGACTGGAGGAATTAAATAATGATAGGATGATGTGGGAGAAGGTGAAAAATGGCTCTATTATGAGCCTAATAGAATTTCCCCTGGTCTCAGAGGGAAGCCGAATGGACTCACCCTCCATCCCACTTCGCCTTTCCATCCACTCATCTGTCCATTTGCTCATACAAGACAGATCATTTCATCAGTCTTCACTTAATTGTGTGGGTCACAGGGAGAGCCTGGCTGTGTGTTTCAGCAAACAGAGGCAGGTGATGGGGAGGATTATGAGCAGAATAATAGAACCGCACTAATTCATTGTTTAGATGGGCAGCTTGTAAGAATATGGGTTAGACTGTCCCCTTTGAGAACTGAGGAAAACACTTACTGTACACCCCAACAGCAAAACTAAAACATTTTCAATTTGTTTGTGTAAATACGTGAATAAGTATACCTATGGTTTATTAATAAAATTCACCAGATGCACCAGGAAAGCTAGTTTCAAGAATCTATCCTAATAATAAATCAACACTAAAACTACATTTAGAACCACAGACGGAAAAGTGCACAAACGTTTAACAGATTGATAAAATCTTTATGAAATACAATTAATCTGCATTGATTTAGATTGTTTGAAACTGTTCAATGTGAAAGCAAACAGCACCAACTGAAAATGGTCCAAATGTTGCTAAATTGGTCCCAATTTGAAACGAGTTTACTGGACTATCAGGTGTGAAAACAACCTGCAGTGGCATTGAGAAGTTGTCTTATTAAATCTAAATTAAATTAAGTTTCATTTATATAGCACATTTCAGCAGTAAGGCAGTTCAGATTGCTTTACGTCATAAAAACACAAAATAAAAGTTGAAACATTTCATTTTTCCAAGTGCCGCCATCACACATCAAAATGTTGGTTAGAGTTTCATTTATTATGGTATAAAAGCAACTCTAAATAGGTGGGTTTTAGTCTAGATTTACAGTTTTCTGGTGCATAGAACCTGAATACTGCTCCTCCATGTTTGGTTCTGGTTCTGGTTCTGCTCTGCATCACCAGAACCAGAACACCTGAGAGCTCTGGAAGGTTGATACAACACCTGCAGATCTTTAATGTATTGTGGTCCTAAGCCATTCAGTGATTTATAAACAAACAACAGTATTTTAAAGTCTATTCCCTGAGATACAGGGAGCCAGTGGAAGGACTTTAGAACTGGGGTGATGTGCTCTATGTAACTGGTTTTAGTCAGAACTCCAGCAGCAGCGTTCTGGATCAGCTGCAGTGTCTATGTGGCTCTGGAGGTTCAGGTCAGAGTCCATCACTGCGCCCAGGTTTCGGGCCTGATCGCTGGTTTTTAGTTGTAATAACTGAAGCTCTATGTTGACTCTAGATCTATAACTCTAGATCGTTCCTCTTTAGGTCCAAAGATAATAACTTCAGTTTTGTTTCTGTTCAGCTGGAGAACATTTTGGCACATCCACACATTTATCTGTTCTAAGCATCTGTTCAGTGATTGGATGAGTTCAGAGTCACCTGGTGACATTATGATGCAGAGCTGTGTATCATCTGCATAGTTATGGTAGCTAATCTTATTTCCTGTTACAACCTGGGCTAGTGGGAGCATATAGATGGAAAGCACTTTGAACTACCTTGTTGCTGAATGTGCTGTACAAATAAACTTCACTGACAACATTCGTACTCACAACTTTATTGTGTTTGCTTGAAAAACAGCACATTCTCGTCTGTAACATTATACCTTCATTTCTTTTAACGTACCTGTAATCTCACAAACCAAAAGTCCCATTCTTTTGATTCATAGCAGAAACTTAAACTGTCGACGCAGTTTGTCTTAAAGCGAGAGCAACTTTTCTTCCCTGTCTTTAACTCCATATCTAACTGGTCACCTCACCTCAGCCTGACTTATCGCCTTTCACCACCGCATGTCACTTCTGCACACATGGATCCGTTCACACGTGTAGCGTTTCCCGCTAACGGCTCACTGGAGGGCAACAGTTAGCTTGGAAATGTGTTTTCCATTTGGGGAAGGGGTAACTTGGAAACTGATATTGGATGCTGGGGTTGTTTTACGACCTGCTTTTGTCATTTCTGATCTGAACAAGCTGAGAGAGATCAAGGTGGAGCGAGGTTGTGGATACAGGTTAGAGACTATTACACCATTTTTATATGGATTAGGAGCTCGTAAAATTGGTTTTAAGTCGATTGTTTGAGACCAGTTTTGACAGCTTGAGCCTTGTGAAGAAATACTGGTGTGTTTCACTTTGCCTCAAATATAAATCTAATTTTATTTGAGAGAAATACCCATGTATTAATTATGTTGGTATAAGACTTGATAATAAATAAGAGATTTGGATGATGTAGCTCAATAAATCAAGGTTCTAATCTGGAAGGTTTTCTGAGAGGATTTCAGATGATTAGTAAAAGAAAATAAGAGGACAGAAAATATTTGTACTTCCTACAAAATACAAAATATTTGTATGTTTTCTTCTCTCCTTTCCTTTTCATGATATGCCCTTACTACTTTCCTTTGTTTTTTGTACATTTCGTTTTTCCCTAAAATGCATCCTTCCTTTATATATATAGAAATATCTGTCATTGATTTATAGTGAGATTTTCTGATTTGTAATTAAATATTTATGCAAATGTTAAATTTTTACATAAATTTGACATTCTCCACACTCTGAAGAAGTCTGAATTTACATAAAAAATGTGTAAAAATGCTTTACAGATCTAATATTCTCTGACTGCATCTACAAAATGCTGCAAGATGAACTTCAGGAATCTAGTTTTATTACTCAACCAGAACTATGACCATAAAAAATACCGTTTTTAAATTTAATCAAATAAATTAAAAATAAAAGATACATTTCACCTCACACAAAATCAATTTCTCAATACATTAAGCTATTTAAACAATTTAGTCATAAAATCAATAAATCATTATGTAGCTTTTGTGAAAATAAGGTTTTACCCTTTTTCTGTTTATTTATTTTTATTAGAGGTATAATATGACGTCTACTGTTATTGTTTTATCCAGTGAAAACACGTTACTCTTCGTAGAAGCTCCATCTGTTCTGCCTTTTCATGCACCATTTATTTTCCGCATCACTCATCAGACACAGGAAGCAGAGCTGACAGTTTATCATAACAGAGCAGGGCTACCGATTACAACATGCAGTGCCATATTTCATGCAGTCGGGCTGATGAAGATGAGGAAGGCACACACTTTTTTTTAATATCTGTTACTCTACTAAACAATTGCTCTTCCTCTGTTTAGTTAGAATTAATCTGAAGGAATATGCCTTTTTGGTGCGGAAGGCAAATCTCTTTCAAATAAAACCTGGTTTAAAAATTAAGGATTTTTGTTTTGTACATATTCATATCCATTTATAAACAATGATGATATTTAAAAACTAAATTTGAATGCAGGTTGAACAGGAGTTCTTGGTTTTGCATTTTTCTGTTTTGATTTCTCTGCAAATTCATATCCAACCAGTTTTCAAGAGATATTTTCTTTTCATATCCAGTAGAAATTCATGATAAAATAATAAATATTCATAGAAAATGAAGGGACCACTGCACTGAATTCCACTGAAAACCTCCTGATTATTCCACCAAATAGTGACTTCTGAGTTAAAACTTTAGTATTGTTGTTTCTAAATGAATATAAACTTGTTTTCTTCGCATAATTTGAGGTCTGCAAGCGCTGCAGCTTTTTTGTTATTTTGACCAAATAAATACAAAATTTTTGCTTGGAATTTCAGACACATGTTGTCATAGAATAAAAGAACAATGTTCATTTTACTCAATCTATACATATAAAGAGTAAAATCAGAAAAACTGACTATTTTAAGTGGTTTTTAAAATTTGTTTCCAGAGCTGTATGTTACAAAAAACATTTATGAATTCAGCTTGACCTTGGAAATCTGAAAAAAAATATTTGTTGTTGCTGGCTAACTATAAGGTAAAAAAGTGTTGCAATCCAAAAATAATTTCTTAATTCACTCAAATCTGATATTTTTGTATATTCACATGATTTTGTTCTCATCTCCTTTAATTATTCACTGTGTGAAGCCTGTAATTTGACACACTCATCTGTATTATGTTGGATCAATAAAGAGCATGAGTGAATTAAAGAGCTTTATTTACTGCTTGTCTATTGAAGAACTTAAAGCAAATTCACATTCAGTATAGGACAGTATATGTGTAAGTATACATGGAACATTCACTGTTTCTGTACAATTCAGTCCTGGTTTACTGTCATTCTCATCACTGTTTTCTATCAGGGTTTGGTTTTTTTACCAAAAACACAGTTTTTCACCCTTACTCTCTCACTCCAACCTATATTTATCAGTCCCTTTTTGCATAATTAGGTTGTAACTTGTGTCTCAAGTGCAATATCATCACATTCACCTTCAACTGTACAGGTAGACCAGCGTCTTAGGCAGAAAAGGCGAGAAAAAAAATCATTTATATTGTTTGACATAATTTAAATAAACCAAGATACATGCACAACACACAGATGATCAGTATGAGGATGAGCAATCCTTTAGACATTATAAGTATCAATAACTAAAATTTCTCTCTCATGTGTTTTTTATGTGATGCTGTAATATTGTAGCTCATCTAGAGGCTTAAACTGAGTTATGCTTTTGCTGGTGCAAATGTTTCAAATACTCTGATCTGGGAATGTTTTGTAATTTATTTGTAATATGTGATATTATGACGTTTTTTTGTGCTACAACTGGTAATAGTGCACATGTATGAATATTACAACACAACCACCAGAACTGAAAACGTATGCAGATGACCTCATCTGGACATAAATGATAAAATACGTTTTATTTTAGGGGAAAGAAGGCTTGCTTTTTCAATTTGGAAATTGAGTAAAGTAGTAAAATTAGCATAAATAGTTCACATCCATGCCTCCCTGCAGTTGCATTAACAAACGTATAATTGCAGATTTTCAGAGTTTAAAAGTGGTGCATGCATCTCCTCTCATAACTTATTCACAATTAAACAAAATTTACTATATGGTACTAATAGGATAGTACAGAAAGGCCTCATGTAGCTTCATTAGGCTTTTTATGAGAAATTGTTGCTCTTTGGTTGTGAAATTTCTTCTTTGTGTGTTTATGTATAAAATATTGTAAACCACACCTACTAAGGTGTATTTGCTAAAACACCTGATAACTTTCAGACTTAATGCTTCTTTTTTATTATCTAAATCTAACTTTGATTTTTGTCTTCTTAATTTTAATTTACTTGATGGTCTATAATTATAAATGAAGTCAATTTCCTTTTGCTATTTACGTAGATAAACAAGGACAGCGCTGACAGTAAGAACGTAAGGCCTATTTACATTTACACTATACATAGTGTTGCCTCCAATGCTTCAACAAAACTACAAAGAAAAGATCAAGACAAATTATTTACAAGTAAAAAATAAGTAGAATTACACTTACAAATTCCTTAAAACAATAAATGTACAACACCAACATACACCTGAAATAGTTCCCAGGCACTTGTGATTCATAAAACATAAATGATTACACATTTAAGTGCTACAATCAAAAACAGAAATGTAATACCATTTAAAATTGCTTGTTAGGAGTACTAGCAGTAGTAGTAAGAATACCTTCATATAAAGTAATAGACCAGCAATATGCTCAGTGTACAAGTGAATAATAGTAATGTGTGCTTCGAGTTGGAGAGTCGGGTGAGTTAACTCTACGTTTGTGTCCATGAGATGAAGAAAATATTTTCTTAAATTCAAATAAAAAGACAAAACAAGGGGGAAAAAAAATCAACATGCTTACTTCTGAACAAGTTGTTTAACATATAGGCCTGGGTTTCTCCTTTGCATTGATTGAAGTAATCTGAGACTTCTCCGTTTCTCTCATGCATCCTGTGGCTTTTGTCTCAGCTGGCCTGCCTTTTATCCGCCGTTCGTTGTTCCAAACAAAGAAGAAGTGAAACTCCCCTCTCCTTTTTTTTCTTCCTTTTCTGCTGACCAGTTTCTGTGTCTAACTAGTCAGCTTTAAGGATCGTCAGTTGCGAGAATAAGGGCATCTTTTGTCACGTCGGAGCGTGTTTATTCAGTTGCTGAGCGTTTGAGATTTGACTTAACGTCCCTGAGAATTCTATTCTAGATTCTACATTTTTGGGGTTTATTTGGCGGAGGGAGAACTGTTTCTGATGGTTTGAAATGAGCTAAAAGAGAGACTGTCTTGGCTGCTGCACCTCTTAAGTGTGTACTGAGTTATTAACGGATCATATCAAAACAGAGGAAAATGCTAAAGTCATGGTGCGTTCACACCAAACGTGTTTTGAGCATCAGGTGGGTCTGGTTTACATTCAAAGTCTACGTGGAGGTGCGTGAAGGTCCCTTCGCGGCGCGTTTCATGCATCTAATGCAGCGCGATTGGAACCGTTTGACGCATCCGACGCGTCCAACAAATAGGCCAGCAACAGAAAAAAACGGGTAGAGCGAATTTGATGCGTCCTCAACGCTCCTCAACATAGACTTTGAATGTAAAACAGACGCGTGAAAATGCGTGGTTTGGAGCAAAATGTCAAACCAGAGGAAGTTGTAAATATATTGTAGACTGCAGCTGTATGTCTTGAGTCAGCTATGTGTTCATAAAAAACAGAGCAATAAGTTAGTCAGCATTATTTCCTGCCTGTTACCAACAAAAGCAACCAAAGACTTTAGAGATCATTGAACAAATTGCCACAAATATGAACAATAAACAGTATATGGTCCCTCGGTTGAGTGCGCCATGCCATATAAGTGGCAGAATATAATGTTTTTCTCGTTTTATCATCATTAATTTTGAATGCAAATGTGTGTTTGTTGAGCACAGTACATGCATGCAGGGCTACAGACTGTAGGTGTGTATGTATGTCAACTACATCTACATTTGTATCTACTTGTTTGTCATGTAAATATAGTACATAGGATTTTTACAGAGTTTCTACCATTTTCAGGGTAAGGATGAGAAACTGTGATACTGGAATGATGTTTGAGCGGTTAAAAGCAAGCCAAGGCCTACATACCAACAGGCTGCACTTTTTACAGCGCCTCAGGGAGAATTAATAAAACAAGAGTCAGCAGAAGTAGATGGAGTGACGTGGAGATAACATCCTCATGCACTGCTGCTTTGAGCTTTTATCTAATACTAATAATAATAAGGGAGCGAGGAAGCAGGTTCACTTGAAATGAGTTCATTAGAACCTCCTCAGGCTGACGATCCAGATACTTCTTCATACAGTAGAAGAAACAGCCACAGTAGTTACAGACGCAAGCCACTTGTCAAGTTAAATTTAAAAAGTCTGACAGGGCGTGTAAATAATGTCACTGAACAGGTTGGGCCTGAAAAACACTTCAGCTTCTTTAGTAACATAGACGTAAAAAGAAAGACACAATGTAATAAGTGGAAGGCCCACAGAAAATACGAAGATAAAAAAGAATGGAGCAGAAAGAAACTAAGAGGAAGTTATCCACAAAAGTTTGTGTTCATAGCAGACAAGTGCTCCACGGCGAGTTCAGTCAGAGGATTTTAAACCTGTTGTCCCCATAATTTAAAGTATAATGTGTCTTTCCTATTTTTAAATTGCTTTAGTTTTCCATTGTCTGCCAATTTAAATAATTTGGAAAACCTAACTTTGCTTTTTTTTTGCTAATTTATTTCAGATTCAGAATGATTTATAACGTGATTAATGGGTTTCTAGGGTCATCTCTCTGACTTGCATTATAAAGATATAGTGTCAAGCAGCTGCAGCAGGAATTATGTGGAATAATCTAAGATGCTGTATTTGGAATATTTGAATGTTAAGGTCCAGGTGTTAAGTTGTTTCGGACAGGAACGGAGAGACGCTACACCACAGAGGTAGCAGTGGGCTTTGTGCCGCTAGGGCTGAGTACCAGACTTTGCGCGATGTCGTCACGGTTGATCTTGCGGAGCGCTGTGCACAAAGCGTCGACGCTTGCACAGTCCTTCCTCGCCCAGTCGGACAGCAGCGCTCGGACGGGATGCTCCTCCTGCTGGAAGGTCGCAATTCGCTCTTCCTCATATCCGAGGAGGCCTGCCAGGTTGCACCAGTCGCTGTCCTGCATGTGGTCGCAGTTTTTCCCTTCGCTGCCCTGGAAAAGCAGCTTCTCCACTTTCTCTCTGGTATGGAGAGGAAGGAGCAGACATGGTTCTTCGTCGATGGTCACAACTGCAAGGAGAAATTAGGAACGATTTATTTTATTTTGAATTATTTACTTGCAAAAATTGATGGGAATTTTTTATCCAAATTCTGTCGGCTGCGAGAAGCAGTCTTGGCAAGAAGCAATAGTTCCTTAAATGGACGTTACGATGTAATGACCATGCAAGACATCTAAAGGAGTCGCCTTGTTTGTTCATAAAAGCAGAAAAAAAAGTGTAACTTCTTATTTTGTGTTTAAATTGGTCTTTGTGCACTGATTGTGGATGTTTCCTTCAACTTAAAATACAGGAAATGCTGTTTAAATACTCAGTTGGTTTCGTTTCCTTTAAGGTTTTATGGGCAACAGATGCTTTGAAATCCATAAATTGTCTTGAGCTGGTTTGTCAGGACTTTACAGAAAACCAGCAGCAGCAGCAGCAGCAACATGCACTGCCCTGAAAACAAACACTGTCAGTTTTCTAGTCCTGCTCTGCTGATTTGCTAGAGTAAGTCTCAAAGGTCATTGTTAACATGGAGTTAGTGAAAGCTTCCTCTGGAGGAACAGTTCAGAAAAAAAACTAAACTAAAAGAATCCAAACAAAAATACTAATTTTTTCAAAATAAAACATATGCAACGCAATTACTACACTGTAAAACATTTGAAGGTGGTTTAACTTTAAATCACCCTGCTGTCTTGAAAATGCAATTTAAGTCATGTTTTGGTTTTAACTCAGAAATTAAAGTTCATGAAGTTGATTTAACAACAAGAGACAAGTTGTCTAAACATTGTTTTTTTAAGTTAATTAATTTTGAATTCTGAGTTTAACTTAATGCTGCAATTTAAACCAAATTATTATTTCACAAGAAAAAAACCTGCCCTCACCTGGTTAAAGAGAAAGCACATTTTGCTATTATTTTCACTCACAATATCAAGTTAAAATAACTACTTATTTTATTTTAATAATTTAAATTCTAGTCTCAAATTGCATAAAGAAAATTTCGGTGCTGATTTAAAATCACAATGATTTCAGCTCAAAAACATTTAGTGTGAGCAGGACGTTAGTCTCAAAATAAACATTTGCATTAATAAAACAGTCAGATCAATGTAACGCACTTCCATCTCACCATACGAAAACATGCCGCTAAGCATTCTGGGAAATGGTTCCCACTCTTTTTCTTCTTTCAGTTTTTTTAAGTGCTAACCTAAAATGACTAGTTTATTCAGCTCTTGGAGGTTTGACAAAATTAATAACCTGGTTACCAAATTGCATTGTTGTTGCTCTCCTGAAGTGTATATAAAGAGTGACAGCAAGTTATGTCACTTCCTGTTTCCTCTCCTGTCAGACAGAAATGCCTGTTTGAAAAGGTTTTGATCTTTGAAACCTTACTGCACACAATCAGTGATAAGTTCCTTGTGTTCAGTAAATGGTAAAACCTCTTATTGATCTAACAATCTTACCACATCATCTCTCAAACTCTCTGTTTGCTGCCAGTTAAAGCTAAATCTGTTAGCTCAGCGCTACACCAACCGCACCAGCTGCCCACCAGAACACAAGCTTTGGACCCATTTGCATAGTTAAAACCGAGGTTTGTACTGTTTAATGATTTTGTGTTTTACGTAATAAGTTGAAAAAAAATTGATACAGTATATTTATTGTTGTGGGTTTTGGTAATTTTAAGCTGTAGTGTATTACAACCAAACATAGGTCAGATTTTTTTTGGCTGATTTCATTTTTCTGTGAAACTTTTTCTTTTTGGTTGAGCTAAAAACTGAAAGGCCTTCTATTTAATTTGTTTTTCGTTTGCAGATTTGTTTGCATAACTAAATGTTTTGTGTTTATTTGTTTTGCTCCTGATTTGAATACTATTATTTCCCCCCTTTAATCCTTGTCTCTGTGGTCAATGGCATCTTTTTTTGTATGGGGCTCTTTCTGAACCTGGATTGTGAAATTAAACTATCCAGTATATTGGGTTTATCTTACACAAACTCACACATTTAGGTTCAAAATCTAAAACTCGTTAAATTTATTTGACTTAAAGAGCAGAAGATGGTAGACACAACTAAATGCCACTCAGATGTTTCTGTCTTTACATAAAGGTAGTGTTTTGTTTTTTAATGTGAATGATGCGGCTACCTGTTTGTGACTGAGTCTGGCCCTGCTGCTCCTGCAGACTTTGGCTGTCCACAGAAATGCCGCTGTCGCTGTGGAGCTTCTCCCCCTCTGGAGACGGAGTCTGGTTCGGGTTGGTCGTGCAGTTGTTCGCTCCTTGCTTGTTCTGCTTACAGCTGTTCCACCTGAATGAAAATCAGTGCAAACAAAAAGTATGACCTTGAACTTTGCTTTGTGGGACGAAGCCAGAGTATCCAGAGGGAGAAAATGCAACACCTGCCTGCTTTCAACACTCGATTTACTTCTCTGGATTGTAAATGTGGTTGGATTTGATTCTAGTTTTATTATTGTTAGTGTTAGTTTCCTATTTTTGTTAGATCATTATTCTTCCTGTTTTTCTTTAGTTCTGTGTTAGTGATTCTAATTTATTATGTTTATTTCTTGTGTCTAGTTATTAGTAGTTACTGTTAGATTCACTTCCTAGTCCCCCATTCTCCTTTCTTTCTGTGAGGTTTGTTCTAAAAATAAACTAACTGAAACCTAATTATGAAAAGTTTACACCAGGACTTTTAATACAGTGGTAAACATTTTCATTGTGCCTCACTAATACAACATTAATACCTAAACATATGGTGCATACAACATTTATGGCAGGAATGGATACAGTGACCCATAAAACAAGCAGATTGCTGCCATATTGAAATGTAGAACCAGACGATGTCATTAAATATGAAAAAACAGCCATATTTTAAATCTGGTGAATTCAACATTTATTTATTTACTTAGGCATCAGTGCACCTTTACTTGTACTATTACATAACTCACTCTCAACAAAGGTTTACAATACGTTGACTTATAAAGACTCAAAAAGATTTAGGTTAGAAAAGATTCATCTTCATGGATTCATTATATTGCTGGTTTTAGACACGTGACCGGGATGATGTGCAAAATTCAGATGGGGGTCAGGAAGTGGATTTCTCTGGTTCAAAACAGGACAAAATGGATCATAACGAGTAGCTAATGCCCTAAATGGGCTGGCACAGACGAGGTATCTGGAAAAAACATGCGTATATTTAGGATATGATCCATATTATCTTGGTAAAAAAAAGACTTTTCATAAAATCTTGAGAATTTATCTGGCGTCGAGGCGATTGACATAACTATCTGGTGCTGCATAGTTTATATTATATGACGAGCCAGATGAAAGCTTTCAAAAGCCTGAAGCATAGCAATGATTTTGTTTCAGGTTGGGTCAATCAGTTAGGATCAAAAGGAACATTTAACTGGTTTCTGCCCAGGTAAGTAGTGAGTTGTGCTATTTTAAGGAATTAGTCTGTGACAATAATGCTATCGCTAATGCTAACAACAAGCTAACCCATGTTATTTCTATGTGCTTGGATCTCCTGGTAAATAATTTATTTAGCTTCTGTATACCTAAATTCATGCTGGAGTTGTATATTAATGTTGAGTCGTACTGCATTTCTATAATGTAGGCCGACCGTTCGCGGCGATCTACAGAAACCTCATTAAAAACATGGTTTGATCAAGCTAGGGCGTAAAAATAATATATCTTACCTTACATATGACTGCTTGTCTTTCTAAGTAACTGTCCGATAAAATATCTGAAAATACAATTTAAACGATGCGATTGTTACCTGTTAGAAAGTGGTCACTGCAAACTCTGCCATTGTCAGTTTCCGCACCTCCTGTTTTTAGCCGTAGATTGTTGATCCAATTTTATCGTCTTTTTTCTGTACGTTTTTAAAAATTAACTTCCTTGTGACCAACTACCTTTGCAACACAAAAATAACTTTTATCTTTCGCTCTATTAGAACGGTTAGAACAACCGTACAGCACACAGACATTTTGAAGCTGGATCAACAGAAGTAAATGGGCTACATTTAGTTCCTGCCCTCCATCTGCATTGGGTGACGTTGTGCTGCGTCATCTGAAACCCAGCAAATGCTTTGTTTTTGTGATTCTTTATGACGTCTTTAACCACGGAGTACTCACCTCTTAAAGATGATGAAGGCCACGAGACCCACGACGACAGCTGCCAGGATGGAGCAGTAGATGGGGATGAGTTTGTCGTTAATCCCCTGGTAGAGCCTTTCTTTGGAGTCTCCATTGGTGGTGGCGGTGGTGGTGTTGGGACTAGGCGCCTCTGGTGGGAGGTTTTCTAGGGTATTGTATTCCTCAAACATCCCTGGGAAACTAGTATAAGGCGTGGATGTCGGCGTTGGGTAGTTTGCTGCAAAAACAACCACATATAAACTGGGTTTTATTATTAAGTATCATAAATACAGTAGAATAGCAGCATTCCAATGACGGGCTTTAGCTTGTTTGACTCCTTTTGGTGTCACTCCAATATTCTTTCTCCTTTCAGCTTTCTGTTTGATCTACAGCCAGCTTCTCCAGGCTATAAACTTTTACTGATATTTGAATTAGTGCTTGACCATGTTTGCAAATCTCTGTTTGGTCTTAGACGTACATTTATTCAGAACTCATTATCAGTGACAGCTTCTGGATTAAAATACCAGAGAACGTTAGAACATATGAGTTTTAAAAATCATTTTCTACTAAATTAAATACATAAAAACCAGAACAAAAACAAGAATCACATGATCAGTGCCTGCATTTTTATTATATAGAAGCTATTTGTCTATATTGCATCATAATATATTTTATTATAAGGATTGTACCTTGACAATGTTTGCTTCTCCATAAGTTGCAGCTTATGGAGCGACATGCTTTTAAATATCACATACAGGTTTGAAGATCTAAATTCTACAAGCTCCTGTTTCCTTTTTAGCCTCTGTCCTCCATAGCCGCAAATGCAGACACACATTGGATCCCACATCAGGGTCATTTCCGCCAAATCCCAGAGGAACCATTAATGAGCGTAAGAGCAGATTCGTCCATCCAGTCCTGCCCGCATTCCTCCGACCATTAGTGGACATGTTCCCTCCTCACCGCGGATATGGAAACCTATCCTCGCCTGTCACTTACTTACACTTGCTCACATCATTAACAGGAAATCAGCGTGTTGGCTTCTAAGGGCTTTAAATACTTGAGGAGAGCTGCTGAGTGCAAGGCGTCCATTTTTCACTGAGGAGGTGAAAACGTTTACAAGACGATGCGGTGAGCTGCTGTGGAGCTTTTGGCAAAGGAATTTCCAGGGATGAGAAAAGTGCTTTGTGGAAACACCAACACTTTCCTACTTGTTAAGGACCGGAAACTGTTCTTAAGGCTGTTTTATTTGTTCCACCCCAGTCTTATGACAACCTTGCTGAACAATTATGCTAAAGTCTAAAGCCTCAGCAAAACTGAGGCACCTTTTATTGGTGTTCAACACGCTGCAAATCAATTAATATTATCAGATTTGTGTATTCATAACTTATAAAAGGTATCTTTCTCTTCCTTCCTTCCTTCGCTGCTCTATTTATTGAACTGTTGACAGTTTAGTATTTGTTAGATAACCAATTTATGGGGGAATTTTTCTGCAATAACTTGAGAGCACATATTTTCAGTTTGAAAGCAGGACTTCATGTCTTTCTTCTCAAAACTTGTAATTCTCGTACTCAAAACTTCTGCTCTCCTTCAAATATTCACTGTGCTCTCTCAAACCTGTCTCCTCACGCTCAAAACTTGTCTGCTCGGATCAAATCTCCGCTCGCAAACCGCTCTGATCGCTTGCGAATCATTCTATACTCGCTTGGAGCAAAAAAAATACCGTTGCCTGGCAACCTCTCAGCCAACAGGACGAAAGTGTTATACTGGGTGCGTTCGTTTCCTTCTAGTGGGAGTGCCTGTGTGGCTACTACCGACCGACAGGCAGACAGATATCATGTTGTGACTAAGTTGTAACACAGCTGGTTCTGTGGATCCATTTTCTTTGGTTGGATAAACAAACTCCTGCCTGAGATCAGCAGCTGTTAGTGATATTATATATTTAGTGTAATAAGAAGCAGAAAGTTGAGGTCATTGTTTCTCCCTACATCCAGTGGGTGGCACAGGTTGCCACACTCAATAGTAGCCACACAGGCACACCCACTAGAAGGAAACATGCGCACCCATTATAACACTTTCGTTCTATTGGCTTGGAGGTTGCCAGGCAACAGTAAGTTTTTGTTCCAAGCGCAAGCAGAAAATGATTCGCAAGTGAGCAGAGAGGTTTGCAAGTGGAGATTTGAATCGAGCAGAGACAAGTTTTGAGCACGAGGCGACAGGTTTGAGAAAGCACAGTGAATATTTAAAAAGAGCACAAATTTTGAGTACAAAAGACATGAAATCCTGCTTTCAAACTGAGAATGTGTGCTCTCAAATTATGACAGAAAAATTCCCCCATACCAACTGCATTCAGCTAGCTCAGAAATTATATACCTTTACAGAAACCATATTATTAAAGTCTCTAAACTGCTATGTGGTCATTCGGACCTATGTGCTGTGATTATTTTAGGTGTAGGATTTACAACAGTCTGACAAATGGCACGTCTCAAGCAAAGTGTTAAAAATATCTGTAAACGGCTCATCAGTGCAGCGCTCCGCGGTTTCTAGTAGCTATGACTCAGCAGCTACGATTTATTGAGGAGGGTCACCTTCCGACCGAAAGGTCAACGCCCCCCACGAGTGAACTGAGTGTGTGTTTGCATTAAAGTACTCTAAGCAGATCAAAGTTAAAAGTTTTATGTTTAAAATGTATTGAGTTAATGTCAATGAAAGTTTATACTATTGTTTTGATTTGAGTGAATCTGTAATGATCTGTAAGTTTCTGTGTTGATTATTTATTTGCTTAGATTCTAAGAAGAAACTACAATCAATCATGTCCCATTCATCCATCTTCAGCACAAGACAAAAAGATGCACCAGTATCACCATGATCTCCAAAGTTACCCCACCTCACCCCATTATCTTTACCCCCAAGAAGACATATATACTCAGGAAACAGGAAACCATTCATTGACAAAAATGTCCTTTGACCAGGACAAGGTCCCCTCCCCACCTTCTCTCTTCATCTTCCAGGCTTCTACATTTTATCCTTGTGCTGCTATCAGTTTTCAACCTTCTGTTTAGTTAGTTTTGTATTAATTTATCATGCTTCTAAGTCACATGAAATTACTACTATGTAACCTTCTAGATTACATGTTTATATGTTTGACTTTCATTCCAATTCATTCGTTATGCTGAGCTATATGAATGTTTAGTTGACAAATCTGCATTAGCTGTGTGATGTTATCCTGCCAGTATGGACCAAAAAGTCTGAGAAGGACGCTGGATACCTTGGATCTATGAGATATGGATCTATGAGACAGAACATTAGTTCAGTTCTGAAGGAAAAACTGGTCTATTGTGGGCCAGCATAACACTCCCTTACACCCTCAGCTTTAAACATTTAAAAAAATGAGGAGGCTACAAATCAAGCCCAGAGACTCCAGGTGCCTCCATAACCCAAGCTTGTCATTAAACATTTTAAAGCTGAAAAGTGCAGAGCTTTTAAATTAACAGGATCTGTCAGCTGGAACCAACTATAACAGTAACAAAACCTTTTAATCCATATTTTTAATGTTAAGTCTGATTGCTAGTAATATTAAAATAATTTTTCTTCTCGCTTCATCTGATAATGACTTGTGACAGGAAATCCACTCATGCATGTGTTGTCAAGCAAGTAATTACATAGGAAGACGCTGTTACCTTACGCCCTTGCATGAGTGCTTTGTGTGCGACGGGTGTGTGTGTATAAGTTATTCAGCCACACCTGAGTTTAACTTGTAATTCCAGCAGCTTGCAGCCTCTTGCAAACAGGTGTTGATGTTTCAATACCTTGCCGTCTTAATGTAAAGGAAAGGAGGAGCGTTTTTTTTATAAGCTGCACCCACCCAGATAAAGCAAGACAAACCCAGAGCAAGAAACAAGCAACAAAGAGAAACAACAGATGACACTATCCCTGTTCGTTTTATCCGTTCTTTCTCACAACTTTCTCTTTTCTCCTTGAGACTTCTGGCTGTGATTCCAGCTTATTTGACCCATCTCAATTTTCTATGCGTATACTTGAGCCACACCTCTAAGTGTGCATGTTTGTGGATGGGAAGCTGCCATGTGTGCACGCGTGACACTCCAGTGGATGTGTGTGTTTGTCTCTTCTGCAGCAGAATGTGATCGGCACTCATAGAGGTCAACTTGGGAAACCCGAGAGCGCAGAAGAGTAACTCCATCGGTTTTATCGACCAAGCCACATTCTGAGCATCTGTTCTCCTTCTCCACCCTGAGAAGCTTTCCATCTCTGTCGTTTGTGACGCTCTTCGTTTCTTTCTCCTGTTTACCGTCAAATTCAATATTTTTTTCGTATTATTTTTAAGAGGATGAACTTCCTTGATATATGTGGTATCTTTTTGCTACTTAAGCCACAAGCCTGAGAGTCTTTATTGTTTGCATTGTTTATTTGTGGGACAGAAAAGCTTCAAGTCACTGAAAAGATAAACGGGGACATTTTAGTTCAGCTGCTCTGAAGATAATAAAAAGAAGGTGTGAAAGTAGCGCAATGTTCACTGTAAGAACTATAAAATCTGACCAAGTAGTTTCAGTCAAGTTTCTAGTGCAAAAAATCTTAGTATTCCAGAAATAAGACAAAACAAATGTATTTTTCAGCAAGATATAGGAGCTTGTTTTAAGTAAATAATTCATTAATATTGTACGATAGAATATATTCTTATAAGTGAAATATTCTACTTTTTTATTATTACTAAGAAATTATTGACTTATAAAAGCTCCTATATCTTGCAGAAAAGTTAGTTTTATGTACTTGCTTTGACACGATTCCCAATCAACACCGTTTTGTTTTTATTCTAATACGCTATTTAAAAGTATTTCATATGAACCTCATCGCGCCATGTTTAATTCCTAAGAGGAAGTTATGGTTGTTTTGAAGCAATCCGATTGACTGATTGGTTTTACCTTTGAGCTACACTGCCCTCTATGGGTTTGGCATGTTTACAGCAACGCCCAGTGACAGATTTGTGTTTAGAAAAACAGATATTTCCATAATACCAGGCTACATGTGGACAAGGCTGCAGAAAACCCATCTTTTATTGATTGTCATTCTTTATGCCACTTTATACCGACTCCACTGGATCATCTATGGGAAATTAAAACACAACATCAATGTGAAAGGGACTGGACTTGACAAAGACACTTTCAACCAACACAAGACTCTAAATCTTCATGAGGAAAAAAAAAAACGTGCTGAACTTTTGACAACGAATTGACGGCACGAGTGCGCACAGGGACTGTTGTGTTCACCCCTGCCACCCGACACATTCGCTCGTGTAAAAATCACCCCCCGGAAACTTTCCCACTTGGAATGTCAGGGCAAATTCCTGCGTGCTGGCTGGCAGCTTTAGGAGACGGAGTCAGGGTGCATACATGTTGTCGCCTTTAAAAACGTCCCTCATCGTTACAATGTGCATACTGTGTGGAGCAAGGATCAAGAGGGTAAAAAAGAGGAGGTCAGCTGCGGCCGTACACCCCAGCTCAGTTGAGATATAGGTCACTGCAAGTGATCCAAGCCATAAGCCGCACAAAGACGGACTGTGATGTACAAAGACTGACAATTGTTAAGTGGGAGTGGGTTTGGGGATTCCTCATATCTGTAGAGTTGATGTGGTTTTACACACAGAAAATCAGGAATGTTCATGGCATTTTGTTCTTTTGTCATTTCCCCCATTTGTCTCATGGTTTCTTTGTTTGTCTGTCAGATTCCTTTCAAATGCACATTAGGATCACTAATTTATTGTTTGGTGGTGATAACTAGACTCCCTACAAGTTAAAAGTTGCATCATGTTAAAGTGATGTGTAAAATATAACTTTTTCAGAGCTGTATGGGTGTATATATAATGTAAGAGAAGTTTTGACACATTTGTTTACTAATTTATTCAAAGATTATTCATGTTTTTTTAATTAAAAGCATAAATGTCAGTGTGTTTTATATCAACAGACCAAAAAAATGCAGATACATTTTTGATGAAAATTGTAGAAATTATCTTTTTCTTATTTTTTTTTATTAAAACGTAAAACATAAAGATCTTTGAGATCATCTTTTGAGAAATGCCTGTCTCACTGAAGACTTTTGGACTTAACTGTACATCATGACTGGAATAAGTCGTACTAAATCTTCATTTTTTCGAAAAATGATTTGCACCCACAGGCAATACTAGTAATATTGGTCATTTTCATTAGAACCATTAAAACTATCACAACAGAACTGATAACTACAAATTCATTGTAAATGATAAATGGTTAAAAACTGCCATATTCTTTAGCTCTTTAATTTATTTATTTATGTTTCGTTATTTTTTTTCTTCTTTCCCACTTCTACCCAAGACTAATGTGGCCGTAGTCGATTAACTAAAACAGGTAATATTAGGGAAAAATACTAGTATTACTACTAATAAGAATTAAAATCAGAAAATAACTGCCAAAAATAAATGAAAAACGTATCCTAACCCTTGAATATTGTTACCTTTCTAAAAATAATGGGCTAAATATTTTTTTCCAGAAGTGATTTTGGCAAAGAAAAAAAAAAAACATCTCTTTTTTTGCCAAACGATGCATTAGACAAAATGTACCCATTTTAATTTGTTCTGCTTCTTTGCTCATCTAGTTTATTTTGTAGATCAATACCTTCTCTTTCTAGTCTGTAATGTTTGCCTTGTGTGCACAAATCAGTGAATAAGAAAAACGACATCCGCCAGCGACAGATGAGGTTTTGTGTCTAATCCATCTTCCTCCGCTCTTTTCATGCACCTTAATCCTTTTCATGTTTGACCTTCTCCTCCCGTCCCTCTCTTTGTGTCAGAGAGGTTGTGCATTATGCCGGTTAGTCGATCTTGCTTTCTCGCTTGCAGAGGCCAGGCTGTCTATTGTTAAGGTCAACCGAATTCAGGAAGGAAGCAGCTCCTGGCCTTCTCACCTATCAACTCAATACCCGAATGGACTTGACCCAGTCAATTTCTGCCTCCCTTTCTCTAAACCTTCATCTTTCCATCTGTGATGTTCAATCCGTCATCTTATTGATTTCAATTTGTGCTGAGAAGCGTCAGTGCCCGGAAGAAAACACACGTGGCTTAGTTTTATGGTGACTCACAGTGAACAAATCTCTTGAACTTTCCTCTTTTTTCTTCTTTATTTTGCACAAGTAAAATGATTTCACATGTGGTGTTGTTTTTGCAGCCTTAGAGCCAGAACCTTTAGGAACCTCTAGCTTTGGGTGAAAGGTTAGCTCACATTGGCGCTGTCAGTTCTGGGTAAAATCCCAAGGCAGAAGAACACTGCCATTGAACATCTCTGATTTTAGCCAAAACCTCAACCTGATAAGAACGAGCAACACCTACTTCGTCAAACTCAAGCACAACTCATTCATCTTTAATCATGGCAATAAAAGGGCCTTGGAACACTGAGCTAGCATGACTCCCCACTCCTATTAATTATGTATTTTGAAATAATCTCTCTGTGGAATAAATGTGCATTACTTCAAATCAGCTCTCCGTTCCACCTATATGATCGTTCTTAGATCAGGCCAACACTTAACTTATCCCAAACCACTGGCGCCTGCAGGATATTATCGGAGGGTACCCACAAAACTATCATTGCACCTAATCCAGATGAACGCTGTCGCAACGTGATGCGATGGCACAGAAACAGCAGATCTGATCCACACAACGCCCAATGAGTCCAAATGCAGCACACAGGTGCACGCCTCTACACACGCGTGCACACTTATGCCTGTAAAGCCTACTATTTTTGATAAATTACACTAAATAATAAAGACAGATCCACGGGAGGAGGAGGATGATTCCCAGATTCAGGTGGTGTGTCTGAGTCTTCCAGAGGAGGACAAGGTGAAGCGATAATGTTTGCTTAATTTCTACTCTTTTTGACAAACGTTTTGAATGGATTTAACTGTTTCACTCTCCCAGTATAGCTTGGCACAGGTGAAGTGCGCGGCAGGTGTCATGGTCTGTCAATGGAGAAGCGATGTGGTGCTTCAAAAATAAACGCAGGCGGACTGCGCACAGGATAAAAAGTTCAGGTGGGGTAACACTGCATGAGGGTTAAATGTCCGCTTATTCATTTTTAGCTAGCTTCACTGTATGGTAGCATTTAGCTTACAGACAGAGCACCAAGCCGCCAAATAAAGAAAGTATTACGATAACATTATCTATTACAATAAGGACATATGCCTGTGTAGCTGTGGGCTACATACACGATATTTTGACACAAAAGATCATTTTTATTTTATTCCACCATCTTGTGAATAGCAAAGGGGAAACACAATATAAAGTACAATAACTACAATATTTTATTTTTACTCAAAGGAAAATCTCAAGCTACGCACAGCTGCAGGCACCACTGTCCCAAATGATCTGTATAGCTGGATGGTTTGTAGGTCTGCCAATATGAATATGGCCAAGTTGATGCAACAGAAATGTCTTAGTGGTACTGATTTTGTAGGATTTAGACATTTCTGAGATGGACAAGAAGTCTTGTGTTGCCCCCATCTTGACATGATGCTAATCCTCGTAAGTTTCCACTGTTGCAAAACAAAATGTTGCTACAATAACCAAGAACAGGTCTCATGATTTTGGACCAGTCTGTTCTCTACAATGACTTGAGATTACATTGTTTTGAATTAGTTCAGTGTAAATAAACTTGAGACCCAAATTAACTGCAATTTGGAGCATTTAATTTGGGTTCTGAGCATCCAAACTTGGGGGGGGGGTCCATTTGGAGTCATGATACCAATACCAAAAATGACTATGAGTAATCACTTGCATTTTAGAAAAATAGGTTTTAAAAAAAGAAAGATCTGAAGTGAATAAAAGTAACATGTTGGCCAATATACTTTTTAACTGACAGTAGAAATGCTTGAATGTTCAACCAAAAGTCGGGGTCACGACCCTTTCATATTTTTATTTTGTGGATAAGAAGCTGGAAGGTTTGGAACCCACTCCTCTGGAGTACATAAATCCTGTAATGCTACAGAGTAAATATAAAACATTTAATCTCTAAGATTAATACTGCAGAAAAAACACATTTTATATTTAAAAAATTAACTGGCTGTATTTAAGATCACGTTTTTGCTACACGTTTTGACTAATAATCTTATAAATATTGATCAGAGTTGTAGTTGTGAATATATCGACTTATTTATGCTCTTACTTTAATTATTACCTAATTACACCTCATTTTCACTGTTGCTGATTTGATGTTTTAACCCCTGAAAGGATTATATACCGTGTTGTTCAGCTCTGGTGGGAGCTAACTCTGCCTGATAATCCTTCTTAAAATACAAGCCTCCCATGATCTTCAACCTTTGACCTTGCTCTGTGGCCTACAGAGGAGTGGAAGCCATATCACACTTCTTAAGATAACCATCTTGCTGTCAAAGTGCCAACTTTGGAGGCCTAGCCTGAAAAAGACTGCTCAGTATTAGAGAGTAAGATGAGGATTTTTGTGAGTGTGACTCAAAACATGAACTATCCCACCGGAGGAGTTGGAGGAAATTGGGTGTATTTCCCACCAAATAGCAAAAATCTTAAATTATCGCAGGGGAAAATTTGCCCTTGACGCTAAATTTAAGCATAATCAAAACAGAGAAGCAGGACATCTAGCTTTCTCTCAAAGGATAATCTGATTAAATTGATGATTTGTTCTTTCCACCTACAGCTAAACTATGTCTCTAGTATCTCAAGTTACAGCTTGCCCTGTTACCTTCCTGGCTGTGTTTAGCCTTCAGGCCTGCTTCGCCTGACTCCACAACATTAATGGATATGGACATCTGGCAGCGCCACAGATTTGTAAGCGCCGATAACGCGTGTTCTTCCCTAAAAAGATTAGAAATAAAAGGCACATGATTGGGTTAGAGGGAGGAGTAGGATATGACCATAGAGCCCATACGCAGTGGGCTGTAAGTCATCATGCTTACAATCACAGTTAATTCCCATTCATCATGATCTGTGGTTGGTTTATTATCAGAAGGGATGTATTACCGTTGGAGTTCTGGCTTCTTATGTCTTGATCTTGGGTGCGTCATTCAGCCAAACGCGCTTCCCACTCAGAGACCACAGCCTGTATTAAGCTGCTAAAGCGTTGTTGCTAACAGTAGCAGGGCACTTGGTGGAAAACATCAATACGTGTTTTTCCACTTTTGCTTGTCAAATAACCTAATCCATCTGCGGTCTATTTCCCAAGCTCCTTTTAAAGCCAGGAAGACAACAAACAATTGATTACCATTGCACTCACTCAAATTTTATAGTTTAGTCACATGTAAATGATGAAAATTATATAAAATGTGTTATGCATGAGATAAATTGCTTAAAAAATTATGTTCCAAAGCATTTCTCTTTATTTTATACTTTTTGACACTGAAATTTAGTTTTTTTGAAATTTCTTAATTTTCATTCTGAACTGCTAAATTAGTCATTTTCTTGTTGGTTTCACAAAACAAGAAACAACACGGTGCTAAAATGAGCTGTTCAGAGTGTGACTTAGAGCCACTTCACTGTTTTTCTCATCTCCATTTCAAAATCTTTAACTCTTGTACTTACAAACTTTTAAAGTAAGTACACGAGTCACTTTAAACTCTTCTATTTGTACATTTGGTACAAGTTGTGCCAATAGCATCAATGGTACAATTCAGCTAAAAGCCTGAATTGCAAGTCGTCTAAAGCCTAAGAGCTTCAATATTTATGTTTTCTTTATTCTTTATTGAGCAGCCTGTCAACAAAACCAAAATTCTGATGGATAAAATGTTGAAAATGTAAATAATTGAGAATTAAATATAAAATTATATAAAAAACAAAAAACTAAATAAGTGAAAAAAACACATTGCGGGTATAGAATACAGTGAACCCTCGTTTTTCGCGGTTACGTTCCAAAAAGAACCCGCGATAGGCAAAATCCGCAAAGTAGTAGTTTTTTTTTTTTTACAATTATTATACAATGAAATACTCCATAATACATTGAAACCAAAGATCAAAACCTTTTTACAGGCCCAAACATTTGTTTAACAAATAAAAAGTACTGTATAAACATTTTTCTTTCTTTTTTTACAAATAACTACTGTACTGTAAAATAATAATTTTAATACAAACTGAAGGCGGATTCCAGTGCCCGAATTGTGGAGATCTGCGCGGCCCCACCGCGACCCGAGTCATTGGATTAGAACAGGAGAAAATAAAAAATGAAAACAAAACAAAGTACAGTAGCACAAATAGTGACTCACTTGTATTTCACTGCTCTTCTGACTGAGCCGCTGCATCCTGACTCCGCTCTGTAGCGTTTTTTCTTCTAAAGCCCGCGGTGCAGGTGTGTTTTTTCGAGAGAAGAACATAGTTATCGGTAGCTGTTGTCGCTCTTTTTTCTTCTGGGCAAAAAGATTCTTATAAACCGACATGCCACCATCGATTATATTAAATTTGGCAAGCTGTTTTACGTACGTGTACATATTAAACCGCAACGTTGTTGACGCACAGGTAGAGAAGAAGCGGAGAGACTGTTTAGCCAATCAGAATGCAGAACACAATGCAAGATGCAAATCCGCGAAGCAGCGAGACCGTGAAAGGTGAACCGCGATATAACGAGGGTTCACTGTATTGCAGAATAAAAATACGTAAAATCTAAATTTTTCCAAATCTGGAAAACTGTCAAATAAAAATAAACACTTTCCAAAATTGCATAAAAACCCTGGAAATTATTTCACATTTCTGAGTAGCATCTCAGGTTGGTTTAATAATGGCTATCACCTTTATGTAACCTAATTGAGTAAAATAAGCTAAACCCAAGATCTTAAGTCCTAGGAAGTACAAAAGTCAAGACAGAAGCTTTGAATCAACAATTTGCAAAAACAGTTTTATGACTTTTAAGAAATGTTTAAAATTATCGAGCATACCCTGAATTAAAGACAGCATCTATGTGCATCCCCAAAACTCTTCACCGGCCACACAAGTTCATTAGAGTCGAACAATAGACTGCCTTCAGCTTGAGAGTAACTCTGTGTTTGCGGCTGTGATCACATCTTTCAGAGCGCTTTTATGGCTAATCAACAGACTCCTTATTGTCAGTTCACAAAAGCGTTGATTTAATCTGCGAGGCATCAGATCATCGGAATGAGAAGTGACTGCGGTCGTTAGGAATTTGTGATTTAGAGCATGATACCCACAGGGTCCAATGATATTAAAAAAGAGAAGAAAAATTCGAAGCCCTGTTTATAGATATGACCCTGAAGAAATCCTATATATATATATATATATATATATATATATATATATATATATATATAAAGACTATAGTCCTTGTTCCTTGAGAGGGGATGTGTCCAAGAAGACAACGAGACTAGCTTGAGCATGGCATTTAGGCCAACAGCGCCTTTAGTGTTGCACTGAGATGAGCTGATAATGCGGCTGATGAATTATCTGTCCAGTCATTGAACTGTCCGCTCAGCAAATATGCACTCAGTTATATTCCATTGACTTCGGCGTGACCCTGGCCAGTGAACCCACTAAATCACTCTGCACAAAAGTTTGATAAATGTGCCTGCTGGTCAGACAGAACAACTCCATATGTATTAGTTTATAAGCTAACATAAAATAAATAAATAAAATCCACTGCAATATTTCAACAGAACTGTCCAACTTGGCTGTTTCGTGCTTTTAGAGATGTCCATTGGATCAGGCTCTCTATGGTATTTTTAATGATCGAAGCCAATGATTTGTGCAGCTACATAACTTTAGCAGAAATAAATTGACATGAAAAATAAGTTAGGGAATTCATCTCGTCATCTGCATAAACGGATATATCCTGAAATTTGATTTCGACGCATAAAATACCAAATTGGCTCTTACATCTTCAAGAAAAAAAGTGTTATATTACAAATAAGAAAAGGTAACTGAGTGTGCAGCGATAAGGCAAATAGATATTTGCATGTGAACTGGTAAAAATGTTTGGTTCTCTCAAAGTAAATGATTTGGAACCAAAGCGTTAGAGTTTTTTAATCCGATAACAGCATAATAGTATTGGGGGAAAATATAATTTTTCTATTTCTCCATGAATCTCTAACCAAAATATTCCTGGAATATATACACTGGACATTTTCCAGTGTATATTTTTACCTTGAAATATTATACTTTGATCCCCAGAAAAGGTTTCTGTAATGATAATTCATTTCAATACCTGAATCACATATTTTCTGTGAATGAAGAGCACATTGGTAGAATTATTAATCTTGATGATTTTTTTTCTTTTAAATTGTTGCTCTTCGGTGGGTAGAGTTGTGTTTTGTTCAACTCACCTCAATCATCAAAAGTGCAAAAACATTTAGCCTTTGTTCACACTGCAAGCTGAAGTGACCCAATTCCGATTTTTTTTTTTTTTTGCCTTAGTGCAACCTGCATTTGATCTTTTCATGACAGTCTGAACAACACTGTTGGATTTTTTTCGAATGCGACACAGGCCACTTGGATATCTGATGTCTGATCTTTTCAAATGTGACCTGAATCTGAACGCCCAGGTCCTGAACGTTATCGATACTCGACAAGCGTCACTATTCTCCGCCCTGATACGCGCAAGCGAGAAGAAAAACAACAACCATGGCGGACTGTAATGAGGATTAAGTTGTTAATATACGGTCTACGGTTGGACAACAACTTCAAAACCGCAAGATGTGCTCCACCGTTAGCACCCAGGTTTACTTTCGCAAACACTGAGCTTTACTTCTTTATGGCGGTTGGGAAAAAACTGAGCACAATCTCCATGTGTGACGTCATGGTGCCCTTTACTGTGTGTACGGGTCGTTTGCAGTTCACACTGGAGATCACATACAGTTCGCATGTATTTGGAAAAATCTGATTTCACAAAAGCAATCGGATTTGGGTCACTTCAGGCTGCAGTGTGAACCTAGGCAATTTTACAGTATATTCAAATAATTTATTGTAGAAAAAATGAATACAATTGACTTACATTGGCAAACGGTGTCGCTGACAGGACTGCAGTCCTGCAGCACCTCATCTCCCTCATCACAAGTTGTGCAGGGGATGCAGGGGTCCCTGAAAGTATCCTGGTCCGAGAAAGTGTCGTCGTCGCACGACTCACACACCGTGTCGTGGTCCGACTCGCAGCTGTACAGCATGCCCTGGCCTTCGGGACATTTGGTGCAGGCTTCACACCGCTCCGTGATTTTGCTATGGTAGTAGCCATAGTTGCATGTGCAAATGGCGTCGTTGGTGTCGGTGCAGGGCGTTCTCATGCGGAGCAGGCCTGTGCATTTTGTACAAAGCTGACATTCCTCTGTGTGGCTGAAGCTTTCTGAGAAGGTTTCACCTGGAAGAGGAATGGCAGAAGGAAAAATCACCTTTTTGGTTTTATGTCTGCATACACACAACAGTTTTGGGAACACATTTAAGAAGAAAAGGCCCAAAATTCAATAAAAGGTTTTGGACAGCTTAAGCAGTTCATTATATTTGCATTTTTAAATTGACATTTGTGACTGTATATAAAATAGACTAGGGTATATTTGCTAATTTATTTTGAGGGAATGCGATACTTTTGTCTTGTCTTCGTACAAGACAAACCGATTCTGTTTATATGCAGAAAAATGTGATCAGTTAAATCAATCATACAGACAGAATCAAATTTAGTTACTTCCATTTTGATTCCAGTTGTAGTAAAATTCATGCAAGTTCAAACCTTGCTGATAGTTTTGAGTCCCCAGCTCACATTTGCTTTCATTTCATAAACCCAAAACTGTTTCTGTATAAATTTCTCCGCCTGAACAGGAAAATATTTCCTTCATATTAAAAGTGAGAAGCAATATTTTGATATTTACATAAATGTTTGTTGTTTTTTTTTTAATGATAATGACATCAATAATATGTTTTGAACACCTGCCAGAAATCCTCGGACAGACATATCTGCAAAGGTTACAATCAATACTTCATGGTTTATGGAATTGTATTTCAGCTGGATAGAGAACTGGGAAATGCACTAAATTATGCAACAGACCCATTTGTAAAAGCAGTGAGTGTGTTTGTGTAAGACTAAACAGCAGAAGAAATGAAACTATAAAGAGAGATCGCAAGGCAAATATGACTGTGCAATCTCTGTTTTCAAGACACACAGACTGATTAGATTTGTTCATCATTTATTTATTTGTTAATACAGTGTTTGCATCAAGTTTTGTAGTTTAACGTTTTTATGTCAAATATAAATATTGAGTTTTACATGTTATTTGCATGGGATCAATAACTGATAGAAATACTGAAGGACACGGTACTTTACATGTTTGGATAGTGTGTCTGGGACGACCCGTGTTGTAGAGTTTGTCTTGGTTTGATTCTGATCCTTGAGACCTTTGCTGCATGTCTACCTCTCCTCTAATGACCATTTCCTGTCTGGTAGCTGTCAATGATGGCCAACATGTTACCAACAAGTTACCGTCTAACATCCAAGAGAGAGAGTAGATATTATCTTAAGGGGGCAGAGAAATCCTCAATCCAGGGAATGAGATTGTGGATTGGTCTGAAGGGGAACATTTTTCTTTTGCGTTCCCTCTCAGTAAGCATATACTTCAGATTTCTCACAAACGAGATATTAACAATACAGAAACCTTATATTATAGAAAATAGTACTGGAGCCACCGTAAGAAAGACTTTCAGTATTTAGTTATGCCGCATGAACTGATCAGGAAATTATTGTGAGGGAACGCAAAAGAAAAAAAAATCCTCCATGTCCCCTAGGGGCCTCTGTAGTACTCTTCAAGATTTTCTCTCAGAGTTTCTATATTAGCCTAAAATTTCCTCCCAAGGAGCTTAAAAGTGATTCAATCAGCTGCTGACATCGAGTCTGATTGAGTAGTTTTTCTAATTTTTATGTTAGTGAGGCGTTGCGATGCTGTGTTTCAGGGACGCTGATCAGTTCTTCTACTTCTTGTTGTTTGTTGGTAAACAACTTACTGGAGGATTACTGACTACTGCCACCTACTGGTAAGGATTGTAAACCGAATCCAAGAAAACTCAAAACAAGAAGACTTCATATCCTATTACACTGCATTAAGAGATAGAATATGGTCGGGTAGTTTTTACTTTCTGAGAATAAATCAATAAGTTCTAGTTATCACTGTCATTGGATGATTCATGAGACAAAGTAAGACACACAGAAAAACTGAAATCCACTCCCACAAAACAGTTGAGAAAAATTAACCTACTCCAAATTGAAAAAGAGCTTCAACATGTTTGATATAATTGTGTTTTGTCACGGCTTCTCGAAATGCTGGCCATTTCACTACGTTGTCTATTTAATATTAACTATTAATTATTATTAATGTGGACACTAATTCACTGTGATTGCCTGCTTGTTTGATCTTGTTTGATGTAAAATGGGGGAGTAAAAGATGTGAAAACCAATCAGGCGAATCGATTTTACAGATAATATCTCTCCTTTCTGTCAGTCTTTTTTTCCCCACCATCTTCCCTGCTTAAGAAAAGAAAACCATCCTTATACTCCTTTAATTTAGTAATGCAGAAAAGTGCTTCTCATACAACGTATTAAGCTTTTAAAGTTTCTATCAGTTTATTTTCCATACAACATTAAACTAAACAGGAAATAAATTGCGTTTAGGAGCTTGTGGGAGGTCGGTTTTTGCTGCAGATCAAGTTCTCAGCCTGCATTATATTTGCCCACCAACAACGCCAAATGCTCTGATGCCACAGAGATTAAAACAGAGATGAGAAGAGATAGACCCTAAGACAGAGAGACAAAAGAAATCAGAGACATCTGAGAAGCAGACCAATCTCAGTCCGTTGTGTTTTTAATTGATGGTGTCAAATGTGGGTCCCTCGCATTTTTACTTAATTGTGTTTTTTCAGAGCTAGAAACCATCAAGGCCTTGTTGGTGTCCAGTCATGTATTGCAATCCCCCCCCATTATCTGCTCTACTCAAACAGACGCACACACTCAGACTACTCTGACTGTCCCCCACGAGGGCTCTCGGAGCCATTATCATAATGCCAAGCATCAATAATGCAAGTCAATACATTAATAACAGTGGCTGCAGCTTGGAGAGAAAGAGAAATGGGAGAAGGGGGAGAGAAGGAGACTGAATTCTCCTTCTGAAGGACAAGATATCCGTTCTGCTGCCACTGGTCAAACATGCTGTCTTTCCGTTTGTTTTAACACCCAAATAAGGACTGTAACGTCGCCCACTTTGGCTCGCGGTGTGTGTGAGTGTGTGCATGATGCCTCGACTCTTGACTAAAAATGTTATGTTTTATCTCTGTTATGAGATAAAATGTTATGTTTGGATGAATCTGCAAATTCATCCAAACTCCTCTGGTGTTTTAAACTTGGATATCCCTTGCTGCTTTTCAGCCAAACGTCTGGTTACTATTTGTTCAAAATGAAGCCTATGTGGAAACTTCAGCTAGAAACTTGTGGCAGAAAATTCTGCGTTCTCCAACATATGGGAAATTACAGACATTGAGTAACAGTTCATTGATTGACATGTACAAAAAAAGCCTTTATTAACGAATTCTACAGTAGGAAATTACTTTTTTTAAATCAGTTTGTTTATTTAGAAGGTTGGAAGACGTGCTGTTAATTAATTACTGTTTTTGAATAAATCAGAAATGCCACCGTTATTTGAACCAAACTTTATGATAAAGACAGCTAAAGCACTGTTTCTTTTACTTCCCAATGGCCTCTTTCTTTAGGCCACTCTTTAAAATGGGAAAGACAAAAGAATTTGCCACCCAAGGAAGGAAGATATTTTTATAAGGCAGGATTTGTTGGTATCCAAAGTTAGAGGAATTGCAGAAAAAACTGTGACTGTGACGAACAAGACAGGACCCCAGGTAGTAGCTAAAATCTGCATTTAGTTGTTACTCCCACTAAAAACGCTTTAAACTGCCTATTTAATAGTTCAAGCACCAAATAAAACTAAATATGCATTAATATAAGCAGTGGAAACCGAATTGGCACTACTTCATTCATAGTCTCTCATCTTTCTCTTGCAGCCAACTATATTGGCTTGTTTATAGCATATCAAGTAGCATTGAGCTGACCTATTGCTGCTTTTTCTTTTTAAAATTTTAGATGCGCTCTACAAAGAAAATCTACAAATAGGCAAATTATCCAAGAAGAGGCAGTTGTTTGCAGCCATGCACAACGAGGAAGGAGGCGAGGGAGTCAAACAAGAAGAGAGAAAGCACTCAGTGGTCATTGCTGGAGAAGTAGGAGATGCATTTTAAGATTGACAATTTTGCATGAAAGCAGCACCGGAAGCTTATTGCATTCACACCAGTTTGCAAGAAAAAAAAATGCATATCATGTCCTACCATCCCAAAATAAATGTACAAAGTTTCCTCCACTCTACAGAGCAGTAAAGCTTTTCACAAACCATCAGAGTTTAGTTTTTTCCCCCCTGGATGTTCATAACCTGCAGATCAAGCTAACAATATAAAACACATAAACCTTTATTTTTTTCTCACTGTTTACTTGTTTACAAGTCATTTATATTGGCAACCTAAATATCTTCTCTGAAAGATTAGCCTAATCTTTACGACTGTTTCCCAATTAAGCTAGTATTTACAGGAAGAACAGCTAATCGTTTTAACATTTGCAGTCATGAAAACGTTGCTTTTTAACAGCTTAGTCATTGTTTCACAAGCAGGTACTTAAAAATGCTCTGCAGCTGAAAGGTCAGAGTTTAACGCCTTTCAACCAGGGTGAAATAAATAGTTTACATGCTTGTGCTAAACATCATATCACTCCATCTTAATTTGTGGCTGTGTGATAAAATCGGACAGAGAGCTATCTGTATTTCTCCATGTCCATGATTGAATGCACATGGCTTGTCATGGTGCGTTTGCTCATGTCTGAGCAGAACAAGGAGTGTAACTCTGGTATTTATCACCTCTAAAAACGTCCATATTGTACAACGGAAAGACAAAAC